>NC_060144.1:363712379-364312379 GCF_021461385.2 Schistocerca piceifrons | reverse complement strand
TACTTTTGATCATGGTAATGGTTGGCTCACTGTAGCCATTGTACGTGGAGGTACGGGAGTTCCTAATGTATCTGGACTTGAAAGTTTCGTTGATAGAGACATTATCGCCTATCGTACCTACCATATGGCCGAACTTACAGTAGCAGTTGATTTAGGAGTATTAGGAGCTGCGACCTTTCTAAATAAGATTAGCTCTAACCCGGCTGGACATTAGGTCTATCTGTGCTTGTAGATACAGCATTCTGCTTGAACTCCACCCCGCAATTGATGTGGCGTAGTGGCTGGCGTTTAGTGGCGTTCCAGTCTCTCAGTAACCCGTGGCCTGATGCTTTAAGTGGATGGAAAGGAAGCGCAGGTGACCCCAGGCGGCCTACTATCAGGCAGCAGCCTCTTAGCTGTGAAAGAGCAGCAGCTTAGCCTGCTGCAGACGCCTTTACAAGTGCATTTTTAAGATTCCCTGTAAAGGTGGGCGGGTGCCATCGAAGGTGAAAGAACGGAGCCCCAAAATTACATACCAATATCCCTAACTTCGGTTTGCCGAGAACACATTCTCAGGTCGAATATAATAAACTTTTTTGAGAGTGATACGCTTATGGTCACGAATCAGCATGGTTTTAGGAAGCATCGCTCGTGAGAAACTCAGCTTGCCCTTATCTCGCATGGTATATTGAGAACTGTGGATGAAGGGCAACAGGTAGATTCCAGATTTCCAAATTTCAGAAAAATGTTTAAGGCAATACCTCACTGTAGACTGTCAACCAAGGGACTAGCATACGGAATAGATTCACAAATATGTAAGTCGATCGAAGACTTCTGAAGTAATAGAACCCAGTATGTTGTCCTCGACGACGAAAGTTCATCAGAGACAAGGGTATCGTTAGCAGTGCCTCATGGAAGTGTGATAGGACCGCTGTTGTCTCTATATACATAAATGATTTGGTGGGTAGAGTGAATAAGGAATCTGCGGTTGTTGGCTGATGATGCTGCGGTGTATGGTAAGGTGTGAAAGTTAAGTGACTGTAGGAAGACACAAGATGACTTAGACGAAATATCTTGTTGGTGTGATGAATGACAGCTAGCTCTAAATATGGAAAGATGTAAGGTAGCGCGGATGAGTAGGAAGAGCAAACTTGTCATGTCAGGATACAGTTTTACTAGTGTCCTGCTTGAAGCAGTCAAATCGCTTAAATATCTGGACGTAACGTTGCAAACCGATATGAAATGGAACGAGCATGTGAGAACTGTGCCAGGGAAGGCGAATGGTTGACTTCGGTTTATTTGGAGAATTTTAGGAAAGAGTGGTTCACCCGTAAAGCAGACCGCATATAAGACGCTGGTGCGAACAATTCTTGAGTTCTCCTCGAGTGTTTCGGATCTGTAGCACGTCGGATTGAAGGAAGACATCGAAGCAGTTCAGATGCGGGCTGCTAGATTTGATACTGGTAGGTTCGAACAACACTTGGCAATCTGGCAACACTGTAATCTGGCTAGTTGGGAGAAAGTTTCTGAAAGACCTGTAGCATGTGAGATGAAATACATGCAAAACATAATTTGTAAAATACAATAGGACGTCTCATGGTTTCTTCATAATGCAGGTAAGCCTTTGGTAGGTCCTGTTATTAAACAAGTCCTGTCAGCTGGATGGACGAAATGTTTCCATGACGCCAGAAGCAAAGATGCACTCCGTCTTCGGCCACCAGTGGCCCATCGGGACTATCCGACCGCTGTGTCATCCTCAGCCGAGGATGCAGTTAGGAGGGGGATGTGGCCAGCACACCTCTCTCCCGGTCGTTATGATGGTTTTGTTTGACCGGAGCCGCTACTATTCGGTCGAGTAGCTCCTCAATTGGCGTCACGAGGCTAAGTGCACCCCGAAAAATGGCAACAGCGCATGGTGGCCCGGATGGTCACCCAACCAAGTACTGGCCACGCCCGACGGCGCTTAAGTTCGCGAGAACCGGTGTATCTACTGCTATAAGACCGTTGCCTCCATTTCTGTTCACTGTGATGCTGATGTCTCCTCTGTGACTTATTTATCTTTCCCGTGCACCTCAGTCGCACACTACATCCCTGATGATTAGAGACAATAATGCTGGGACCTCACCTGTTGATACTGCGGCTGTTTTTCGAGACTTTTACTGCATCTCAAACTTTTACTCCCACACTCGTTGGTTTCCTTAGCTAGCTCTGTCACCGAGGATATTGAGTAGTATGTAAGACATAGGGTTCGAATCGGAAGGATCGCTGCAAATATCCTGACAGACCATTCACATTTACGCTGTGCTAATTCACTTAAAGCGGACGTTACTTATTCTCTTCATCACTGCCGACGAGCAATAAGTTTTGTTCCATCTTTGTGACTTCAACGATTATCTATATCACATGCTACCTTCCCGAGATCGTACAACTGAGTACCTCCATTCAAAAACAATTAGGCAGAGACTTCGCGATTCACATTTACGCTGTGCTAATTCACTTAAAGCGGACGTTACTTATTCTCTTCATCACTGCCGACGAGCAATAAGTTTTGTTCCATCTTTGTGACTTCGACGATTATCTATATCACATGCTACCTTCCCGAGATCGTACAACTGAGTACCTCCATTCAAAAACAATTAGGCAGAGACTTCGCGGGTAACGGGATGTGGACTTCTCAGATTGTAATTAGTCATGCGCCACGTTAATACTGAACAACAGTAACAACAACAACAGATGATGAACGATTCCATCCAGAAGCACATCATCGCTTCTGAATATACGAGCCACCGCCGTACACGTGTAAGTAATGGGGTATTGGCGTTGGTGAAGTGCTATTGGACGCCCGAAGCGTGGAGACTGGTGAGTGCATTTCGGTACTTAACGATGTCAGGATATGAATACAATTAAAGCCCCATGAGATGATGCATTCCATTTGCCTACAGTACATCTTGCTGGAAAATAATAGATATATAAGGTGTCAAAAATATATGGAAACACTAAAAACAATTACCATGCCTAATACGGTGTAGGATACATGCCCGCATTCACAGTACCTTCAAGTCGCCTCCAAATTGATAAATACATGTCCTTTATGGTTTCCAAGGGAATCATATCCCATTCTTTCTGCCAAATAGTGTCAAGTTCAGATAACTATGATGAAGGGGGTGTAGCGGTCACATCTCTTCTCTCCAAGTAGATCAAACTGGTTCTATAATACTGAGATCTGCTGCCTATGGTAGCCACAGGATGTGCAACAATTTAGAAAATTCATCCCCGTGGTCACAAAAGCAGTCTTGAGTTACGCGAACTGTGTTAAGAGCGATTATATTGTCTTGGAACACAGCATCC
Organism: Schistocerca piceifrons; assembly: GCF_021461385.2. NCBI lineage: Eukaryota > Metazoa > Arthropoda > Insecta > Orthoptera > Acrididae > Schistocerca > Schistocerca piceifrons. The sequence continues at coordinate 364,309,052 of NC_060144.1, read as the reverse complement.
TCATTGGGGCACCCACATAGTATCGTGGGACGGAGATGTACGTGATCAGCGAAAATGGTTACATGATGTTGGCGTGAATGTAACGTGGCAGAGAAACCATGGGGCACTTGGAATGCCACGATATGGCTGCCGAAATCATAGCCGAACTTCCGCCATATCTTGGGACGTAAATTCGAATAGAATTTGGAAACAGTGTGCAACGGAACTCATCCGATCCAATGACATTCTTCCTTTGTTCCTTAGGCTTTATTGCTTCGGCAACACGTTTTCTTATTATCTTCAATGACGAGTGATTTTAGAATTCCAGCTAGCTCTGAAATCCCCAGTTTATCGAGCCCCATCTTGCTGTTTTGGTGCGGTCAGTGTTTGCGAATGCGACATTGGGTTCTGTCGCGACTTTTTTAGTGCCATCCTCATTTTTCATCACAGTCTTCTTCAACGATCGTCCGTTTCGACAACTTGAAGCACACTTTCGTCCGCGTTGTGATTTAGCAGATGATGTGTCTCCACTTCCCATGTATTTCGTATAAATCTTCGATACTGTGGCTCTTTAAACAACAGAAACTTCGACCAACGGTTACGGAAGAATCCATCATACCATCACCAAAAGTTTTCTCACGTTCTAAATCACTTAATTGCGGCATAATGCACTCACAACTACACAGAGCACTGATCTGACTCAACTGACACTTGCAAGGTACTGAGGACATTGCTGGTGTCGTTCATGGCCTAATACAACCGCAAGACCTGCGGGCTTGACTAGCATTTGCATTTCGCGGTGTTTCCATATTTTTATCCAACGTGGTTCCATTTCTTCCAGTGGTTTCAACGATGTTTCTTCATTGTTAGTCGCCCAGTACGTTTCACTCTGGCGTCTGAGAGCATTTCTTACTGTGTGTTTGTTCCGATCACCTCTGTTACTTCAAATCCCTAACCCCATGAACCATGGACCTGGCCGTTTGTGGGGAGGCTTGCGTGCCTCAGCTATACAGATGGCCGTACCGTAGGTGCAACCACAACGGAGGGATATCTGTTGAGAGGCCTGACAAACGTGTGGTTCCTGAAGAGGGGCAGCGGCCTTTTCAGTAGATGCAGGGGCAACAGTCTGGATGATTGAATGATCATGCAGCTTTACTGTATGGTTAAATGATGATGGCGTCCTCTTGGGTAAAATATTCCGTAGGTAAAATAGTCCTCCATTCGGATCTCCGGGCGGGGAGTACTCAAGAGCACGTCGTTATCAGGAGAAAGAAAACTGGCGTTCTACGGATCGGAGAGTGGAATGTCAGATCCCTTAATCGGGCAGGTAGGTTAGAAAATTTAGAAAGGGAAATGGATAGGTTAAATTTAGATATAGTGGGAATTAGTGAAGTTCGGTGGCAGAAGGAACAAGACGTTTGGTCAGGTGAATACAGGGTTATAAATACAAAATCAAATAGGGGTAATGCAGGAGTAGGTTTAATAATGAATAAAAAAATAGGAGTGCTTGTAAGCTACCACAAACACCATAGTGAACGCATTATTGTGGCCAAGATAGACACGAAGCGCATACCTACTACAGTAGTACAACAGTGTGCCAACTAGCTCTGCAGATGATGACGATGTTGATGAAATGTATGGTGAGATAAAAGAAATTATTCAGGTAGTGAAGGGAGACGAAAATTTAATAGTCACGGGTGACTGGAATTCGAGAGTAGGAAAAGGGAGAGAAGGATACATAGTGGGTGAATATGGATTGGGGGAGGGAAATGAAAGAGGAAGCCGTCTGGTAGCATTTTGCACAGAGCATAACTTAATCATAGCTAACACTTGGTTCAAGAATCTTAAAAGAAGGTTGTATACATAGAAGTATCCCGGAGATACTAGAAGGTATCAGATAGATTATATAATGGTAAGACAGAGATTTAGGAAACAGGTTTTAAATTGTAAGACGTTTCCAGGGGCAGATGTGGACTCTGACCACAATCTATTGGTTATGAACTGTAGACTAAAACTGAAGAAACTGCAAAAAGGTGGGAATTTAAGGAGATGGGACCTGTATAAACTGAAAGAACCAGAGGTTGTACAGAGTTTCAGGGAGAGCATAAGGGAACAATTGACAGGAATGGGGAAAAGAAATACAGTAAAAGATGATTTGGTAGCTTTGAGGGATGAAGTAGTGAAGGCCACAGATAATCAAGTAGGTAAAAAGACGAGGGCTGTAGAAATCCTTGGGTAACAGAAGAAATATTGAAATTAGTTGGTGAAAGGAGAAAATACATCTACATCTACATTGATACTCCGCAAGCCACCCAACGGTGTGCAGTAAAAGAAGCACGCAAAACGGAATACAAACGTCTCAAAAATTAGATCAACAGGAAGTGCAAAACGGCTAATCAGGGATGGCTAGCGGACAGATGTAAGGATGTAGAGGCTTATCTCACTAGGGGCAAGATAGATACTGCCTACAGGAAAATTAAAGAAACCTTTGCAGAAAAGAGAGCCACTTGTATGAATATCAAGAGCTTATATGGAAAACCAGTTCTAAGGAAAGAAGGGAAAGCAGAAAGGTGGAAGAAGTATATAGAGGGTCAATACAAGGGCGATGTACTTGAGGACAATATTATGGAAGAGGAAGAGGATGTAGATGAAGATGAAATGGGAGATACGATAGTGCGTGAAGAGTTTGACAGAGCACTGAAAGACCTGAGTCGAAATAAGGCCCCGGGAGTAGACAACATTCCTTTAGAACTACTGACAGCTTTGGGAGAGCCAGTCCTGACAAAACTCTACCATCCGGTGAGCAAGATGTATGAGACAGGCGAAATACCCTCAGACTTCAAGAAGAATATAATAATTCCAATCCCAAAGAAAGCAGGTGTTGACAGATGTGAAAATTACCGAACTATCAGTTTAACAAGTCACAGCTGCAAAATACTAACGTGAGTTCTTTACAGACGAATGGAAAAACTGGTAGAAGCCGACCTCTGGGAAGACCATTTTGGATTCCGTAGAAATATTGGAACACGTGAGGCAATACTGACTTTACGACGTATCTTAGAAAACAGATTAAGGAAAGGCAAACCTACATTTCTAGCATTTGTAGACTTAGAGAAAGCTTTTGACAATGTTGACTGGAATACTCTCTTTCAAATTCTAAAGGTGGCAGGGGTAAAATACAGGGAGCGAAGGGCTATTTACAATTTGTACAGAAACCAGATGGCAGTTATAAGAGTCGAGGGGCATGAAAGGGAAACAGCGGTTGGGAAGGGAGTAAGACAGGGTTGTAGCCTATCCCCGATGTTATTCAATCTGTATATTGAGCAAGCAGTAAAGGAAACAAAAGAAAAATTCGGAGTAGGTATTAAAGTCCATGGAGACGAAATAAAAACGTTGAGGTTCGCCGATGACATTGTAATTCTGTAAGAGCTGTTGAATGGAATGGACAGTGTCTTGAAAGGAGGATATAAAATGAACATCAACAAAAGCAAAACGTGGATAATGGAATGTAGTCGAATTAAGCCGGGTGATGCTGAGGGAATTAGGTTAGGAAATGAGACAATTAAAGTAGTAAAGGAGTTTTGCTATTTGGGGAGAAAAATAACTGATGATGGTCGAAGTAGAGAGGATATAAAATGTAGACCGGCAATGGCAAGGAAAGCGTTTATGAAGAACAGAAATTTGTTAACATCGAGTACGGATTTAAGTGTCAGGAAGTTGTTTCTGAAAGTATTTGTATTGGGTATAGCAATGTATGGAAGTGAAACATGGATGATAAATAGTTTGGACAAGAAGAGAATAGAAGCTTTCGAAATGTGGTGCTACAGAAGAATGCTGAAGATTAGATGGGTAGATCACATAACTAATGAGGAGGTGTTGAATAGAATTGGGGAGCAGAGGAGTTTGTGGCACAACTTGACAAGAAGAAGGGACCGGTTGGTAGGACATGTTCTGAGGGATCAAGGGATGACAAATTTAGCATTGGAGGGCAGCGTGGAGGGTAAAAATCGTAGAGGGAGACCAAGAGATGAATACACTAAGCAGATTCAGAAGGATGTTGGTTGCAGTAAATACTGGGAGGTGAAGAAGCTTGCACAGGATAGAGTAGCATGGAGAGCTGCATCAAACCAGTCTCAGGACTGAAGACAACCACAACAACTTCAAATCATTGATGGTAGACGTTATACTTTGAGCACTCATGCTAACAGTATCATTGTATCTAAAACTGTTACGAAGTGATTTACAGGTTCACTGAAACTTTCTCGTTGTTCAGAGAGAGCTGAATTTCAGAATACTGGCAATATAGCATTATTTTTTGTGGATTTTTTTGCTTTCATCTTCACGTGGTGATTATTCTACATCTGGCCCCTCTTTTCGGTTCCCCTATTCAATTTCCTTCGATCACGCGAGTCTACCTGTCGTCTTCTGGCGCCCATAGCGTCCCGGACCTACCGATTCAAGCTCCTCTTAGTCCGACCACGTCCACTCATTTCCCCCTGGGTCCACTGCTACGCTTTCTTTCGCAATCGGCTGGTGTCCATCTTTTCATACGGCCATACCACGTTTGACGTTTTGTCCCTCAAACACATATTACTGATTTATCGCCACCATATCCTCTCTTTATGTTAGTATTTGGCATACGTTCCGGCTTGGAGATGCTACGTCGTCACCAGCGAAAATCTATCAATGGTGCAAGCAACATGTTGTCCTGAAACTTGTTTACTACCCATTTTTCTGCTCCGTGCACAACAACTGAACTCTGCATCACCAGTCGGGTCCCTTTTGTTACTTTGTTATTGCATAGGACCGAATTCAGAAGCACCGCCGCCATCTTGCCCCGTCCTATTTTATTATTTATTTTACATTTTCCGTTTCATCATATCATATTTGTTCTCTAATTCATGTTAATATATCGATATGCTTATAGCACTAATCAAATTTTACTGTTCGTAACTTCAATTTGGAGAGTCATTAGCATGTACGGCTAAAAGCAGAAGATATAGACACGCGGGGTATGAAGGAGGAAGCCTCTTAAGTGCCAACAAGAACAGATACAATGGAGCTCTCTTCCTGTGTCCCGTTCCTTCAAATAACATTGACAAGCCTCACATTCGAGATTTCTAGTGTCATGGTGCATGTTTATGCACTAGCACATGAAATAGGACAAACGAAAAGGAGGGTCAGAATTTGAAAAATCACTGAAAAACGCACGTTACTGTTTTTCAAGAATATATAGATCCTGACAATATTTATTTTCTGTGCTTCAGTATGAGTAAGTCAACAGAGATTGTAAAAGATATAAATCATAAACACCATAACTAATAGCACGAGGATGTGCTAAAAAGTAAAGATTTAACAGATATAAATAAAATAAAGGATCCGCTTGAATATCGGTGGAACGAGACTTCTTTATCTTTTGCATTCATTGAGCCACTTCATTAAGTTTGGTATCTTGAGTTTTATGAAAAATTATTTTTGAATATCTTTAGTTCCACAGGAAAAGTTGGTCGTCTGAGTGCCCAGTGAGGCGTGACCACATAGGTATGTTAATATTCTCGCGCAAATAATATAGTTTTCAAAAGATTGTCGGCCTACGTAAAGAAAAAGCAAGTTCACCTTTAAATCAGTGAACAGCTAAAGAACGAGAGCTAATGGAATCTCCAAACGAATCGCCCCCATTTCAGTTAAAATGGCAGAAACACTTCCATAATACAATTACTCTGGGAGGAATACATCCCGACATCCTAGCGGTAGTTGAAGAGACTGAGGAATTGTATGCGGGTAATTCAGTACGTAAAGGGAGATGAAAATCCACTAGTTTTGGGGGGACTGGGATGCGGCTGTAGTGGAAGGAATAAAAGAGAGGGTTACGGGAGAATATGGATTATCCAGAAAGAAATCTCCACTCTGCATAGATTTTTTAATAGAAATGAAAGAAGAGAGAGACTAAGTTCCGCAATAAATTTCATCTAGTAACAGTGAATACTCTGTTCAAAAAATCACAGGAGAAGGAGGTGTACTTGGGAAGACCGGGAGATACGGGAAACTTTCAGTGAGATTGCATCATGATCAGGCAGAAATTCCGAAATGAGGTACAGGACTGTAAGGGTACCCAGATGTAGACTCAAATCACAATTTGTTAGTGATGAAGGGTAGCCTTAATTTTAAGAGACTATTCAGGAAGAATCATTGTGAAAAGAAGTGTGATATGGAAGTTCTAAGAAATGATGAAATACGCTTGAAGTTGTCTGAGGCTCTGGATACTGCGATAATCAATAGCTAATAGGTTGAAGCGAAATGGATGTCTCTAAAGAGAGTAAACTCAGAGGAACATACGTACAAGGAAAGCAACACTGATGGTACCACAAGTAAGAAATGGAACACTTCAGTTGATCGACGAAAGAACGAAGTACAAGAACATTTAGGGAAATTTGGGAATATAGAAATACAGGTCACTTAGGAATAACATAAATAGGGAGTGCAGTAAGCTAAAGCGAAAAGGCTATATGAAAACTGTGAAGAAATGGGAAACAGGATGATTGTCGGAAGGACAGAAAATACAAAGCAAGGAAGGTACCTTTTAGAGTTGAATTACATTGTTAATGCTCATTAGAGAGCGAATATGCGGACTTACCTCAGGACGTGATAGGAAAAGAAACATCAGTGATAGGGAAGAGATAGGAGATTCAGTATTAGAATCGTAATTTAAAAGAGCTTTGAAGGACCTAAAATCAAGTGACGCAGAAGGGATAAATAACACTCAACCGGAATTTTTATTATTGATTGGGGGAAATGGTAATACAACTATTATCCACATTAGTGTGTAGAAGATATGAGTCTGGTGACATACCATTCGACTTTAGGAAACCAAAAATAACAACATCCACACAATTCTCAAGATTGCGGGAGCCGACAAGTACGAGAATTATTGCACAATCTGCTTAACATATCCTGCTCCTAAGTTGCTGACAAGAATAATATACAGAAGAAAGGAAAGAGAATCGAACTGTTAGATGATAATGAGTTTCGCTTTAGGAAAGATAAAGGGGCCAGAGAGGCTGTCCTGACGTTGCGTTTGATGATGAAAGCGAGACTGAAGAAAAGTAGTTCATAGGATTTGTCCTCCTGGGAAAGGCATTCAACAACGTAAAATGGCGCAAGATGTTCGAAATCCTGGAAATATAGGAATAATATAAATATGTACAGGAACGAAGAATGAACAATGCGACTGGAGGACCATGAACGAAGTGCACTGTTTAAAAAGCCCTTAAGATAGCGATAAAGTCTTTCGCCTCTGCTGTTGAATCTATACGTCGGAGAAGTAATGTTGGAAATAGAAGAAATGTTTAATGATGATAAATTCAAGTTTAAAGGGTAACAGCGTTAACATTCACCGATGACATTGATTCCCTCAGAGAAAATGAAGAAGAATTACAGGACCTGTTAAGTGCAGTGAACAGTCTAATGAGCACAGGATCTGGAAACAGAGTATATAGACGAAAGACTAAAGTAATAAAAGTAGTATAAATGAGAGCAGTGAGAAACTTATCATAATTGGTGATCACGAAGTAGGTAATGTTTAGGAATTCTATTACCTAGGTAGCAAATTTATTCACGATGCACAGAGCAAGAAGGATACAAAGAGCAAAGTAGCATTGGCAGAAAGGGCATTCCTGGCCAAGAGAAGTCTACTAGTATCAAACGTAGTTACGGCAGTGAGACATGGGCTTTGGGGAAACCAGAACAGAAGACAATCGAAGAATTTGAGATGTGGTGCTACAGAAAAGTGTTGAAAATTAGGTGAACTGATGAGGCAAGCAATGAGGAGGTTCTCCACAGAATCAGCGAGGAACGGAATATATGGAAAACACTGACACGAAGAAAGGACAGGGTGGTAGAACATATGTTAAGACATCACGGAATAACTTTCATAGTGCTAGAGTGAGCTGTACGGTAAAACCTCTAGAGGAAGTAGAGACTGGGGTACATCCAGCAAATATCTGGGGACGTTGGCTACAAGAAGTACTGTGAGACAAAAATGTTGGCTCAGGAGAAGAATTCGTGACGGGCTGCATCAATCCAGGCGGGAGACTGATTTTTTTTTAAAAAAAAAGTAGTACGTTGTTTAGTTAATGAAATAATGGTGGTCTGAGAGATTAAATATAACATCATCATCCACAAAAGTGACTCAATGCAATGAACTTACATGCATTCTAGCCGGTATCCAGAAAACCAAGAAAGATAATTAAAGAACAAAGATAATTTTCAGTTTTAAGATAATTGATGTACATGGCAGTATTATATTTACGGTGCTTTAATAAAATGGTATTACGTTTCGCATATTCTGTATCGTAGGTATTACACAGCAGATCATAAATGGTAGTTTGTACAGTAACACTATTTGGTAATCGATCAATGTTCGATGTGAAGGTGTTATGACACAGAAAACCTCACGCTCAGAACGCTAAAGAAGTAGTTAATGGAAATCGAGTCTCCTCTGTTCCATGTCAAGACTGAGAGTTCTAGACACTCATCGTGCACATAGTTTTCGGTACTACAGTCCAATGATTGTCTGTACATGCTCTTGTTCTTCATATAAAATTTGTTTTATAGTTTCTCATATTTTCACTATTATGTTGAAAACCTGCACCGAATTGGAAATTACGAATTGGAATTACGGAAGAGACGGAATTATTTCCCTCAGTACTTCTGAGTATGTCTATTTATAGTCTGTTAAGACCGCTACAGGTATATACATTTGAGTAAGTCCAAAAGAAACAATTGTAGAAGTTGTAGTTATGAAAGTGGAGCACAAAATAGTATGTCGACATGAAAAGCTTTATTTTTACTGTTGCTAACAATACGCAAATATTCTTTTCTACACAACAAGAGTAGTGCGAACAAGCTAGATGAGATTGTAAAGAAAGATGTCATTTAATGCTTTTCATGATTTTACGCGCATCCATTCCCTATTGTGAATGAATGAAACACTCACGTCAGAGTCCCAAGTAGTCTAGGGTCCATGGTTCTGGCGACGGGAATATTACCCGTTGAGTGTCCTAACTACAATAACTTGCGTTCGCGCCTTGAGCGCAGTAGAACTTAAGTAACAAGGTTTGAACGTCGCCTGCTCTCCACTTCCCGAACTTACTTCGCCATTACGTGCCACAGATAATTCGCCAGCACTAAACAAGATTTATAACCATTAGACTCTGCTGTTAGCCGCGCCAAGTCGCCCAGCCAGATATCTCGGCCCCGATATCATTGCGTTAAACCTGAGTCCCATTTCCCCAAGGTCCCGCTAATCCAGCAGTGCCTTGAATTGAGTTTATTACCTTAGTATTTTTATGAAACCGTTCACGAAGTATATCAGTTTCAACTCATCCATACAAAAACACGCCTGTCGATATCATAATTTAACATCTTACAAATATGCATTTATTGAAGCAGTTGAAACTAATACTAGCGCAGTTGCGTATTTAATGAATTATTGACGTCTTAACATCATTGGTTTGCATCAGCAAATTGCAATATACTTGCTTGCGATTCTCATCTATTTTATGTTTCCTGCTGTTCACTAACTGGTTCTGTATCATCACTATTATTCTTATTACATTTTTGTAGAAGTGATGTGTCTATACATCTAAATAACGTCTTTTCTTCATGTGCCATATCACTTTCGGTTTTTTTTATTTGCGAAACATATTCGGTTTGTACTCGGCAGAAAAAGATCACCATATATATTACAATGTTACAGATTTTAGTTATTCTGTTATTGTTAGGTCAGAATCAGCTTATTAGAGGGCAAGTTTCGTACGGTTAAATTACTGGTTGGCTGTATTAACCGTTTTCTGTAACCTTGTTATTATTATATACTACGGGGTGATACCTCTGTCAAAATCTATACATTCTAGAATTGCGGTAACTCAAACAATTCCATCGCTGTATAATTTCGTTCATCACCTGCAAATCTATTAGTTTACATCCAGTTCTAAAACCACATTTCTCGTGTCGCTGATTAAATTTCATTTATTTCTATAAACGGCTACTAATAGTTAAAAGCGTCTGTGGGAAAAAATGCTGACCAAAAATAGAACTGCTGAGTTACTGTATGATGTATACTTACTTAAATTCTAGGACAAAACACAATACAACAAGATATTCTATAGAAAACGAAACAGACGGGAAAAATGTAAACAAAATGTTTATTATTTCAAAAGTAATCGATGTAAATGTTAACAAATTTATCCCACCGGGAGACAAGGCGGTTAGTACCATTATGGAAATGTGTGTGCAGATGCCTTCGGAACCATGATTGTAGCCGGACGTGCATATGTTCCTTCGATGCAAGTCGACAGCCACGAACGGATGTCTTCAGGGCTCAAAAATTACGGAAATTGTTCGGGGAGAAACGAGGATTGTATGTAAGACATGTAAGGGCTTCCTAGCGAAAAAAGTCGTGAGGATCTTTTCCTTTGATGGCTCGTTGACTTTCTGGAACAGTCGCCACAATCAACACACAGAGCTCTGTGCACACTTCGCCAAATTTAAATGCGTCATCAAGTCAATCGCTGAGAAATTCTATTGTAGGACAATGGCAGCCCACGTGTTGCTAACCTTGTTTCGAATACGATGCAGACGTTTCTCTGGGAAGCCCTTACACATCCTCCATACAGTCCCGATCTCTCTCCATGAAATTTCCAAAGTTTTGGAGCCCTGGAGAATGACGTTTCTGGCATCTGATTTGCTTCGCGCGGAGACGTGCACACCTGGGTATAGTCATGATTCCACAGGCAACCGAAAATATTTATTCACGAAGGTTTGTCTCACAGTGAGATAAATAAAAACAGTATTGCGACTACTTTTGAAGTAATAAAATTTTACTTATTTTTTGTCTGGTTTTCATTTGATTGCCATATCACACGCTGAAGCGCCAAGAAACTGGTACACTTACTGTGTTGGCCACACCGACCGCAGTCGGTCTTTAGCCTCGTCAATCAGCCAGCTCCAGCTACCTCGGTCCATGTATTCTTCTTCATACAGCCACAGCGTACTGGTATCCTCTCTGACCTGATCAATCCATCGGGTCGTGGTCTTCCCCGTGGTCTTTTGCTTCTGATATTTGCCTGGTGATCTGGCCTTGTGACTCATTACGTGTCCATAACACTTCAGTCTTATTTCTTTGATCACTGCCATGATGTCCATCGACTTGTATAGCTCCTGCAAATTCACAGTTCTTTCTTTTCCTCCATTCATTTCCAGCCTTCACGGGACCAAAAATCTGAGAATGGTATTCTCAAATATCAGGAGTTTTCTTTCCATATTTTGGGTGTTGGTCCAGGTCACTGATCCATTTAAGACTACAGGTTGTATTACTGTCTTGTAGATCTTGGTCTTTGAAGATCTCGATAGAAGCCGGGACTTGAACAGCTTCCCCAGAGAAAACCTTGACTTGTTTCCTGCTTGTATTCGTGCGGAAATTTCCTGGTCTATCTCTTTCCTTTCATTCAGAATAGCCCCAAGATATTTAAAGTCTCTTACCATTTCAAAGACATTGTCCTCCATCTTCAGGGGCCTATCATCATTTTCTCTGCCAACTACGAGGTATTTTGTCTTATCCATATTCAACTTCAGGCCTTCTCTCACTGCTTGTTCCATTAAAGTTCCTGTTATCTGAACCAGGTCTTGCCCTTTCTCTGCTATTAAAACTACATTATCCGCATAGGCCAGGGTGTTGATTCTTCTTTCCAGCTGTATTCCTGTCGCTAGGCTTGCTACCTGTCTCAGGACTCTTTCCAGTACCAGGTTAAACACAGGAGGGGAGAGGCCGTCTCCTCGTCTCACTCAAGTCATCACCTTTAACTTCTTTGATATTTTTCCATTTAATTTCACGATGCATGTTGTCTCCTGGGTGCATATCGGTGTCAGATTCGTGAGTTTTCTGGCAGCTTGAGATATTTCGAGTTTTTGCCATATTGCTTGTCTATTCACACTATCAAATGATTTTTGGAAGTCCACAAAAAGGCAGTGAACATTTTTGCGGAATTCCCGGCTCTTTGCTAGCACTTGCCGTATTGTATGTAAATGGTCTACAGTTGACTTTCCCTTTCTGAAACCTGCTTGTAGGAATCCCAGGACTTTCTCACATGTGATGTTAGTCGCTACAGTAACAACGTGCTCAAGGTCTTGTAAGCCATGCATAGTAGTGTGATTCCTCTATAGTTGCTACATCTCATTGGGTCTCTTTTCTTTAGTATAGGGCAGACGACAGACTCTTTCCAGTTATCTGGGATCCTTTCCTTCTTCCAAATTAAGCAGGTGGTATAGTCTCTCTTGTAGAGTATCTCTTGCCTTCTTCAGCATCTCTGCAGGTATGCCATCTATTCTTGGTGCCTTCCCCCTCTTCAGTAGTTTTATGCTCGCTCTTACGTCTTCCATGCTTGGTAGTTCATACTCCCCAATCGTACAGTGTCTTGGTTTTATATGATTCTTCATTTTCTGTTGTAGCACTCACGGTGTTTACATCCACATTCTGGAGATTTGCGAAGTAGTTTTTCCATTCCTCCATAGCCTTCATTACATCTGTGATTATCTGTCCTCCTCGCCTCTGATCACGTCAATCCTTGGATTGTATCCTTTCTTGAAGAACCTGACTGTTCTGTAAAGTCTCTTCTATTTCCTACTGTCCGGTCTTCTTCTGTCTGTTTTATTTTACTGCTTATGAACTCTCGCTTTTCTGTTCGAAGGACTTGTCTTGCTTCTTTGGCTGCTTCCCTGTATCCCAACCTTGTCTTTTCATCCTGTTCGTTTGTCAGCCATAAAAGTTTCGCTGCTTTTCTCTTGGTGACTGCATTTCTACACCTCATTAAACCATCCTCTGTCCTTCCTCCTTTTTTCCATGGGTTTCAGCATCTCAGTTGCAGCATCATTTAAACCTGTCTTTATTTTCTACCACAACTTTTCAATATCATCTTCGTCTTCTATGGAAGCAACCCTGTTTCCAATTTCAAGTGCGTATCATTCCTTAATGTGGTCCTCTTTCAGTAGGTCTGCATTTATTTTCTGGCCTGCTTCTCTTCTCCTTCTGTTATGGATTTTATATCCTCTCCTGTATGATTGACACCACAAGGTAATTGTCTGATCCTATTTCTGCACCTCTTTGAGATTTTACGTTCTGGACAGCACTTTTGTGTCTGGGATCCACAAGTATGTGGTCTGTTTGGTTCTGAGTCTCTTGGTCGGGTGACTTCCATGTTATCTTATGGATGTATTTACGAGGAAAGTAGGTACCTGTAATCTTATGTTGCTTGAAGCTGCCAGATTGACTAATCTCATTCTATTGTTAGAGGAATCATGCTGATTGTGATGGCCAGCGTAGTTCTCAAAATATCTTTTCTTCCTACTTTAGCATTGGCATCTCCAAGGAAAACCTCCACATCGTATGATGGTGCATTTTCATAAACTGATTCTAGGTCTTCGTAGAAACTTTTTCACTGTCATCTTCATCTTCTGTAGGTGCATGGAATGAAACCAGAGTTACGTTGTAGAATTTTCCTTTTATTCTTATCCAGCACATTCTTTCATTAACATCCTTGAAGTCCGTGATATTTCCCCTTACTTTTTGGGCTACTGGTATAGGCATGTACATTCAAATACAGAGATTTGTATACATGCAGAATACGGCGCTGCGGTCCGCAACACCTATATAAGACAAGTGTCCCTCGCAGGTGTCAAACGTCCATAGCTGCTACAATGGCAGGTTACCAAAATTTGGTGAGTTTGAACGTGGTGTTATAGTCTTTCCACGAGCGATGGGATACAGCATATCGTAGATAGCGATGAAGTGGAGATTTTTTCTCTACGACCAATTCACGAGTGTACCATGAACATCAGTAATCCAGCACAACATCAGATCTCCGACATCGCTGCGGGTGGAAAAAGATCCTACAAGAACGGGACGAACGACGACGGAAGATAATCGTTCAACGTGACAGAAGTGCAACCTTTCCGCAAATTGCTGCAGATTTCAATGCTGGGCCATCAGCCAGTGTCAGTGTGCGAATCATTCAACAAACCATCATCGATATGCGCTTTCGGAGCTGAAGGCCTTGATGACTGCACCCGTCTGGGCCCGTCAACATGTTACCTAATCGGACAAGTCGTTTCAAATTGTTCAAATGGCTCTGAGCACTATGGGACTTAACATCTTAGGTCATCAGTCCCCTAGAACTTAGAACTACTTAAACCTAACTAACCTAAGGACATCACACACATCCATGCCCGAGGCAGGATTCGAACCTGCGACCGTAGCGGTCACGCGGTTCCAGACTGAAGCGCCTAGAACCGATCGGCCACACCGGGCGGCCTCCGGATCAGTCCCCATTCGGATTTCTGGAAGGGGACTGCCAAGTGAGAGGTGACTATAAGAAAAAGATGGAATAATCAACGAAAGGATAACGTTCTACGAGTCGGGAAGTGGAATGTCAAATTTAAAAGTGGTAAGGGTGCTACAAAATCTGTAAAAAAGAATGCTAAGTCTCAATCTAGATATAGTGGTCGTCAATGAAGTGAAATCGAAAGAAGACAATGATCTCTGGTCTGATGAGTATAGAGTAACACCAAGAGCAGCAGAAAATGGTATAACGGGTGTAGGATTCGTTATGAATAGAAAAGTAAGCAGAGAGTGTGTTACTGTGAACATTTCTGGTAGGATTGTTCTTATCAGGCCCGACACCAAAGCCAAGACCAACAACGATAGTTCAGGTATACATGCCGACGTTGCAAGCTGAAGATGAAGAGATAGAGAAAGTATGGGACGATATTGAAAGCATAACGATATTGAAAGGGTAAAACAGTACGTAAACGGAGATGAAAATCGATTTTTCATCGGGGACTCGAATGCTGTTGTAGGGGAAGGAGTAGAAGAAAGGGTCACGGGAGAGTATGCATTTTTACGAGGAATGTGAGAGGAGCAATACTCATTGAGCTCTGCATACATTTCAGCACGTAACAGGGGGGTAATCTGCTCAAGAGTCACGAGAGGAGGATGTGTGCTTGGAAAAGGCCGGGAGATACGGGAATAGTTTAGTTATATTCCATAATGGTCAGGCGGAGATTCCGAAATCAGCTACTGTGTTGTAAGTCCATAGGACCAGATATAGATACAGATCGCAAGTTTGTAATAATGAAGATTAGGCTGCAGTTTAAGAGACTCGTCAGGGAGAATGAATGCGCAAACAATTCGGATACGGAAGTACTAAGGAATGAAGAGAAAGGCTTGAAGCTCTCTGAAGCTATTGATAATGCGACAATGAATATCTCAGTAGGCAGTTCAGTTGAAGAGGAATCGACATCTCTAAAAAGAGCAATCATGAAAACTCTAAAGCAAAACATATGAAAAATCAAGGAAACAGCGAAGAAACCAGGGGTAATGTAAGAAATATTTCATTTGATCGAAGAAGGAACGAAGTTCAAAAGTGTTCCCGGAAATTCAGGAATACAGAAATACGAATCACTTAGAATGAAACACTGTAAATAGGAAGGGCAGGGAAGCTAAGGCGAAATGGCTGCATGAAAAATATGAAGAAATCGAAAAAGAAATCGTAAGGACTGAGTTAGCATACAGAAAAGTCAAAACAGCCTTCGGTTAAGTTAGAAGCAAGGGTGGTAACATTAAGAGTTCAATTGGAATTCCAATGTTAAATGCAGAGGAGAGTGCAAAGACTACATTAAAGACCTCTTTAACGACGAAGATTTTCTGTGACGTGATAGAAAAAGGAACAGAAGTCGATGAAGAACAGATCGGACATCAGAATTTGAGTGAGCTTCGGAAGACTTCAGATAGATGAAGGCAGGAGGGATAAGATTTTAGAATTTCTAAAATCTTTATTGGACGTTTCAACAATACAACTAATTACGTTGGTATGTAGATTATATGAGTCTAGCGATACACCACCTAACTTTCGGAAAAATATCATTCACATAATTTCGAAGACTGCAAGAGCCAACAGATGCGTGCACTATCACACAGTCAGCTTAACAACTCGTGCATCCAGGTTGATGACAAAGACAATATATAGAAGAATGGAAATGAAAATTGAGCTTATGTTACATGACGATCCGTTTGGCCTTAAGAAACGGAAATGAACAAGAGAGGCAATTCTGACGTTGCGGCTGATCGTGGAAGCAAAACGAAAGAAAAATCAACACGCTTTCGTAGGATTTATCAACCTGGAAACACAGTGTCAGTGGGTGCCAGTTATTCAAAATTCTAAGACAAAAAGGGGTAAGCTATAGTGTTACAGATCATTAAGTGGATGGGCTAGGAGTGGAGAGGTAGGCGTAATACAACAGTTCTAAGCATAATTTTATTGCAATAACTATCCAAACTTTTAAAAACAACACGAAAAATTGGTTTAAAACAATATGTCAAAGAAGTTTACAGTGAAACTTCAATTTAATTTAATTTGGTATCTTGACCAAGAAAAACTTCACAACCGGAAGTGAGTATAACACATGCACTCATTCTATCCAAATTACTGCAGTTCCTCATACGTCTATCATTGTTCAGTGCAAACTGTTACGAAAGAAAACACAAGTATCAGAATTGGTCTCTGGACGGAACACGAAAACAGCTATCTGAATACAGTACAAATGAATCGCTTGACAAGTTTCCGAACTCCCCCTGCAGCAGAGTTCTCTTGTAAAGTATACGACACAGCTGAACCACATAGAACACTCTCGGTATTCGGACCCCCGGGCCACGATCGTTACAATCACCACAGCTCACTATAACTCAGAAAGGAGTCACCGATACCGACCAACGACATACTCTGTCCGGAACACGCCATGTAGCAGGTTGACTCAGTCTGGGGCTCCGCTCTTCCGTCTCGCTTCCTGGTTGCAACCGTTCTCCTCGTAGCTGGCTCCGGCCGCCCCTCGTGGCAGCCGGCAGTGGACGACACCTGAGTGGCGCTGGTCGCGCCACACTGTAGTACCGGCGCAGGAAGATTGCGCGCGGCATTCAAAGGCGTCGGACATGTGGAGATGATGCAATCGGCACAATAGGAACGACGTGTAATATGCTGTACGTACAAGAACCAAGAGGAAACGATAATAGTTGAAGACGAAGAACGAAGTGCTCGGATTAACAGCGATCTAAGACAGGGATATACGAGGCCTGTTCAGAAAGTAAGCTCCGATTGATTGCCAAATTGAAACCACAGTGAACATCAGAAATGTTTTACTTGTAACAATTAGCTACACCTTTCAGCTACTTCTCTACGTACTCGCCGTTCTGACTTAGACTTTTGTCATAACGTTGTACCAACTTTTCAATAGCCTCATCATAGAAGGCAGCCGCCAGTGCTTTCCGCCAATTCTCCACGCTGGCCTACACCTCGTTGTCTGTGTCAAAATGTTGTCTTCAAAGACAGCGGTTCATGTGACCATTGATGAAACTCAGGGGGAGACAATTGCGGACTGTATTGTGGGTAATCTCACATTTCCATTTGAAAACGATACAGGAGCATCTTCATTGCCCCTGCAGAATGCGGCTGAGAATTGCCTTGAAGAAGAAACAGCACGACAGTTATGTAATGTTAGCTGCATAGCTTCAGGCGAAATTTCTCACCAGGCCCTCGTACTTGGCGGCAGACACTATTTTCTAGACATCATTACGCACTCACTGCGAGCTCAGAAATGAGAAGAGCGACGTGATGCTAACTGGGGTTATACTAGAGACACTACCCAACACATCCGTGCAAAGCTTTATCGGATTTTCATAGTCGTTTCCATTTCGCGACCGATCAGAGCTTACTTTCTGAACGCCCCTCGTAGTTTTTCGCCCCTACTGTTCAGTCTATTCACCGAAGACTTAATGAAGGAAATAAAAGAAGGGTACAGTAGTGGAATTAAAATTCACGGGTAAAGGCTGATAACATTGCTATCCTGAGTGAAGAAGAATTATATGATCTGCTATATAGAATGAACCGTCTGATGACTGTTGTATATGGATTGAGAGTAAATCGATGAAACACGAAAGTAAAGAGAAGTAGCAGAAATGAGAACAGCGAGTACTTCAACATCAGGATTGGCAATCCCCAAGTAGATGAAGTACCTAGGCAGCAAAATAATCCATAACGCTCGGAGCAAGGAGGGTATAAAAAGCAGACTAGCGCCCTCAAAAAGGGCATTCCTGGCTTAGAGAAGTATCAAATAAAGGTCTTAATGAAGGAGAACTCTCTAGGACTGTACGTTTGGAGCACAGCATGTATGGTGGTGGATCATGGACTGTAGATTGTCGATCGAAGCAATTCAGATGTGGTGCTGCAAAAGAAAATTGAAAACTATGTGGATTGATAAGGTAAGGAATAAGAAGGTTCTCCGGAGTATCGGCAGGAAAGGAACATATGGAAAACACTGAGTAGATGAAGGATGAGAGGACGTCTGTTAGGCACCAGATGATAACTTCAATGGTACTAAAGGGAGCCGCGAGGGATTAGCCGAACGGTCTGAGGCGCTGCTGTCATGGTACTGCGGCTGGTCCCGGTGGAGGTTCGAGTCCTCCCTCGGGCGTGTGTGTGTGTGTGTGTGTGTGTGTGTGTGTGTGTGTGTGTGTGTGTGTGTGTGTGTGTGTGTTTGTCCTTAGGATAATTTAGGTTAAGTACTGTGTAAGCTTAGGGACTGATGACCTTAGCAGTTAAGTCCCAAAAGATTTCACACACATTTGAACATTTTTGGTACTACAGGGAGCTGCAAAGAGCGAAATCTGTAGAGGAAAACGGAGACTGGGGAACATCCAGCAAATAAATCAGGACGTAAGTTGTAAGTGCTACTCGGAGATGAATAGATCGGCACAGGAGAGGAATTCGTGGCGGACGAAATCAAATCAGTCGAGGGGAGTGATGACTAAAAAGAAAGGTAATACGTGAACAAACCGTGGTTGAAACCGTTCCAGAGGTTTAGGAGGACAAGTGGAACATACATACTTACATACATACATACATACATACAGACATACGTTCCATGCATTCCTCAGGGGCTTTATGTCATGACTACTTGAAAAGTGGAAGAGTAACAGAGAAATGACACATATAAGTGGATACAGCATCTCTACAAGTTGTGCCTCGGCACATGCGCTGTGGCGTAGTTTCAGAACACACCACTAGGTGCAGGCGTGTTAGAACATGTAGTCAAACCGTCCGCTCTGTATTGACACGTAAAATTAGTTCGCGTCTGTAGATAGGCAACCCAATGAACAGATTTCTAAAACGGGCTGCTGTCGTTGCACTTGAATGCACGCCTCTCTTACGTACTGACATTCATTGCTTCACGATCGGTGTCCACATTGAGCTCCTCTAACGTCAGTTAAATTCTTGAAGAGATGCTCCCTCTGCTGGTACGTGTCTGTTTTTTTGCATATCTTGGTACTATCAATAATCCTGTATAACAGACAGTGCTTTCTTGGGGTTTGTAATGCATCCGATATGCGCTGTTAATCCAAAAAGTTACAAGACTGGATTAGTACAAAATGGACAAAAATTAAGAAGGCAGTTTTAGTGTTTCTGGTGTTCTACATAGTCCTCAACCCCTCCACCTGTGATCTCACAAGCACATACCATTTGAGTGTTACACACAGAACATTCAGACAACCATGTGATAGGCAGAAAAGTCTTCCTTTGACTTATTGTTCAGCTTGAGCGTCGCATTGGATTGAATTTCGGTTACGTCGGCAAAGTGTTGACCCTTCATGAGAGTTTCTGATCACTGGCCTTTTGTGGTCGGTTCATACTCATAACGCCAAACAACGTCACCCTGAAGACTTGTTTCAGAAAATAACTGTCCGCGTTTCAATCAAGTCGCGGCATTCGTCCACGAGCCGTCGTTTTTCTCCGAGAGTCAAAGTGTATGGGACAAGCATTTCACACTTTTTTTTCATCTTCACAATGTTTTGGAGAATTTCTGAAAACAGATTGCCAACAGCTGTCAATTCATGGAATAATTTTATTACGCTACCAATTTCGGTGCCTGATTGGCAGCATCCATAGTCCCCTATACACAAATGAGGTAAACCAACCAGTCGTTTGGGTTTATTAAATGAACTATTCTATCAATATGGTTTCCGTACATATCTTGGAAATATACGTGGACACTTCATACATCTAAATACAGTTGGAGAATGTCTTGAAAACATGATTTAGAGACGTTGCTCTACTGCAGGTTTTGTCACAACAGAGTTGATACACTACGGCCACGATTTGACACTGCTTGCTCACAGATGATTGCTCGAACGTTTATGGTTGTTAGCCGCAGCTGTCACAATAGTTACTATGTTGACTTCACTTATACGCCTTGAATTAAATCAGTCACAGAACTTTTTGGAGGGCAGTGTACAACACATAAAGAGGTCAGACATCACTTCTGATTAGAAGGTTATCAGTTTCTTCCGCCGACACCTCACATTAGTGTGTTCCTATTGTACATAATGGACAGGAAGCTGACAGATGTTTAGTAGATGTAGATGTAGATGTAAATGTTTAGTGGTTGATATCGTCATCAGAATGAATTTTCTGAAGGTCATCACGTTTACGTCGTTTCTATCTTTTACTTGCCAACGGTGTAAAGATGAAGTCCTTCAAAAACTCTTAAGTTACTTTTTATCTCGTCCACCAGGTTCCTTCTGAAACAATAATTATACAAACGTTAGTAACTTTAACAATTTTTGAAGCTAATTAATAAGTTAATAAGTTAATAAGTTAATTAATAAGTTACTGCACGCGCCAGTAATGTCTGTAACTAACACTGTCCGAGTACGGTATTGCTTTATGACATATGCAGTAGGTACTAATCTAGTTTCAACTGTTCTGATCCCATCTGTTTGGTTCCGATGGCATACGTGATCAACGCTGACAATAAACAGACTCACAGCCTTTCCACTCATTTTATTAATGTTGACAACTGCTACGTTTCCAGCACATTTGACAACGTGAAAATCACCTAAGTTCGACATTGCATTCACGGGAATTGTAATAAATTGAAGCATTTTTTGTTGCGTCTCACTGTGGTTATAAGTCTGAATCAGGCGCGGAGCATGTCCTTGACGTGAGTTATTGATAAAATTTCCTATAAAATGTTGGTGTCTGCTACAGATAAACAGTGCAAGGTAATCAACCAAACTTATCATGAAAAACACAAAAGTTCAGACGTAGCAGAGATCGAATTAGCCCTCACTGTTTAATAAGTACATTTATTTCCATATTAAACACGTTAGTGCAATGCTTGTTGCCTTCGCTAAACTTTAAATAACTGATCGTTATGTTGCGCGACCGTATACAAAGGATTACAGCAACTTAGGATTGCAGCAGTTTATATTTGTTGCGCTAATGTGACACTGTTGTAAGTACGTTTCAATTTTGACTTTTTCTGAGGTATTAATACCTTACGTAAGATCTATAAAAATATTTTAAAAATTTGGGAGGATTTAAAATAAAAAACTATAAAAGGTTCTTGTAGTATTTTCATCGTATATTATATGGTATTTATTTCTTTTTATGCAGTTTAGCTGAGGATGCTGCTTTAATACAGCGAAACCGGTTGTGACAATAAAGAAATCACCAATTATAGCTGTCTTCATTTTTACAGCTTTCTTCATTTTATATCAATTCATTATGATGTTTAACGGCTGTGACTGCAGCATTGTAAAGTTATAGATCATATTTGTTTATTAGTAGGTCGATTAAGAATGTATTGTACGATAATTAAGGGATTTCGAAATCTAAGTCAGGATTTAGTGTAACTATTCTTGTTTGCTTTACTAAATGGGCAGAATTAAGATAAAAATTGACACAGCGGGAAGTTTTCTAATATCTGAATTGGAATAGCAGAGAATGTTTACGCTGTGGAGCAGGGGGTACCGAATTACGCGGAAGACTGCGTGCAGAAAACGCAGCTCACAAACTGAAAGATAACAACACAAAGAAAAAAAAATTGTAGTTAATTAGGCAACGCAAGCTGCGTGGCAGAAGAAGTCAGTAATATGGATTGCACTATCGAAATTTCGACACCTACATTTCGAAAATATCAGCTAGTGTGTTCTGATCAGCACCAGACGGTGGTAAGGAGACGAATTCCTCATAGTCTTTGTTCACAACCGTCAAGGGTCCTCCGTTCGAAAAAATATGCGTGGATGGGGCGACTCAACGCTTCTGCCAATGTGGTGTACCAGAGTATCGATTACTTCACATAAAAGCAGGGAAACACAGCAGAAACTTCCCACTCCAGACGTGCAAAACACACATTGCCAAACAAGAGGCTGGCACTGAAATGGAGCAGGGCTCACCGAATGAATAGCCTCTTCGTTCCAAGCACTCATTTGATTTGCTACGTCATTAATTTGGAACGAAGGCAACTATTTTTCATGCTGGTTGGTCAGCACGACAGTTGCTTGTGCTTTGATGTGTGTACGGAAGAGGCAATGTATCTTGCTCAGTTATTGTCTGGGGACATCAGTGGCGCCTCGGCGCTAATTGTTCAAACAACAAAAGGTGCTGTCCCTCGCCAACAACAGCACAGAATGGGCCACGGTTACAGTGACGTGAAACTGATCACTCCCTGAGGACGCTCTTCCCTGCTATTGAGATTCGCTGGCCCCCTTCTGGTGACAAGAGGAACGTTAGGATCACAATGGTAGCACACCTTCCCCAAGAGAAATACAAAACCTTCCTCCCAAGAAAATATGCCCAGTACTTCTAATAAATAACCCACCAAGTGGTGGCAGAAAATGAGACAATAGGGCAAAGAAATAGGTGATATATCACAAATTAGTACATTCGTTAGTCAACGCGCTGACTTTTAAAATCACACATTTATTGTTTTTACTGACGCATCGCCTTTAATGTAATAGATAATGATATATTAATTCATCAGTTACGAGATATGTGTCAAATTTAGGCTTATGACGTGATATTAAATAATCTGATCCATCATTTTGTGCCGTTGTTATCGTCTGTCATCACTGGAGGGCGATTCTATAATCAAATCGCTGTGTGTCGAAAGTTAACGGGACTTATCGACCAATACCGAAATCAAAATAATCTCTCTCGAGACATAATTTCTGTACAAGTTCAGTAAATTGATCTAATAGGAAATATTTTTAAGACCTACGTTTATTTTCCTAAGCTCAGAATGAAATAACCAAAGTTGTCATAAATCTGTTTATCAACTTCTTATAGGGAAAAATAGGGATGAGTCTTAAGAACCTCGATACACAATCTCCATTTTGTGAAGCATGACAGCAACCACCGAAAGCGACCAGTTCTCTTCCCAATCCGCAAAAATGGCGCAGTGAGCGGACGAAAACTGCGGATAAAATACATTTATGTCAACACAAACTTTTGCAACAACTGAAAGAGAGCTCTACAGCAACGTTTCGTCTCAGCCCAGCACTGTAGAGGACACGGCACCGTGAATAATAATAAAAAATATATTTATTCCTATGGAGAATTTTCGTACTAACCTGGTTTTGTAGTGGAGTTCAGCTAACGGCCAACCATAAACGAGTAGGACCCAGCCCTGTCGGCACCGAAAAGCGACGTCTAGAGCAAAACGCGAGCTTCACCTCTATGGAGCTGCCACGCACCGCTGCAGTGGACAAAACACGGAACGTTAGCCGCGGCATTACGCTCTGCAACGAACTTCTATAAACACCGTTTCCACTTCTCTCGGAGCACGAAAACCAGCGCTTTCCAGGGAAACTCCAGTTTTGTCTACGAAAGCACTCGACAGTAGAGGATGGACGTTCTGACATAATACAGTGTGTGTGGCTAGGAGATGCATTAAAAAAAAAAGATTTTTATTTGAGAATTTCATATTTTTGTTGAATTGAGATTCACGTAGATGGAGAGAGACACTAACAGCATCGTTGCAGATTAGAGCAGTGTACGAGACTTAAATCCCAAAACGTGTCTTTGCATTTATCTGGTAATGAGAATTAGAGAGGATCCAGAGTTCGAGTCCATGTCCAGTAAACTATTGGAATTGGCCATTAAGTTCTGAAACCGGTCTCACACATACAGAGGTAGCGATTCATTCCGGAAATAAACTCTACGCTATGAGGCTAATGTGTTCCATCTCGATAATGTTTCCTGCAGGAATATTAGTCCAGCGAGGTACACATGGGAGGCTCTTCGAAATCTGGAAGACGGGTGGGAGGGAGGTGGGCGAGAAGCACTGAAGGCCCATCGTGTTTAGTGCTGGATTGCGCGTGAAAGGTAAAATTTTGGCTGCTAACCGAAGTCCATTACACAGTTCTAATCAGCCAGGAACTTTCAAAGGCATACTTCTTTCCTGACAGAAGTTACGTTCTAATCGCTGATACTTTCAACAGGCATCTGCACGAACATTCTGTACAGGTTGAACTTAGTCCTGACAGTACCCGATATTTAGCGAGGACTGCAGAAATTATGTGACCAGCCTTTCACATACGCAAAAGAGACAAATCTGGAGTTTCAGCTGTGTGAATGCAGAAGACACTTTCTTTGTAAAATAATCGCCTCACCTACTTCTATTCCAAAAGATAAGTGCATGCCAGTAAGTGTTATTGTAACTGGTACTGAAATACGTTTTTCAGCTTTGGTGAGTGAAATTTTATAGCCCTTGTGTGTGTGTGTGTGTGTGTGTGTGTGTGTGTGTGTGTGTGTGTGTGTGTAATGGCAACAAACAGAATGGACCTGAACACCACAGACAACTTTTCAGAGGTTACTGAAGGCTATTTTAGAAGTAATTCGTTGTACATGAAGCGTGGTTTCCATTGGCTGGTTACACACATAAAAATTAATTTGATTTATTCGTTGTTTTAATCAATTATTTTAGTTTTTCTTAACATGGTTCTTTTAGAGCGAAAACGCCTGTAATACCGGTTAACAACTAATCAGTTTTTATACAATTTTACCAATTTTCTTTCTCAGACATGCTTTTATTGCTACTGGTAGTCTGCAGTTTACATCCTCTTTACTTCCTCTGTGATCAGTAATATTGCTGGTGAAAGAGCAAAACTCATCTACTACATTTAGTGTCTCACTTCCTAAACTAATTTCCCAGAATAGTGTGACTTAATTCTGCTTCATTCATTTAGCCCTTATATTACTGTTTTAATTTATACCTCACAACCTCTTTCTAAGAGGCTATTCATTCCGATCAACTGCCCTTCCAAGTCTTACGTCTCTGACAAAATTACAATGACACCAGAAAACTTAGTTTTTATTTCTTCTCCATGATTGTTACATATTTACTGAGCAGGGGCTCCCATAGGGTACATCTTGGAAGGTACGCTGTGCCACTGGCAGTCACTCTCTTTCCTGCTCTACTTGCAGATGGAGCTAGGGACAAACGACTGAATATACGCCAACGTACCTGCACTGTTTTCTCTGATCTTTGCATTACGTAAGCGAGATGGACTTGGGTGACAATAGGATTGTTCTGCAGTCTGCCAAAATAACAGTTCACTAAAATTTCTCAGTACCATAAAAACCGTCTTCTTCCTTCTAAGATCTCGCATTTGAGTTCACGGAGAACATTCGTATACTCGACGTTGATCGAACCTACTGGTAACAAATCTAACAGCATGCCTCTGAATTGCTCCGATGTACCGCTGCAATTCAACGTCGTGGGACAACACGCGCTCGAGGAGTACGCAAGAATGGATCACGCAGGTGATTTGTGGGCCATTTCCTTTAGAGATCAGCCAACTCTCAGAGGACCTTCCAATACACAGAAGCCGACCGTCCGCGTTCCCTGCTACATTACCTGTCGCTTTGCAACGTTGCGTCTGGATATTCAACTGATGTGACGGCGTCAAGCAGCGCACAACTGAAAGTGTGTGCCAAGATTAGTGGGTTGTTTTTCTACTCATCTCCCTCAACTTAAATTTCTTTACTCTTTTTTGTCACGTATTACACTAAATATTAATTCTGTCCAAGTCATCAATTATCCCCCTACAGTCATTCGACGACGCCACTTTCGCTTACAATACAGCATTATCAGCAGTCTCAGATGCCTGTGCACCCTATCGGTCAGCTCGTTCGAGAATATAGATAACGAAAGCGGTCCTGTCACACTTGCTTAGGACACACCTGACGGTAGCTGTGTCTGTGATGAACAGACGCCATACAAGACGTTACTTAAATTACTCCTCTAGCCACTCGTATATCTGAGAACCTAGTCTGCATGCTTGGAATTTAAGTAACATGAACCATAGACCTTGCCGTTCGTGGGGAGGCTTGCGTGCCTCAGCGATACAGATTGCCGTACCGTAGGTGCAACCACAACGGAGGGGTATCTGTTGAGAGGCCAGACAAACGTGTGGTTCCTGAAGAGGGGCAGCAGCCTTTTCAGTAGTTGCAAGGGCAACAGTCTGGATGATTGACTGATCTGGCCTTGTAACAATAACCAAAACGGCCTTGCTGTGCTGGTACTGCGAACGGCTGAAAGCAAGGGGAAACTACAGCCGTAATTTTTCCCGAGGGCATGCAGCTTTACTGTATGATTAAATGATGATGGCGTCCTCTTGGGTAAAATATTCCGGAGGTAAAATAGTCCCCCATTCGGATCTCCGGGCGGGGACTACTCAAGAGGATGTCGTTATCAGGAGAAAGAAAACTGGCGTTCTACGGATCGGAGTGTGGAATGTCAGATCCCTTAATCGGGCAGGTAGGTTAGAAAATTAAAAAGGGAAATGGATAGGTTGAAGTTAGATATAGTGGGAATTAGTGAAGTTCGGTGGCAGGAGGAACAAGACTTCGGGTCAGGTGACTACAGGGTTATAAACACAAAATCAAATAGGGGTAATGCAGGAGTAGGTTTAATAATGAATAGGAAAATAGGAATGCGGGTAAGCTACTACAAACAGCATAGTGAACGCATTATTGTGGCCAAGATAGATACGAAGCCCACACCTACCACAGTAGTACAAGTTTATATGCCAACTAGCTCTGCAGATGACGAAGAAACTGAAGAAATGTATGATGAAATAAAAGAAATTATTCAGATTGTGAAGGGAGACGAAAATTTAATAGTCATGGGTGATTGGAATTCGAGAGTAGGAAAAGGGAGAGAAGGACACATAGTGGGTGAATATGGATTGGGGGAGGGAAATGAAAGAGGAAGCCGTCTGGTAGAATTTTGCACAGAGCATAACTTAATCATAGCTAACACTTGGTTCAAGAATCATAAAAGAAGGTTGTATACATAGAAGTATCCTGGAGATACTAGAAGGTATCAGATAGATTATATAATGGTAAGACAGAGATTTAGGAACCAGGTTTTAAATTGTAAGACGTGTCCAGGGGCAGATGTGGACTCTGACCACAATCTATTGGTTATGAACTGTAGACTAAAACTGAAGAAACTGCAAAAAGGTGGGAATTTAAGGAGATGGGACCTGTATAAACTGAAAGAACCAGAGGTTGTACAGAGTTTCAGGGAGAGCATAAGGGAACAATTGACAGGAATGGGGAAAAGAAATACAGTAAGAGATGATTTGGTAGCTTTGAGGGATGAAGTAGTGAAGGCCACAGATAATCAAGTAGGTAAAAAGACGAGGGCTAGTAGAAATCCTTGGGTAACAGAAGAAATATTGAATTTGATTGATGCAAGGAGAAAATATAAAAATGCAGTAAGTGAAACAGGCAAAAAGGAATACAAACGACTCAAAAATGAGATCGACAGGAAGTGCAAAATGGCTAAGCAGGGATGGCTAGAGGACAAATGTAAGGATGTAGAGGCCTATCTCACTAGGGGTAAGATAGATACCGCCTACAGGAAAATTAAAGAGACCTTTGGAGAAAGGAGAAACACTTGTATGAATATCAAGAGCTCAGATGGAAACCCAGTTCTAATCAAAGAAGGGAAAGCAGAAAGGTGGAAGGAGTATATAGAGGGTCTATACAAGGGCGATGTACTTGAGGACAATATTATGGAAATGGAAGAGGATGTAGATGAAGATGAAATGGGAGATACGATACTGCGTGAAGAGTTTGACAGAGCACTGAAAGACCTGAGTCGAAACAAGGCCCCCGGAGTAGACAATATTCCATTGGAACTACTGACGGCCGTGGGAGAGCCAGTCCTGACGAAACTCTACCATCTGGTGAGCAAGATGTATGAAACAGGCGAAACACCCTCAGACTTCAAGAAGAATATAATAATTCCAATCCCAAAGAAAGCAGGTGTTGACAGATGTGAAAATTACCGAACTATCAGCTTACTAACACGAATTCTTTACAGACGAATGGAAAAACTAGTAGAAGCCAACCTCGGGGAAGATCAGTTTGGATTCCGTAGAAACACTGGAACACGTGAGGCAATACTGACCTTACGACTTATCTTAGAAGAAAGATTAAGGAAAGACAAACCTACGTTTCTAGCATTTGTAGACTTAGAGAAAGCTTTTGACAATGTTGACTGGAATACTCTCTTTCAAATTCTAAAGGTGGCAGGGGTAAAATACAGGGAGCGAAAGGCTATTTACAATTTGTACAGAAACCAGATGGCAGTTATAAGAGTCGAGGGACATGAAAGGGAAGCAGTTGTTGGGAAGGGAGTAAGACAGGGTTGTAGCCTCTCCCCGATGTTATTCAATCTCTATATTGAGCAAGCAGTAAAGGAAACAAAAGAAAAATTCGGAGTAGGTATTAAAATTCATGGAGAAAAAATAAAAACTTTGAGGTTCGCCGATGACATTGTAATTCTGTCAGAGACAGCAAAGGACTTGGAAGAGCAGTTGAGTGGAATGGACAGTGTCTTGAAAGGAGGATATAAGATGAACATCAACAAAAGCAAAACAAGGATAATGGAATGTAGTCTAATTAAGTCGGGTGATGCTGAGGGAATTAGATTAGGAAATGAGGCACTTAAAGTAGTAAAGGAGTTTTGCTATTTGGGGAGCAAAATAACTGATGATGGTCGAAGTAGAGAGGATATAAAATGTAGGCTGGCAATGGCAAGGAAAGCGTTTCTGAGGAAGAGAAATTTGTTAACATCCAGTATTGATTTAAGTGTCAGGAAGTCATTTCTGAAAGTATTCGTATGGAGTGTAGCCATGTATGGAAGTGAAACATGGACGATAAATAGTTTGGACAAGAAGAGAATAGAAGCTTTCGAAATGTGGTGCTACAGAAGAATGCTGAAGATTTGATGGGTAGATCACATAACTAATGAGGAAGTATTGAATAGGATTGGGGAGAAGAGAAGTTTGTGGCACAACTTGACCAGAAGAAGGGATCGGTTGGTAGGACATGTTCTGAGGCATCAAGGGATCACCAATTTAGTATTGGAGGGCAGCGTGGAGGGTAAAAATCGTAGAGGGAGACCAAGAGATGAATACACTAAGCAGATTCAGAAGGATGTAGGTTGCAGTAGGTACTGGGAGATGAAAAAGCTTGCACAGGATAGAGTAGCATGGAGAGCTGCATCAAACCAGTCTCAGGACTGAAGACCACAACTATGCTATGTGGCACTGTGTCAAATTCTTTTACGATATCTAGGAATGTGGGATCTTCCAGTAGTTTTTCATCCATGGACGATCACGTGAGAGAAAAGCACAAGTTGAATTTCTTACGAGCGATGCTTTCTAACTCCATGTTGGTTTTTGAACAGAAACTCTCCTATATTTATAAGTGAATTCAGAATATGCACAAGAATTTTGCAGGTCCGTTCTTTTATCCTTCTATATACGAAAGTTATCTGCGGTTTTCGGTTTTCTCTCTTTTTCGCGTGAGGCGTCTCATGAGAGAGACATTCGCTACAAGCCTAAGCTAAGTATGGGGCCAAAGGACCTGGTGACTTATTTATTTCCAATCCGTCCAGCGGATTTCGAGGTCAAGAATGGCTATGTCCCCATACGGGAATTCGTGTGGCGGCCAAACGGTGATTAGTCTGTACTATCTTCCTCAAGTATCTGTTTTTTTGAACATGGAATTTGAAACTACTTCTTTAATTTTGCGGTCGTCTGTTTCCTTACCAGACTGGTCTAAGCGTAACTCCATAGTGCCTTCTATCCGCTAAGTGATTTTACGTAAGACGTGAATATTTTAGGACACTCGACAAGATCTTTCGATAGAACACGATGACAGAAGTCGTCGTATGCTTCGCGCTTTGATCGACTTGCAGAGTCATCAATTTCTATTAAATTTTGCCTGACTTCTGCACAAGCTGCGGACAACCTATGGCTCCCTGCTTTTTATCGCTTCTTTCTTCAGATTTCAAAGTGGGTAGTCTATTAAAACACTGTCAAAAGCTTTCTCTAAATCTGCAAATTTGGTAGAGGGTTGCCTTTTTTGAGCATTTCTAGTGAGATAAATCGTTAGGCCAGTACTGTCTCGCAAGTCCCTTCCATTTCTCTGGAACCCCAACTGATCTTCCCATACGGCAGCCTATAGCATTTTTTCCATTTTTCTGTAAAACATTCATTCCAATACCTTACAACTACGAATTATTAAACTGATAGTTCGGTAGTATCCACATTTGCCAGCACCTGCCTTTTTTGAATTGGAATTATTACATTTTTCGTGAAGCCTGTCTCATATACTGCACAGCAAGTGGAATAGTTGTGTCACAGCTGGTTATCCAAAGATGTCTATACCTCCGAGAGAATGTCATCTACTCCATGGAACTAGTTTAGACTTAAGCTTTCAGCGCTCTGTCGAATTCTTCGACGGTATAAAATCTCCCATCTCAAATTTATTTACTTGCTAGATATTGACGCCAAAGTTCCCCTAACTATCTGAATAATTTGTTTCACTTAGTCATACACTGTTAAAATATTTTTATTATCTGTGTAACTAGTAGAAATATGGAGTTTTACTAATGTGGAGCGTGTTGGCTCCATGTCTACCTTCGCTATGATAATCCAATCATTTTCTTCGCAATAGCTGACCTTTATTCCAATGAAGAATACGCAAAGCAGAACTGCAGGTCATTATCTTCGTAGTTCATCTTATGTTTACCTGGAAGATGCAACGAACGCAAATATTTTTAATTGTGCGAGAGGAATAAAATTGCAAAGACGGCAGCTATCAGTGCTGAACTTCGCAAATGAGAGTCCTGTTCGTAATATGTATGGAAGCCTTAGAGAACTTGTTCGAAGGAATAAGCGTCTTAATTGTTTCAGACTTTGGTTTAATGTAATCACGGACGAAGATGAGGTAGAAGAAAGACGATGCGTGCTGTGATTGGCTTCAGAGCTGAGAAAGGCACATTAGTGGAATTTTCATCCCTCGGAACCGAGGTTGCACAATCGAAGCAACAAAACTGTAGATGTAAATCGAAACAGGTGAAAAAGTTTTCTTCCAGAAAAGGTGTAGTATTGGAATGTGATGGAGTGTGGTTTGTGCCGGAGGTTGTGCAAACAGGGGCTTATTTTGAAATGACTAATCCGCTTAGTATAGGCCTACAACAAGATTTCATCTAAGCATAAGATCATCGTGGCATGGAAGTCTGTTCAAAAGAAGTTACAACTACAGAGATTAGAACATTTGGATCGAGACCAGACACTGAGAGAAGCCTTTAAATCAGATACTGAATCTCTTCATGAACGATCAACGAAATTACACAACGACGACTACTGAACAAGAGTAACTACGGAATCTGAATTAATAATCTCCTCGAAATCGCCAGCTACAACAAGGACATATCGATTTAAAACAGTGTAGGGTGGAGACGCAAATGCATGAAATACAACTGTATGAAGATTTTTTTTTAACGAGAATATGTATTTACACGGCGGAATTTCCGCTGGAGATTGCTTATGCTCTTTGATCTGCTTGTTAAAAGCTCCAGCAACATGTCAATTTCATTGCGGTTATGTACTGTAACAAGAAAAACGAATTGTAGACTTCCTCTAACATGATTCTAAATTTCCAGATCGGAACACTAAATTATGTACTTACACGTCTGATATGCAGGTGCTGTTCCACGAGGGGGCTGTATACCCCATTAATGGAACCCCTTTCAGCCTCCAGCTCTTGAATTAATTCCTCCTGAATTTGATGAATGAATGGTGTAAAAACAACAAAGAAACATTTTTTATCGATAATGTACTACGAAATTTGAGCATAATCTACGAAAGTCACACACACACACACACACACACACACACACACACACACACACATTGCCAGTGGATCAGAAATGCATCACCATAACTGTGGCCTAAGACCGATCGAGGACGAGGTTTTATGTAAACTCGAGCTCCTAACCATATTTTCGTGGCAGTCAACAGGATAGCAGGATATCTGACCAGTTGTCTTTGACAGGGGAGACCTATGGCGTCTATTGTGTGGTCTCCTTTTTAGAATGTGCTGCCGGATTTCCAGCAATAGAGATTAGTATGATTTAGACAAAACAGGAAAGAGGAATAAATGCCACCTTCGTCTCATTGGTTGATCCATATTCCTCTGTGAGGAAGAAAACGTCTCCTTCCTGGAAAGAGTTGGTATCACCTTTCGTAGCGAAATACACACATCAAAAAAAGTTTTGCATCACCTCGGTTCCGAGATTTCTAGAACCTGTACAGAAAATTGGAATAGAGATCAACATAGACATCATTTCCGCCCTTTCTATTGCTCATGAAAACCAGACATTCTATGTTGTACCACCATACAGCGAGACCTCCAGAAGTGGTCGTCCAGATTGCTATACACACCGGTACCTCTAATACCCTGTAGCACGTCCTCCTGCATTGATGCGTGCCTGTATTCGTCGTGGCGTAGTATCCACAAGTTCATCAAGGCACTGTTGGTCCAGATTGTCCCACTTCTCAAAGGGGATGAGGCGTAGATCCCTCAGAGTGGTTGGTGAGTCACGTCGTCCAGAAACAGCCCTTTTAAATCTATCCAAGGCATGTTCGATACGGTTCATGTCTGGAGAACACGCTGCCTACTCTAGTAGAGCAATGTTGTTATCCTGAAGGAAGTCATTCGCAAGATGTGCACGATGGGGGCGCGAACTGTCGTAAATGAAGACGAATACCTCGCCAATATGCTGCCGATATGGCTGCACTATCTGTCGGAGAATGGAAGTCACCCATCGTACAACCGTTACGGCGCCTTCCGTGACAATCAGCGGCGTACGTCTGCCTCACATAATGCCACCCCAAAAATGCCGGGAACCTCCACCTTGCTACACTCGCTGGATTGTGTGTCTAAGACGTTCATCCTGACCAGATTGCCTCCACCACGTCTCCGATGTTTGTCTAGTTGAAGGCATATGCAATGCTCATCGTTGAAGAGAACGTGATGCCAGTCCTGAGCGGTCCATTCGCCATGTTTTAGGGCCCATCTGTACCGCGCTGCATGGTGTCGTGGTTGTAAAGACGGACCTCACCACTGACGTCGGGAGTGAAGTTGCGCATCGTGGAACCAATTTTGCACAGTTTGAGTCTTAACACGACATCCTGTGGCTGCATGAAAAGTGTTATTCAACACGTTGCTTTAGTAGTAGCCCTTGGGCGGCCTGAGGGAGGCATGTCATTGACAGTTCATGACTCTCTGTATCTCCTCCATGTCCTAACAACATCGCTTTTGTTCACTCCGAGACGCCTGGACACTTCCATTATTGAGAGCTCTTTGGCACAAAGTAACATTGCGGGCGCGATCGAACCGCGGTATTGACCGTCTAGGCATGGTTGAACTACAGACAACATGAGCCGTGTAGCTCCTTCCTGGTGGAGTGACTAGAACTGATCGGACCCCCTCCTTCTAATAGGTGCTGCTCATGCAAAGTTATTGACATCTTTGAGCGGGTTTAGTGACATCTCTGAACAGTCCAAGGGATTGTGCCTGTGGTACAATACCCACAGCCAACGTCTACCTGCAGGAGTTCTGGGAATTTGGGGTGAAGCAAAACTTTTTTAGCTGTGAGTATTTTGTTCTGTTTTAGACAAAGCTGCAGTTCCAGTTTTCAGGTATAGAGAGACCTTCTGACTTCTAGTGGCTAGTGTGGAAACCTTTGTGAGCATACATCTTCTTAGACGGCGGTGGTAGATTGCTACCGCTTCTTCCGTATTTCCACGAAAAATACGCTTTTATTCCAACTACAAACTCACAAAGTAGCAGCACTTCCAGAAACACATCTACAGGAAACGTCCCATCTGCATGTTTGTGGGACTGTAAGCGGAAGTTCTTTGGGAGTACAGGTGTTGAAGAAAGTGCCCATTTTGGTGGGGTGGCCTGTATGGGCCAACAAAAGACCAGTCCGGTGTGCAGTAGGTATTCGAACACGGCCGTTTTTTCCCCAGCCATCACATGGCGGCATCAGTGGCTCCAGTGTTGCGAGTAGGGCACTGCACGACATTAGTCTACCGACAGTTGTGGCCAGTACTAAATGTAGGAGTAGTGGGGAGCTGTACACTGAGCATGTGGCCCATAGTCTTCCATGTGCACTGAGATCTTTTGCAATGTGTTTGCGAGTCTTTATATGATCTGTAGGTGAAGTCTTGGAATCTTTAGTATTTTGTTCCACTATAAGTATGGTTTTCTATTCACACAATCGGAAGAAAGTGGCATGTTCTGTGATACTTAGTTTCGTTTTTAACCCTGTGTATTGCATTAGAACAGTGAGAATTTGGAGCGGACTTTCTACAAATGTTTTTATACCCATACAGGTGAAGTTCCTGTTTATCTGTAGCAAGCAATGGGTTATTAGAACAGGTGCTTCTATTGTCAAAGTTATGTAGACATTTTTCTGTGTGTAGTTCGACGTTTCCCAAGGCATGGCGTGAGTTACAAAGCGCTTTTGATGTGTAAGCGAAATTATGGTTTTTTTGTTTCATTTATCGATCTTTGAGCATTTTTTTCAAAAGAGGATTTTCCTACTGTCCCACCAATTTTAAGCAGTTTTGATTATTAGAATTTGAAACAGAAAGGCTGTAGTGTAACTATCAATTCGGTTTCCCCACCAGAACGTAGGAAAGTCTTTCAGCAGCTTAATACACATATAGATAAATGAAAACAATTCTCAAGACAAAACCTTATGTCTTTCCTCTGCAGCAACTCAGCACAGACTGAGTCTTTTTTTCTTCCTGGTTGCAAGTGGGTGGAGGTGGGAAAAGTGGAAAAGGGGAGGGAAAAATAGAGGGGAAAGTGGAGGGGAACGTGGGGGCAGATGGGAAGTAAGGGGGGGGGGAGTAGTGAGTGTGATATCGTTAACAATGTGACATTGCCAAGTCTACCCACATGGAGAGGATGTGGGGAGACCACCCAAGAAGAGCTGCCACCTTGAATAAATTTGGCAACAATGTAGACTGGCTTCACTTTGCCTTTATTCCCCTACTGATGTGCCACAGGAATGTGAGCCACTTGCACAGTGGACATGGCACTGATCGAGCGAGGAGGCGCAGTGGCTAGCACACTGGACTCACATTCGGGAGGACGACGGTTCAATCCCGCGTCCGGCCATCCTGATTTACGTTTTCCGTGATTTCCCTCAATCGCTCCAGGCAAATGCCGGGATGGTTTCTTCGAAAGGGCACAGCCGACTTCCTTCGCCGTCTTCCCTAATCTGATGAGACTAATGACCTCGCTGTCTGGTCTCTTCCCCCTAACAACCCAACCCAATCCATGGCACTGACCTCCAGATTATATAGGCGGTATTTCTCTGATCAGGAAACTGCCTTGCACTCTGATGCGAGAAGAGCACCTAGCCAATGCACATCCGACCAGCTGAACTTATCTGAAACATAGAGGACCATTTCAGGTGTGGTGCTTCCAGATAGTGTAAAAACTTAAAATTATTGTTAAAGGACGAAACCAAGAAGATCTAGAAAGAGTAGGTGAGAAAATGAGCCTTCGGAAGGCACTTTCCGTAGGAAGGGGAAACTTAATGTGGCCAATTTTACAGCATCCATGTATAGTGAACTTGGCTTTGGAATGAGCAGTAGACGCAGGCAGATTAGAAAATCCATTACAGATTTTAGATTATCTTAGAAGTAGTAGCTTCTTAGTGGTGAATATACACTGTTAATGGATGTTAATGTGGAAGGTTCTCACCCTTCGCTTTTATCACTCTCTAAACTCTGCTGGAGACACTTTCTGTCAGGTGTCTGATATCTGTGGTGGAATGGCAAGACCTTTTAATCGTCAATGGAGGAAACTAGAAAAAATAGCGATGTTGGGCACTTGGGGCTTTTTTTTGTCATCAGTCTACTGACTGGTTTGATGCGGCCCGCCACGAATTCCTTTCCTGTGCTAATCTCTTCATCTCAGAGTAGCACTTGCAACCTACGTCCTCAATTATTTGCTTGACGTATTCCAATCTCTGTCTTCCTCTACAGTTTTTGCCCTCTACAGCTCCCTCTAGTACCATGGAAGTCATTCCCTCATGTCTTAACAGATGTCCTATCATCCAGTCCCTTCTTCTTATCAGTGTTTTCCACATATTCTTTTCCTCTCCGATTCTGCGTACAACCTCCTGATTCCTTACCTTATCAGTCCACCTAATTTTCAACATTCGTCTGTAGCACCACATCTCAAATGCTTCGATGCTCTACTGTTCCGGTTTTCCCACAGTCCATGTTTCACTACCATACAATGCTGTACTCCAGACGTACATCCTCAGAAATTTCTTCCTCAAATTAAGGCCGGTATTTGATATTAGTAGACTTCTCTTGGCCAGAAAAACCTTTTTTGCCATAGCGAGTCTGCTTTTGATGTCCTCCTTGCTCCGTCCGTCATTGGTTATATTACTGCCTAGGTAGCAGAATTCCTTAACTTCATTGACTCCGTGACCATCAATCCTGATGTTAAGTTTCTCGCTGTTCTCATTTCTACTACTTTTCATTACCTTCGTCTTTCTCCGATTTACTCTCAAACCATACTGTGTACTCATTAGACTGTTCATTCCGTTCAGCAGATCATTTAATTCTTCTTCACTTTCACTCAAGATAGCAATGTCATCAGCGAATCGTATCATTGATATCCTTTCACCTTGTATTTTAATTCCACTCCTGAACCTTTGTTTTATTTCCATCATTGCTTCCTCGATGTATAGATTGAAGAGTAGGGGCGAAAGGCTACAGCCTTGTCTTACACCCTTCTTGATACGAGCACTTCGTTCTTGATCGTCCACTCTTATTATTCCCTCTTGGTTGTTGTACATATTGTATATGACCCGTCTCTCCCTATAGCTTACACCTACTTTTGTCAGAATCTCGAACAGCTTGCACCATTTTATATTGTCGAACGCTTTTTCCAGGTCGACAAATCCTATGAATGTGTCTTGATTTTTCTTTAGCCTTGCTTCCATTATTAGCCGTAACGTCAGAATTGCCTCTCTCGTCCCTTTACTTTTCCTAAAGCCAAACTGATCGTCACCTAGCGCATTCTCAATTTTCTTTTCCATTCTTCTGTGTGTTATTCTTGTAAGCAGCTTCGATGCATGAGCTATTAAGCTGATTGTGCGACAATTCTCGCACTTGTCAGCTCTTGCCGTCTTCGGAATTGTATGGGTGATGCTTTTCCGAAAGTCAGATGGTATGTAGCCAGACTCATATATTTTACACACCAACGTGAATAGTCGTTTTGTTGCCACTTCCCCCAATGATTTTAGAAATTCTGATGGAATGTTATCTATCCCTTCTGCCTTATTTGACCGTAAGTCCTCCGAAGCTCTTTTAAATTCCGATTCTAATACTGGATCCCCTACCTCTACTAAATCGACTCTTGTTTCTTCTTCTATCACATCGGACAAATCTTCACCCTCATAGAGGCTTTCAATGTATTCTTTCCAACTATCTGCTCTCTCCTCTGCATTTAACAGTGGAATTCGCGTTGCACTCTTAATGTTACCACCGTTGCTTTTAATGTCACCAAAGGTTGTTTTGACTTTCCTGTATGCTGCGTCTGTCTTTCCGACAATCATATCTTTTTCGATGTCTTCACATTTTCCCTGCAGCCATTTCGTCTTAGCTTCCCTGCACTTCCTATTTATTTCATTCCTCAGCGACTTGTATTTCTGTATTCCTGATTTTCCCGGAACATGTTTGTACTCTCTCCTTTCATCAATCAACTGAAGTATTTCTTCTGTTACCCATGGTTTCTTCGCAGCTACCTTCTTTGTACCTATGTTTTCCTTCCCAACTTCTGTGATGGCCCTTTTTTAGAGATGTCCATTCCTATTCAACTGTACTGCCTACTGCGCTATTCCTTATTGCTGTATCTATAGCGTTAGAGTTCTTCAAACGTATCTCGTCATTCCTTAGTACTTCCGTATCCCACTTCTTTGCGTATTGATTCTTCCTGACTAATGTCTTGAACTTCAGCCTACTCTTCATTACTACATTGTTATCTGAGTCTATATCTGCTCCTGGGTACGCCTTACAACCAGTATCTGATTTCGGAATCTCTGTCTGACCATGATGAAATCTAATTGAAATCTTCCCATATCTCCCGGCCTTTTCCAGGTATACCTCCTCCTCTTGTGATTCTTGAACAGGGTATTCGCTATTACTAACTGAAACTTGTTACAGAACTCAATTAGTCTTTCTCCTCTCTCATTCCTTGTTCCAAGCCCATATTCTCATGTAACCTTTTCTTCTACTCCTTCCCCTACTACTGCATTCCAGTCAGCCATGACTATTAGATTTTCGTCCCCTTTTACATACTGCATTACCCTTTCAATATCCTCATACACTTTCTCTATCTGTTCATCTTCAGCTTGCGACGTCGGCATGTATACCTGAACTATCGTTGTCGGTGTCGGTCTGCTGTCGATTCTGATTAGAACAACCCGGTCACTGAACTGTTCATAGTAACACACCCTCGGCCCTACCTTCCTATTCATAACGAATCCTGCACCTGTTTTATCATTTTCTGCTGCTGTTGATATTACTCGATACTCATCTGACCAGAAATCCTTGGCTTCCTTCCATTTCACTTCACTGACCCCTACTATATATAGATTGAGCCTTTGCATTTCCCTTTTCAGATTTTCTAGTTTCCCTACCACGTTCAAGCTTCTGACATTCCACCCCCCGACTCGTAGAACGTTATCCTTTCGTTGATTATTCAATCTTTTTCTCATGGTAACCTCCCCCTTGGCAGTCCCCTCCCGGAGGTCCGAATGGGGGACTATTCCGGAATCTTTTGCCAATGGAGAGATCATCATGACACTTCTTCAATTACAGGGCACATAACGTGTGGATACACGTTACGTGTCTTTAATGCAGTGGTTTCCATTGCCTTCTGCATTCTCATGTCGTCGATCATTGCTGATTCTTCCGCCTTTAGGGGAAATTTCCCACCCCTAGGACAAGAGAGTGCCCTGAACCTCTATCCGCTCCTCCACCCTCTTTAACAAGGCCGTTGGCTGAGTGAGGCTGACTTCTTATGCCGGAAGTCTTCGGCCGCCAATGGTGATTATTTATCAAAATTTAGGCAGTGGCGGGGATCGAATCCGGGACCGAAGACGTTTTGATTATGAATCAAAGACGTTACCCCTAGACCACGGGGCTTAGCCAAGTTAAAGTTATAATACAAAGGGTGTGTCAGTGGGTTCATGCTGGGCGTCTGGGCAGGCCAGTCCATTGCAGATTTGTTATAATCCACAAACCATTGCCTCAGAGATGCAGTTTCGTGACAGGGTGCAGTGTTCTGCTGAAACGAGTATCATTGAAACAATCCCCACATCCTAATGCTCCACATCATAATGCCATCTTTTTTGACAATTTATATGATGGCTGTAATATTCTCCATGCATTTGCTAAACCGAAACATTTCACATTGTCACATTGAATAGCCTGGTTCATCACATCAAATCACTTGCTTCCAGTCGTCAGTTGTCCAGTAGCATCGCATTTCACACCACCTCAAGTGTCCCATGGGATTGGTTACAGAAATGTCTAGCTTTGTTCCACAGTTGTAGTGCCCAAGTTGGACTGATGGTAGCACTTTGGAACTCATGAGTGGTTCCATCTGCTGATTTCATGCGATTTCTTACAACGAACCTCTGAAATGTCTGATGGCCCTGTCTGTTCGTACATGATGACTGCCCAGTATCTATTTAGTGGTTAGTGTCCCTTCGAGTTTCCACTTCAAAATCACATCACCAATAGTCAACTTGGGCAGCCTTACCTGTGCTGAAATGTGCTCGATGGATTTGGTACCAAGATAACATACAATTACCAGTCTGCGTTCGAAGTCCCTGACCTGTAATACCTGTTACTGTTTCTCTACTGACAACACGTTGCCGCACGGAGTGGCCGCGCGGTTTGATGCTTCATGTCACGGATTGCGCGGCCGCTCCCGCCGGAGGTTCGAGTCCTCCCTCGGGCATGGGTGTGTGTGTGTTGTTCTTAGCATAAGTTAGTTTAAGTAGTGTGTAAGTCTAGGGACTGAAGACCTCAGCAGTTTGGCCCCTTAGGAATTCGCACATATTTGAACATTTTTTTTGACAACACCTTACTCCGCGCCTCCTACTGCAATGAAAGGGACGCCTCTCGTGACATTGAGTGGTCAGCTCCATACCACATAATGGTGCCCAGACGCTTCTGATTAGATAGTGTGCGAGGTGTCGGGTGGAGAAGTGTGTGTATCACTTGGATGGGGGTTGTTTGGGGAAGGGGACCAGACAGCCAGGTCATCGGTCTCATCGGATTAGGGAAGGACGAGGAAAGAAGTTGGCCGTGCCCTTTGAGAGGAACCATCCCGGCATTTGCCTGGAGCGATTTAGGGAAATCATGGAAAACCTAAATCAGGATGGCCTGATGCGGGATTGAACCGTCGTCCTCCCGAATGCGAGTCCAGTGTCTAACCACTGCGCGTATCACTTGGACTCAACTGAATTTGCTTAAGGGCTGCTCATACAATCTATTTTCCTTTTGACCACCACTTTAACTGATGCACAGTGGACCAATGAAAGCTGAGAGAGTTAATAAAATGACCCTGTAGAGCAGTAGTAAAAAGGGTTGCACACATGATATAGTTTAATGAAGTTACTAATCAATCTCTATGCTCAACACTTATGAAAAACATGCAGAAAATAAAATTTATCGTGTGACCACTAAATGATAAACAGAAAGAACGTATCACAAAGACATTTATTTTATACAACAAAATGAAAATATGCAGTTCACTGAACAATGCTTTAGTAAAACAAGGGCACAAAATAGTGGTGTTGAGAATATGTAGTTGGCAGTTTTCGTAATGGGGTACCTACTCCTAAATACTGAATACAGTAGTCTAGTATGAGTGAATCAGTCAACAGATAACGATAAACCTCGACTGTGCTCCGGAAGACCGGTCGGAAATGAGAACTCTGTGAAAAATCCACATGCAAAATCGTGGATACTGTAGAGCCAAAACGAGAGCATACGCAGCTGAGGGAGTCAGAGAAGAATTACAGGTCCTTTTTATGCTGGTGCTGCAGATACTTTACCACCAAGATATCAGGTAGTGTGTAGACAGAAAAAAGCTGTCGGATGGTGCAGCCGCAGACCTCTCTACTGCTGCGCTGTCTGATGATCGATGAGATAAATCACGGAAAGACCCTGAAGTTACTCCTAAGTCTGTACAGGAGGATCTCCAGGCAGACACTCTATCAATACACCTATTGTCATTAGCGGACCAGAGAAGACTACACTATCTCGTACACAGCGCTCCGGCACCAAAAACTAGTGACTAGAGACGACGATATGCTCTAGTGTTTCCAGTCGCAGAAGAACGCAGGAAGATGCGTGCGTCATCTGTGTTCAGCAACACACCACAAAGTCATACCAAGCAGGCTAGCAACATTTTTGTGCCACTCGCAGTCTCTGCCACCTCAGCGTGTTCCTCAGTTATTGAATGAACTCGTTGCATTTCACGGGATACGGGAAATCAACCTGAAAATCCCAGCCGAAAACAAATAATAATAATAATAATAATAATAATAATATTGCCCAGACGCTAGGCGCCGGTGTGTCGGGCGTTCCGTGGCTTCAGACCTAGATTCTGAGAACCACTGGAAGCAATACTAATATCTGGTGTAGTCCAAGCGGAGCCCAGAAGGCCGTCATCAACATAACATTTAACGCTAGTTCGAGAGAGTTGCGCTCGGCGTCACTTCATGCCTAGTACAATGGCCAAAAGCTGCAGCAGCTCGGAAGCTCTGAGGGCCCTCGTATTTGCTGAAAAGCCGACCAGACCCGACCTGACCTTA
Organism: Schistocerca piceifrons; assembly: GCF_021461385.2. Lineage (NCBI taxonomy): Eukaryota > Metazoa > Arthropoda > Insecta > Orthoptera > Acrididae > Schistocerca > Schistocerca piceifrons. The sequence goes on along the minus strand of NC_060144.1, from coordinate 364,266,887 downwards.
CGTTTTTCTGCCACAATCAATGCAGGTGGCCCTCGTCTAGCTCCTGCTCACCCACACAAGGACAGAAGAGAAAGCAATGTCTCAACACCAGTTGAAATATCGTGACTGCAGTCAGAGTCCTAATTGCCAGTTTCATTTACAGCAATGACCTTTCTCGGCCCAACCCCTCCGAGGTACATTGATAAGATGACGTTGTAACCTCCCAACAGAAAAATAGAATATATGTAATTATTATAACACATTTAGTGTAACCTCCCAACAGTAAGTATACGTATAGCATTCACATTCAGTGTAACCTCCGAACAGTTTATTATTCCGTACCCTCACATTAATAACGTGACTAACCTCCCAATAAAAATGTGACTCATATATAGCCTTTCAATATTTAACTGACTGTGAATCTAACCTGGTAAATTTGGACATCAGCAGTGCTTCGTCATGGCACTAAAAGATCATTCTGAATAAACTGAAAATTCTTACTCTAGTGAAGTCGCTGAATAACGCGTATACATCTCCTCCTATAAGAAATTTTTCTGGCAAGCCCAGTGCAATGCTGGCCACTAGGTTTGTTATGTATAGAAAAAACGACTGATTTTTCTTTACGATAATCGGGCTGACCATGGATAGGAGAAATTAGTAAAATCTCTAAATTCAGATGAATGATTGTCAAAAGTTAATTTTTTAAGAAAGATTATGTTGTGTACATAGTTCCGCGTAGTCAGCGTGTACACAACTTTCCCACTAGAGCGCGCCCCCGCTAAGCACAACATCACAGGCGCAGCGTTCTTCCATCTCCGCACTACGAGATGGCTCTGTTTTAGAGACGGACCAAATTCTGCTTCCGCCGATCCGCGTATTAATATGTAAGGCAGCCAATGAGATTGCTGCTAACGTAGAACCTTTTCTCCTCGCGGATTACACTCGCGCAGTGATTCCTGAACGCTCGAGGTATTATAACGAGTGTACAGACCTCCGATCAGTCAGTCTGCATTTGTCTGTACCAGTCTATAGTCAAGTTTCAGTCTGCGCGTAATAAGATTATCATATTCCTGTACATAGCCATGAAGAGAAATGAATAGACACTTTGTCAAGTATCAGAGATATGTGAGTATAAGATTAACGTACCAAGACCAAAGGAACTTCAGATTGTCAATTGTAAACAGCATCCACAATCAAGTTACGTAATGTCTGTCCTTTCTTTTATTTTAATAAATGTGTGTGAAAATTAATCAAGTTCTATTTAAAGTTGGTCACCGTCAATCCGCTACTCTAAGCGTGCAAGTGGCATTTCTATCGTCTGACCTAACGGCAGAAGATAAACACGCCACGATAAAACCACGAGACATATTGCTGACACTCGCCTACTTCGTTAGAGCGACAAGTCAAATAATCTGATGGTGTGTGTACCGAAGGTCTCACAGTGCGCGCACCACAGATTATTATTAAAAGATTTTAAAAACTATTTACATGGGACTTGATATAACAATAGTACAAATTTAGTTGTAACAAACTGCACATGCGCGCGGCTGCTTTTACCTTATACTACAACGCTCAGGCACCGCCATCGCTCCCCACGACCGGCCCAGCCAACTCCATACACCTGACTGCTAGCTACTACTTATTCCTATCGACACTGCTCTTACTGCAGCCAACACTGCTCTCTGGTCTGAGATTCTCTTACAGCTTACATTTCGCAAGCAGCACGTGAGCAATCCATCGAAATTACATCTGCTCGAGTGCGCTAGCAATAAATTCCTTAGACATGGACCTATTAAAACAGGAAGTAAAAAGAGTAATAAAAATGAAAGGAGACAGGCCACAAGAGGCCTGTAACCTGTCAAGGATATTAGCAGGGGGTGGCAAAAGATGGATATAACATTATATCAGTCAAAATGACGATTTTAAAGAACAGAAAATTTGTTAATTAGCATTTGAGAATTAGCACTGGGCCTGAGATGGATTCTATGAAAGATTCGGAGGATGATATTAAGAAAATATGTGATAGACATAACGACAGAGAGAGAGAGAGAGAGAGGGAGAGAGAGAGAGAGAGGGTGGGAGTGTGAGTGAGAGATAGAGAGATGTGCTATGTCCTCTTTAAATGATGTATTGTAGTTCCTCTGAATTTTATTGTAAGAGAAGCAGATGCTTTCAAAACGTTTTGTGGCAATAAAAGAACCATCTTTTTGGAAATTTGTCTCCTTCTCCGGGCACGCTGCACTCGCAAGGCGTGGAGTACTCGCATTTCAGACCCCAGAGCCCAGCTGGCTACTGAGAAGAGCAGCGTCTTATAAGGCTGCAGACAACTGACAAGGACTTCATAAACCTTTACGGGCGCCGTGCCTTCCCCGCGTGAGAGAGCGTGCGTGCGGCACGGCCCCGGGCCATCCGGCCGCAGCCACGCTCGTGCTATCCGGGCCTCAGTATTTGACAGCCGGCAGAGCATAACGCGGCGCCCGAGTTGCCTTGTTGTGAGAAACAGCAGTCCGAGTTGATTTGGCGCTGCGGTGCCTGCTGTTGAACGAGGAACGCGCTTTGCTGTCCCACTGTTTCCTCACATAACTCTGCCGCACTACAGTGGTTCCCGATCACAAGTTTCCAAAAACTGTCAAACTAACTCCAGGCACATTTGTGTTCGCGCTGGCTCAGCGAGAACGATACACAAAGCTGATTCCAAGTCTGGAATTCATCATAATTTCAGTAGTGCAGTATGTTCGTGTACTCGTGATTGTCAATCATAGCCACTATAATTAGACGTATAACGAATCAACTGTTAGCAATCAATCATGAAAGTTTTAGTGATTCGTAATTCTGTAGGGGAGAGTGGGGTATCTAGAGGGAAGTGCACCAAGGAACACATGACTTTCATTTTGCAATTCATCCATACTTCAGTCTAGTCACATGAAGAAAGGAGCACGAAAGACTGCCACAACCATATTCCGATATTTTCTACAGTTTTTGTAGTTGCCAGAAATGAGGTGGTGTTTTTGGAGCATTTATAAATGTCTGGAACTCTACACGTTTAGGTGCTGTATAATAAATTAAAGGTAGTAGAAATGTATTGTAGAGTCTTCAGGTACAAAACATTATGTTGAGTGAAATATAATATGTTTCTACAACTATTTATATAGCACGGGACAATTAAGCCACAGTTTGCCGGTCGGGCGCCATCTTGTACCTCGAAGAAGAACATCTTTTCCCATGAAACATACTATACAGGAAAATGAACTGATTTTCTGTAATATCTTAACATTTTTACTAGTCTCGAAAATGGAAATATTTGTTAGTTCCCAATAACTTCAGTTTCAGAATGTACTTTAATTTTAACTGATTTTGTTATAGTACTTCTGCTTCATTTCTTTTTAATTACTGATTATTGGTGTACAGGTTGAGTCACTAACTATTGCCACAAAGAACAACTCAGAAAGTATGATAGTAGCTGAAACGTTTGTGGGACAAACGTTGTATGGAACAACAGGGACCATAATATGACCTTGGTTTATTGTTGCTAGGTGGGGTCGCTTCAGAAATATGAAGATCAACTTTGTTTTTTTAAATGGGATGCTATAGTTTGGTACTTACTGTCTGATAGCGGCTGCCGAGACGAATCCAATGATGTGTAACAGTAGGAATTTTGAAAGTCAACGAAGGTCATAAAGGTGGCATGAACGTCCATTTACGGAAGGTGTTCGAAGTGATGACCATTAGTATCAATGATTGGACTGATTGGTATTCCTTATGACATCGGAACTTATCGAAATACATGCATGATCATAAAATTGTCTCTCGCATATCTCCAGGTATAGTTGGACACTCTTTATAAACAATGTCTTTTACGAATCCCCACAAGAAAAACGGCGTCAAGTCTGGCGAGCGAGCCGGCCACGACACATCTCCTCCGCGTCCGATCCAACGATTTGGGAACTGTCTTTGCAACTTATTTCTATCCATCAGCGAAAAATGTGTCGGACACCCGTCGTGTTGATACCACATCCTGTTACTTGTTCCTAAAGGTATTTCTTCCAAAAACAGATCTAATGTTTCTTGCAGAAATGTGGTGTACCTATTACGATTGAGATTTACTTTGATGAAATAGGGGCCTATAGCTCTGTCCTCAGAATACCACACCAAACACTCACCGACCACGGTTTTTAGTGTGCAACTTGCCCCAACCAAATTGGTTTTTCAATTGCCCGATAACGCATGTTACGCAAATTAACATTTGCATGGTTCGTAACTGTAGCCTCGTCAGTAAATAAAATCAAATTAATAAAAGTGTCGCCCCTCTGAATCTGAAGTTGAGAACATTGGCAGAATTCAATGCGATGCATAAAATCCGTACCAGTTAATTCTTGGTGGAGACTGATATGTTAAGGATGATACTTATGACGATGCAGAACACAAACAACGCTACTCTGGCTCATGTCAGACTCCCCTGTAATTTGACAAGGATCTCGAACCACAGCGGAAGAGTACCAATTTCGGTTCCCTCGTTAGTAACATTCCTTTGTCGGATACGTTTCCGATGCCTTAAAGGTTCAGTTGTTCTCAGTTTATTATTCGAATATTTAAATGTACGACGTGTAGGGTGAGTACGTTGAGGATATCTTTCAACGTATGTCTGCAGCTCTCACTTAATTTCGTTGGCATTCTCCATAAATGAGAAGCATATCGAGTTGTTCTTCAAAGGAATACATCATTCACATTCGCTTGATTTGACGATACCAGTCTTACCGTTCCTGTTAGTGTTGTACTGTGAAACCGTCGAATGGTGTTTACGTGTCAATGGCACGTTAGATGGATATGCCGTATTTGGTGAATGTTTACTATTTGCACGATATACGAGAGAGAATTGTCAGAGCATGTGCTCCGATAAGTGCCGATGTGATAAGGAATACCACTTAATCCATGATAAGAAGATTGCAGCACTGCAATGATACCAATGGTCATCACTTCGAATACGTTCTATAAATGTATGTTCATTCCATCTTTGTGACCATCGTTGACCTTCAAAGACCTTACTGTCGAAAATAAGTACCAGACTATAGCATCCCATTTTAAAAAGCATAGTTGACCTTCTTATCTCTGACGCGACACCACCTAGCAACAAAAAACCGTCATATTATGGCCCCAGTTGTCCCTTGCATCATTTTCCCCACAAACTTTTCAGCTACTATCATACTTTCGGAGTTATGCTAGGTGGCAACAGTTAGTGACTCACCCTGCATAGTAAAGCAATAATGTAACAGATGAACTATTAAATACAATACTGACAACGTGTTTATATTTCATTGCAATATCTGTTCCTAGATAAACGACCATTTTGTACCTTGGAACACGGTTTTACGCTTTGTAAAACCCTTAATTTTCAAAAATAATTTTTATAATTTCAGATAAAGAAGGCAGCACATAAAAAGTTAATGTTATCGTTTAAAAATGGAATAAATAGTATATTAAACTTCTGTTGCAGACCTGGCTAGGAGGTAAACTCTGAAAAGTGTCCAAAGCTACATCACTCCTCTCTACTAATATTCTGTGAGCTGCATGCATCATGGACAAGTTTTACGTAATTAGAATTTAAACCAACCAAAATAAAAGTCGCAAAAATTGACGCAGATAATGTATGCTCTAAAATGTCAACATCCGCCTACCAGAAATGAACCACTTTCGACCGTTTGTGACTGCACAAAACTTGTTTCAGTTATGGAAAAAGTATGCGCGAGGCATATAATTACTACCATTGTCATCCTTTGCAAAAGATCTGACGGAGAACCCGAGACAAGTCTGTCACCATGTAGAATCGCTAAGTGGGACCAAAGCTTCCGTCCAATCACTTGTTGACTAGTCTCGTATTGCAGTTGAAGATATCAAAACGAAATCCGAAATTTTACATTTCACGTTCAAAAATCGTTCAAGCAGGAGAATCGTGCAAACATACCGTAGTTTGACCATTGAACAAACTCTCGTATGGGCGACTTAGTAATAAGCGTCCCTGGCATTGTGAAATAAGTGAAGGAGTTGAAAACCTCAAGGAGTCACCAGGGCCGGATGGAATCATAATTCGGCTTTTCAAAAAGTAGTCTATAGCACTGACTCCATACGGCATTGACATTTATCGCAAATCTCTCGCCCAACGCGAAGTCCCAAGCGATAGCAACAAAACGCAGTTTACTCCTGTGTATAAAAGAGCAAAAGAACGGACCCACAAAATAACGGACCTATATTCCTAACATTGGTTTTCTGCAGAAACATTGAACATATTCTCAATTAGAACAAAATAAATTTTCTTGAGACCGATGGTTTTAAAAACCATCAATCGTGCGAAACTCAGCTTGCCCTTTTCTCACATGATATGCTGCGAAATATGGATGAAGGGCAACAAGCAGATTCATCATTCTTAACTGCAGACTAAGGGACGAACGTACTGAATAGGTTCACAGATATGTAAGTGGCTCTAAGACATCTTAAGTAATAGAACCCAGTATGTTGTCCTCTATGGCGATTGTTCATCAGAGATAACGGTATCGTCAGGAATGCCTCACGGAAATGTGATAGGACCACTGTTATTTTCCATCAGTATTAATGAGCTGGAGGTCGGGGTGGGCATCAATCTGCGGTTGCTTGCTGATGATGCTGTGGTGTACGGGGAGGAGTCGAATTTGAGTAACTGCAGATGACTTGCACAAGATTTCTAGTTGCTGTGTTAATTGGTAGCTTGCTCTAAATGAAGATAAATGTAAGTTAATGCCGATGAGTAGGAAAGAAACAAACCGTCGTGTTAGGATACGGCACTTGTAGTGTCCCATTTGATACAGTCATGTCCTTTTAAAATCTGGCATTAACATTGCAAAGCAATATGAAATGGAAAAAGCATGTGGGGATTGTAGTAGGAAAGGCGAATGGTAGACTATGGTTTATTGGGAGAATTCTAGGGAAGTGTGGATCATGTACAAAGAAAACCGCATGCAGAACGCTTGTGCGACCTATCCCTGAGTACTGTTCGAAAGTTTGGTGTACGTACCAGGTCGAAGCAAATCAGAGGCGTGCTGCTAGATATGTTACTGGTGGGTTCGAACAGCATGTAAGTGTTACGCAGATGCTTTAGAAATTAAAACGGGAATCCCTGGAGGGAAGGCGACATTCTTTTCGAAGAAAACAGTTGAGAAAATTTTAGAATCGGCATTTGAAGCTAACTACATAACGATTCTGTTCCATCCAGCATAAATCGCGCGTCACGGTCACGAATATAACATACGTAACTTAGGTCTCATACTGAGGTATATAGGTGGTCGTTTTTTTCGTAGTGCTATTTGCGAGTGCAACAGGAAAGGATATGACTAGTAGTGGTACGGGGTAGCCTCCGCCACGCGCCGTAAGTGGATTGTAGAATTTCGAGGTAGACCTAGCTGTAGATACGAATGGCGCGTAATGAAGTGAGTGAAAAATATGCGATGGAGTAGATAGCATCAAGTGTGTCCTATGAATCAAGGTGAGGGCCATTTTCATTTTCCTTAGGTATTAATGACACATACTCTCACACTTTAAGTAGCAGCTGAATACAGTCGACCCTCAGTTACATGAAATGTTTCTGCAGTTGCGAATATAGACTATCATCAGTTGTGTGATGGGATGACGACAATGAAAATTTGTGCCGGACTGGGACTCGAATCCGGATTTCCGCTTATCGACAGTGGTCGGCCTATGATTTGGCTATCCGAACACGATTCACAGCCTGACCCAAAGTTCCGTAAGTTGTCAACCACCTGCCGGATCCTCATCTATGTCTGATCAACAGGTTAGATAACGATGCATTAACTATAAACTCCATTAATGAAGATATTCATGCTGATTATGAATACTTCATCAAAATATCACTCGGACCCAATGGGACTAAAATGAAACCATTTAGTGCAGGGTATCAGTTCACAAATGAGGGAAGCTCTTTCACTTGTTTCTGAAGGATATGTAAATCTATTGGACCAATAATGCTGTATCTGTGTGTCGGAATGAGTCAAACCACATTGTACAGCCGGCCGGAATGGCCGAGCGGTTCTAGGCGCTACAGCCTGAAACCGCGCGACCGCTACTGTCGCAGGTTCGAATCCTGCCTCTGGCATGGATGTGTGTGCTGTCCTTAGGTTAGTTAGGTTTAAGTAGTTCTAAGTTCTAGGGGACTGATGACCTCAGAAGTTAAGGCCCATAGTGCTCAGAGCCATTTTGAACCACACTGCTTCTTATCCTCATCGTCAATATTTGGAATGTCCTGTAAAAATCTTAGAGAGCGACAACTCTACGAACCTTGACTTCGCAAATTTCTATGGTAGATCCATCAATATTCTGCTGTATGATCACATTACCACATCCGACAGAGAATTACTCTGGTTATGTACAGTCCGACTCTACGATTTCCGCATGCATTGTTTCGCTTATCGACTACTTTATAATCACGTCATTTAATAATGTACACAAAAAATCAAATTCTTAAACTCAATATTTTTTTTTTATCTCTCACCTTACTGAAAGTGTGGGAAGCGTCAAACAACTGAATGAACTTCTTGATACCTCTACCATTGTCACAGATAGGAGAAAGCGATCAAATATCAAATTGTTAAAATCTAAAACAAATTTCTAAGATGTTTTCAATTGTCTGCACGGCGCACATTACAAAACAATTGAACGTGATTCCTAGTTTCAGGTTGAGCAAGCAACCATCTTCAAATGACTAATGGTTTAATATATGTCAGCACGCAGTGCACTGACAAACCTTGCATCGTGTGTGTAGGTCGGAGCATACTGGTATGTGTGACACTTTCAGTACCAAACAGAATAACCGGTAATTTTAATAAATGGATAAACTTCTACTTACTTAACATCACGAAAATAAAATTCCCCAGTTTTATAAATAATTTAATTGCTCACCTACTGAAATAATGACAGTAGGCACCTACTAGTTTTACTTCTCCCAAGCCTAGAGGCAGTAAAAATGACCCAAAAGAAGAGAAAAAAAGAGAAAAACACGAAAATTTATTTGGGCTCCTTTTTTTAAATTTTACTTAAATTACTGTTATTAGAGAGGCTGTTCTCAATATTTTTGCGTCAAAGCTATCTTGACGAGATGCTTCACTGAAAATTTTGGGATTAGTCACCCGTGCTAATAAAGGAATACTTCAAGCCCCATGAGGTATTTATGTGCGGTATACGTGGGTCGATGTATGTTTGCTGCTTACGATTCATAATAAACAACTGTCTGGTGAGTCGACGTTTGTACTCTACTGCTGAGAACAGTACACAACATTCAGTCGCGTATCCACAGAAGGGTTTATTCTGATTTTCACTTCGCCAGATTATGTTTCGAGCGTTATTCTTCATGAATAAATTGTATAGTTCAGCAGAATATATTGCCCGAAAAGGCGAATGAATTGAAGGATGAAAGTACCACAGTTGTAGTCATCCTTTTTAAAAAGAATTTTTATCAGCATGGACAGCAACTTACAAGAAACTGAGTTTTGCAGGCCACAGAAAACTGGCCAAAGATTTCAATGAAGCTTTGCTCGTTGAGTTGAATTTAAGGAGGGGGAGTTGCATCGTGTATAGGACAAGGGGACCCCTGGGCACCAGCCCATCAGCTGGTTCCCGACCAGGTGTCGCTGTTATAGGCTGACACCAAGTGTCATTGTTGCAAGCATTGTCCTTATGTTTGAGCCACGCAATCAGCCTTGACCAAACGCGTTCAGCCGGTCCTGTGGAAATATGTACCCATTGGCTAGGCTGATTCTCTGCCCATGTGTCAGCTAGTTAGTTGGTTAGTTAATAACATGCTCCATAGATCATTCTCTTATGGAAATTATTTTACAGGATTTGTAAACACGAGTAATGTTAACATTAATGAAAACATCATCATTTTATTTCCTGCTCTTGCAAATACACTTAAAAACAATGTTTTTTGAAAGGCTACAAGTTTTTAAGTAGAAATTCGTCAATGTAATACAAGGATTTGTCCAGTAGAAATAATTTATAACTTGCTTTGCTACCTGTCAAGTACTTCATGATACGGGGAAAATGAGAAAAAATTTTCATTGCTGCATATTGAACTACTTTCTGAGCCATTGCAAGCTTTAACAATGGGCAATGAGGTCATTTCTTTTCTAGTGTTGTATGTACATCATTGCTGTACTCAAACTGTGGTGGATTAGTATGACGTATTTCATGAGCGGAAACATGTACTGTGACGCACAGTTGCCGGCCGCGGTGGTCTCGCGGTTCTAGGCGCGCAGTCCGGAACCGCGCGACTGCTACGGTCGCAGGTTCGAATCCTGCCTCGGGCATGGATGTGTGTGATGTCCTTAGGTTAGTTAGGTTTAAGTAGTTCTAAGTTCTAGGGGACTGATGACCTCAGATGTTAAGTCCCATAGTGCTCAGAGCCATTTGAACCATTTTTTTGACGCACAGTTAAAAAGCCTAACTCTTTGAAGAGGTGCCTACATGATGTCCATGGGCAAACACCAAATATTAATATTACTGCCCGCTTTTGTGTAATCAATACTTTCAGTGACGAGTTACCTCGGAAAATTATTCTCTACGACTTTTCGAGTGGAAATGTGCAAAATGTGTCACAAGATTGACATATTTGTTTCCAAGATTCGCAATTAGACGAAGATCAAAATTACCTTACCCTAATTGTTTCAGACGCTCAGTAACACGCTTCTTCAAGTTCAAGTTTTCGTATACCCAAAATTCCGGAACATTCTATGCAGCTTACTGACTCCTGCTCTTGTGCTACATCAACTGTTTGTATAACTGTATTTGTTGTACAGAAATGAATGTAGTGTGTTTCTCCAAAATTTAGGGAGAGTCCATTTTCAGAGCAACACTTAACAATTCCTTGTCAAATACATCTACTAACTCTTCCATTGCTTTCTCTCTCACGGGATGTATTATATCACTATTATCGTCTGCAAAAAGTACCAGTTTTGCTTGTTAAATGTTAAGTGAAGGGTCATTTACATATGTGAAGAAGAGAAGTGGACCCAAAATTGAACCCTGTGGAACTCTTTTATTTTACTCCAGTCACAAAAATTTTACACCTTTCCGATAGTGTCTGAGTTATCAGCACAAATTTTAGCATTCTATTTGTCATCTACAATTCAAACAAGTTTTGCATAAAGCCATTAATTCCATCAAAATTGAGTTTTTCTGAGAGAGTATCATGTTCTGCACAATCGAAAACTACCAGCGAGCGATATTTTATTATCTAAGGCTCGTACTATTTGATGAGTGACTGTATAAATAGGATTCTCAGTCGAACAAACCTTTCTGTTTTCCACCCATGTCAAATGGGCGTCCAGTGATTTGTGTGAAATATAGCATGGACGACCGAGTCCTTCATGACAAGTTGCCTGGCTTCATGTTTCCACCCAACCAAACATCGCGCCACTGTCAAATCCGAATATCTCATAAATCTGGATACTTTACGATTCGTCCAGGTGGCCAGATGCAGACCGACAGTAAGAACCCCTTTCAATTTCTGTCTGTTACTGATAATGCTGTCTCTAACCATTACGCGTCATCTCCTTGTCATTCCCGGTGATCACTCAACATCTGACACCCCTCTTACACACTTTACGGGGCCTTCTAATGAAAGTAAACACGAACAAAAATGATAAACCTCGGTAGCCGCTCCACCCCTCAAAGTGAATTGCCACTCTAACCATTTACAAACTCGCTGACGGTGTGTATGTGTCGAATTTACGTTGATATCCGACCATGTCTTCTGGGTGCTTCACTTTTTGTCAGGCAATGTATTTAGACTATCGAGACACGAAACAGTAAACCTTACCCTACGAAGAGTTCTCAGGTATTCCTTGTTGTCGGATGTTATCAATTCTTTTGAACGTTGTAGCTCTTCTTATTTCTGTGCCATCACGGAAAAAGCGGGAGAGGTATTACGACTTATGCACAACACGGTTTTATAGTTTTGTCATTATACAGACGTCTTTCAGCAACTTACATGCTGTCTTCAGTGAGATTTTTATTTATTTTCTTTCAGAAAATAACTATTACATGCTAACCTCTTGTGTAGATTACATAATTTTGTTTCAAATTTACATATATTCTACGCAACAGGCTAACATGTAATAATAATACTCAAAAAGAAAATTAAAAAAAAATCCTGCTGGGGTAGCACATAAGGTTCCTTGCCTCAAGAGGAATTCCTCTCCATTGTTTTCTTATTAGTTTAGTTTATTCTCATTTCGTCTAATTATCAGAATACCATTGTTTGGTTTAGGAATATCCATCATGCATACACTAAATAGACCGTGATAGGCAACTTAGTACACTGTAACAATATTATCGCTATTCCTAAACAACCAGTCCACAGTGGAAATTCTGGATTTCACTCACCCATCGAGCGACGCACCACATTGGTTAATAGACCCTAATTATTTATGGAAATATTGTTGGATTAAGTCAGCGATCACGACATAATATTTTAAATTATTTATAAAAGAATCTAGACGGCAAGACACGTTTATTTAATGGCGGTCGGTTTCGATCATCACATGATCATCATCAGACCTTCAACCACATGATGGACAATGCCTGTGCATGGAGCAGGAACCGCTGAATGACGATAGTAATTGGAGCACTCGACAATCGTCATTCTGCGGTTCCTGCTCCATGCACAGCCATTGTCCATCAGTGTGGTTTAAGATCTGAAGATAGACATGTGATGATGGAAACCAGTCACATTTCAATAAACGTGCCTTGCGATCTAAGTAGACTGTTGCATAATTAATTTCCAGTGGACCCTAATTCGAAAGCACAACGGTTCACACCTCCCATCTGACCAATATTATTTATGTTCACTATGATTCCACACAACTGCTTAAGGGAATTTCAGATGTTTTAAATATTTTTTTGTTTGTTTATAGACCCAATCACAGTCTTATGACACAGTCATAACCGGTTTTGGCCATACAATGACCATCTCCAGATTCTGAAGGCGGCCTACACTGAACATAGGTTCACGCGTTGATGAAGCATAACCCGTGTTCAGTGCAGGCCGCCTTTAGAATCTGAAGATGGTTATTGTACAGCCGAAACCGGTTATGACTGTGTCATAAGAATGTGATTGCGTCTTTAAATAAACTGAAAAGATTTTTTACAAAATAGTCAATCACTCACTCCATTTAGAAAATGGAGTTTTCTCCAATTTCGGATAATGTTTTTTATCTTGTTTAAGAACCTGATCAGCATCTGAAAAAAATCAAGTAGAAATTTGGAAAATAAATTAAGGTTCAGGGAGGATGTATCAAAACTTTGCTGTATAACGATGGAATTTTAATTCTGCCATGGACTCTGAAAGTGTTGGATAATCAATTACACAGCGTGGATAAGATGAAAATCGAAAAATGAAACAAGTATAGCGCACAGTAGTCGAATTAAGTCGACTAAGCTTAGGATATTGGATTAGGAAATCAAACACGACAAAAAGTTGGCGTATTTAGTAGGCGTATTTTGCTGTTTGGATAGCAAAATAAGCGACAATGGTACAAGTAAAGGGAATATAAAATTCAGAATGGGAATAACAAGTACAGATTTTCTGAGAAAGATATTTCTTAAGGTATTTGCTTCAAGTGTAGCTATTTATGGAAATGAAACGTGGACAGTAAACAGTTGAAACATGAAAATATAAGCTTTCGAAATGTTATTCTACAGAAAAATGATGGAGATTAGGTGAGTAGACTGAATGGCAAATTCGGGGGTAGAGACCGGAATTGGGGAGGACATAGAGTTACAGCACTATTTGACTAGAAGTCGGGATCAGTTGGTACTACACAACGTGAGACTTCCTAAAATGTGGCAGTAGATGGAAGTGTGGGGGCTACAGGCTGTAGAGGAAGAGAAAAGCTCGACTATCGTAAGGAAGTTCAAACGGACGTAGAATACAGTAAAACTGCAGAGATGAGGACAAGATACACTTACGGGAATCACTGCATCAAACCATCTTTAGAATGAGGAACAACAAGTGTTAAGTTATCTGGGAATAAGTTCGATGTCACAAGAGGGAGACATAAATGGTGGTAGAGAAGAACAAATACAGGAATACATCGAGCAAATAATGAGTTCGGGTGTAAATACTATGAGATGAGAAGGTTGGCAGAGAATAGGAAGTTATGGCAGGCAGCATGAAATGAATCAGAAGAGTGACAACCAGAAAAAGAAATAGAATGAAACACTTAAATAGCGTACAATTTGCCCTTGAAGTAGCTGGCCTTGTGACTGGAAGCAATGTTTCTGTTATGCCGTTGGACTGTGGACATAGCGCAGCCATAGGTAGGTGTGGCAGGTTTGCATGACGTCACAACATTGGCTCCGCGATTGTGACATTAGACGGTCCTGGGGGCTGGCACCTCCGTGGCACCCACCGCTGGCCCCAACGGTATTGCCCAAACAAACGCGTTGCCCCAGGGAGCCACGCTGTGAAGCGCGTTGGGAGCGGCAACCGGCGTAAATCAAAGTGAATTGCAGCCACCGTAGCCGCCGCCTCCGTCCATCGTAAGGTGAGCTGCGAAATAAGGCAGATTTATGCCGTCATTTTACCGCCAAAACATTTTTTTTTTTTTTTAGCATCCGAGACCGTTTCTCTCCCGTGGGAAACGAAATTACTTTGCACGTCGTGAGACAGAAATGCGAAAGAAACCAACAAAAAGTACCAAAGGGAGGACGCGGTTTCAGACTCCGTTCCGACGTAGCATATTTCTTACCTCTGGTGGACAAGGATTAGTCTTTAATCAAGAAACATCCGTGGATTCCATAAACCTAGCCGCATTGCATCCCATCGTGTTTTAATCGATGTACCGTACTTAAATTAAACAAAACGATTTTCCCTTACTGCGTGATTAAAGTCTTGAAGGGTCTGTGAGCCGTAATAAACATTCACAAGTAAGAAGGAAGTGATTTTGGTGTTCTGCATTTGCATGGAAAGCATTGCCTCGTAAGCAAATACCACCTTACAAGGTTTGTTCTTGAGAAATAACAAACGTGCCGAATTGTTTGCCATTGCGTGGAAAAAATTCGCAGTACGAAATGCCTATGTAATTCAGTCCTGGTTTTCTCCTTTCGTCATAATCAGTACGCACTATTGCGTTCGTTTTGATTCTGACTCAGTTTACCCATTGGATTGCTGGACATAACTACCACTCAGTTTTACTGACTGCTGATAGAGGTGAGGTTGAGAAGCAACGACCATTGCAGTTTTGTTTTATGTTTTTCACTTCGATAGCAACGGGACAAGTGAAGTTGCCAATTTTGGTGTTCAGTCACTTCCCTAACATTTAATTTGCTACGCGAGGCTCTATTGCTTATATTCCTTTCGCTTAAAGGTAGGATGAGCTCATTGACTAATGACCATTTCTAGAACCAGAAAGTTTTCAGCCATGTAGCAGGTAGGGTGTCAGTGTTGCAATGGGAGTCTCTGACGGATCATTTGTGAGCAGATTTAAAGAGCCGGCCGGAGTGGCCGAGCGGTTCTAGGCGCTTCAGTCTGGAACCACGCCACCGCTACGGTCGCAGGTTCGAATCCTGCCTCGGGCGTGGATGTGTGTGATGTTCTTAGGTTAGTTAGGTTTAAGTAGTTCTAAGTCTAGGGGTCTGATGACCTCAGATGTTAAGTCCCATGGTGGTCTGAGCCATTTTGAAGACTTAAAGATCCGTCATTTACCTTATAACTAAGGGTAACCTTCCAAAAACCTTGATAAGAACTGCGGATGGGAATTAATTATAAGTTAATTGTGAGATGATATGTCCCAGTCGAAAAATATGAAGCGTTGTCTATGAGAATGTGTATTTGTTCAAATGTATTGTGCCATTACTGTAACATATCGCTATGCAGTCTCTGCCACTATTTCATGTTATTATTTTCTGGGCACTGGAGATGTGTGGTTGGAAGAGAAACTTTGCAGTTTTCGCGCTGGGATTGGTGCACTATCGATGTGGTCTCAGTGTCCTGTTGCTATCAGAGAGCTGTCAGTGGACCTCAATAGTAGCGGCCATGCGGCCCACTGTCTAGATGGACATTTTTGGCAGAAGTTAGGCTGCTGTTTTCTTTGCGCTTTTGTGGACAGAGCCGACACCATGGCTTAGGTGTGGGCAGGATGTGCCATGACACTACAGCTTGTAACGGCAACTGTACATATAATAATTTTTTTCTTTATGAATTTAGATAAATTAATGTAAGCGATGTTTTGAACTTCTGTTTCGGTTCGTTTCGTTATGTTAAAGAAACTGTGAGCAACTTTTGAAATGAATATTATTATTTATGTTAGATTTCAAATAATGTGGTAATCAAAGGGAAGTGTATTTAATGTTAAAACTATTGTAAGATGTGAAAATTGTAATTTAAACACTTGGTCCATACGTAGGTAATGCATTAGGATATGTGAAGTAGAAAACCTGTGGTGAATACCCTACCTGTAGGGGAGCGGGAAAAGGCGAGCGCGGGAAAACGCACACTGGCGCGGTTCGGCACAACGGGCACAGTATAACAGTCGGAGGCGAGCAACAGTCGGAGTATTACGGTCAGAGGAATACGTATTGTACCGAGGCGGCTACCCAGGAAAAGTGGATTCCATTGAGCCTCGGATGAACCGATTCCGACGACTGCTTGGCATGGCTATATTCTGAAGCACAAAATTGGAAAGATTACGGCGCTAAGAAGATGGAAAGTGCAGATGTAGTGTGAGCCTTAGCCGTGCTTGTATGTGTGCCGTGCTGCCCGCTATCTCGCTGCCCGCCATCCGTCGCACCGACTTGCACAGGTCAAACATTTATTTCATCTTTAGAAGTGTATCTGTGTGGACCAGTGTCGAAACTGTTTCTAACTGTTCAATAATAACGTGACTTTTACCAGAATTGCCTTAGCCATTACTGATCCTGATCACTGTCCTAGACAGGGTCCTTACCTCGTATTGTGCAACCCGAGTATCCTGAACTGAAAGTTTAAAAATTAGTGTTAATTAGAATTATCAGCAGACAAATCTATGCTATAAAGAAATTAAAGTTCTGTGGGTTATTGCAAATGTTGAGAAAGAACAAAAGTATGACTAAATTGGAAGAGAGTTTTTTTTTAATTGAGTTAGCGATGTTATTTAATTAACTTGAGACAGAAATAATGACAGTTGAATTATTCAGAAGTAAGACAAAAGAGTAGTTATCCATAATTTTGAGTGTTAATTTGCCTTCAGTACTTAATAGTTTCAGTTTAACGACCATAACAGTTTCAGGCCCCCCCCCCTTCTCTTGTCCATTCTTTCAAACCTTGAAATGTGCTGATCAGATTTGACCAGTAAAGCTAAATTCTATATTAATCCTAAGTGTATTAGTGTTTTTCCATCCTTAATAGTGACATTGTGTGTGTACTTTCAAGATTGTCGATGCTAGGGCAATCTATGCCCGATTTCAGTCTGATCAATATACAAAATGCAGTTCGTAGTAATCATTACTGTGTGGTATTGCGTAAATTTAGCTCGTCCAAACTAGTACAAAAAGAGAAAACTTTAGTTCAGTGGATTTTTTTTTTGGTTCCAAACTTTGCCATATAACGCAACGTTACTACGTGTAGTTATGCTTGTACATGCACCCACTTGTACAAGGAAAAACTCACTCATTGCCTAAGTAGGCTGGCGACCGAATTATTAATTATAGGTAGCATCTACTGTGTGTACTTCTTGTCCATGCGAAAGAGTAATTATACTTTAATTTGCTTGATGCATCACTGTAGTTATTGACTGAGTATAAGTCCGATCTTGATTCTATTAGGTACACGCGGTCAACTAATGTACTAAAATCCTTGTTTATAAGGTGAAGCCCGTGAACTTATTACAGTACAGGCTTTATAGAGCTAACGTACGTCCGAGCGGGCGGTAGCGTTACAAGTGGCTTCCCGGTGACAGGACATCCATCTGCTGTCGGTTACAAATTAATGTAAATACCGAACAGTGGATGTTCAGTGGCACGAATTGCAATAAGAGTCAGTAAAATAAACTGCAGAGTGAGTCAAGTACGGTAGTGTGGTGTAGCGTACATTCAGTATGGACAACGAATCCACTGACATATTTGATTCACCACAGATAAAGAAAGAACCGAAAGAAACTTCTGAAGTAGAATCGGAACACATCGATCCTGTAGAACAAAACAGTATAAAAATTTTAAGTATGAACGACTTATTTGAACAATTAACCAAACAAATTGCAGGAGAGAATGATCAGCTTCAAAAACAAGTCGGTAGTCAGGTTAATCAGCTCAAAACACACGTTGACGAGCAACTCAAAACACAAAATGAGCAACTTCAAAAACAAGTCGACAATCAGGTTAATCAGCTTAAAATGCACGTTGACGAGCAACTCAAAACACAGGTGGATCAAATTAAAGCACAGGTCGAAGGACAGGGAATTAAAATTAGTAAACAGATAGAACAGGTAGAACAAAAAGTGGGTGATTTAAGTTCTGTGGTAAATACTCTGAAATTTGAAATTGATACCATTAACAAAAATATGGATACTATGCAGGAGGAAATTGGAAACATTAATAGTAGATTTGATGTTGAGATTCTCAACATTCAAGAGAAAGTAGAACCTCTGGTGGAAACTAAGGTAGTCGAAAAAGTTTTCGGTCTTAAAACGGAGATCGTGAACGAATGTCAACACGGGATATCACAATTGTAAAAGGTAGTTTTGGACACTGAAAGTGATTTAAGTAAAAAAGTAACCGGATGTGTTCACAATTGTGAACAAAATACTACGAAAATTCAGGGCAAAATTTTCGATCTGGAGAGCAAAATTAAAGATAGGCCTGGTGTTGTCTGTAATGGCACACCAATTACGAAGCTGCTAGAAGGCGAGGAACGCTTCGATCCAGCCAAGAAACATAACGGGTGGCATCCGTTAGATTTTATCAAAAATTGCGAGAGAGTATTTCCTGAGTACTTGTCTGATCAGGAAAAGATAAACGTTGTAATTAGCGCCTTAGCGGGTGATGCTAAGCGCTGGGGAATAAATTTAAATACCGAACGAATGACGTTCGAGGAATTTAGGCAGAGATTTATGGAAGAATATTGGTCTGAACAAAAGCAGGACCATTTATGGCGGGAGTTCATCATGGCCAAACAGCATGATAACAGGGGCAGGAATTCTTTGAAAGATTTCTGCGAGCATTGGTACCGAAAATTGACACACTTAAGAGGTCGAAGATCAGATTCAGAAATTATCTGGGAGCTACATAAAAAGCTTCCGGAGGATTCAAAGAGGTATGTAGGAAGCAATCATCGCAGCTTCCAAGCATTTCTCGAAAGAGTCGAAGACGAAGATCATTGGCGCGAAAGTCGTGCCAATTATCAAAATTTTGGTAACCATAATAACCGACGCAATGACGAAAGAAATGACGGCGATGGATTTCGCGTCAATATGATACAAAGAGGAAGAGGTAGAGGAAGAGGCAGAGGAAATAATCCAGGTCGCGGTAGAGGGTATACCGCGCAAAATAATAACGACGCGGGAAACTAATTTCCGCGAACGTTGCGGGCCAAACGGAAGCGGACAATACATACCGGCCCCGATTCAAGAAAAGATACCGGACCGACCGTAATGTAATGAGACAGGCTAGGGACGAGCATGGAACGCCGCGACGTGTTGTGGCGAAACAAGCGTCAGGTGCGAGCCAGAATGAATCATCGCTGCCGCACAGAGCGCTACATGTTAACAGGCGAGTGGAGCATCAGAGGGCAACGGCCCAGCCTAGCCGAACATCTGTTCGGAAAGAAGCCGCTAGCAATACGGCAGCAGTAGATACGAACATAGCCGTCAGAGCTAAAGAAAATTTTACGAGTGATAATTCCGTGGCAAAGGAAACAATAAATGAAACTGTGAATACACAGAGAGGTGCGGTTAGCAGTGTTTGCAATAAGATAAAAGGCGAGGATGAATTAGCAGAAGTAACTGATTGGCGTGTGCAGATCGATGATCTGTACAAGGGCCTAAAGCAATGTGAGTGGGAGGATTTTAAAAGGGAGTATGAGGCGAAGAAATTAGTTGGTGGAAAGAGAGATAGTAGGGACGTCCATAAAGTGACGTGGCCCAAATTTGAAGAGGGGAGAATAAATGGCGCCGCGCAAAGTACGCGTGCCGCCGATAGGAGGAAGGTTAATGATAGGCAGGATTTGGAGAATGAAATCCTCAGCATTGACGAAGAAATAACTTCTGCTAACAGTCCGCCAATAGTACAAGCTGCTACCGAGAGGCACCGTGGAGAAGGGGTAGATGATTACCTGAAAGTAATTAAAGTCCACGAGGATTACACTGAATATGAAGTCACAGTGGATATGAATGAAGCTGAGGATGAGGTCGTTTTGCCAAAAGAGGAGATTGAATTAAAATCTAAGCCTGACGACAATATAGAGGAAGAACTTAGTGCCTGTCTCAGAAAAGCTTTTATGTTAGAACCTGAAAGCGATCCGGAATGGTCGGATTCCGACGATAGTTCGGATGATGAAAGATACACAAATATAGATGAAAATGAATGTACTAACGCTCCCTATTGTGCAAAAGTAGCGTACTTAAGTGAATCTGATGTTGAGGAAAAGAGTAGTGATGACTCTAGTGAAGATGAACTTTCAGGTGTAAAGGAAAATGAATATACTTTTACTGAAAGAGGGTATGAGAAAATCAGTGAAAATAATAGGGATGCAGTTAATTGCGGTATTGTACCTAATGAGGAAGAAACTTCAAAGCAAAATCCAGACGTTGAGACCGAACAAAGAAAGAAAGAGCCACTGGACGACTCAATGTTTATTTTGCAAAGAGTTCAAGTAAGCAAAAACTTTGAACTCCAGAAACCGAAAAAGCCGCCAGATATAATAGGTTCACAGGTCAGGAACGTATCTTGGGACGATGTCACAGTCGACCAAGGTGCGTTGCGGAAAATACAGGAAGGGGCATGATTTAGAGCCTGGGGCAGGTTTATATCGGATTTTGAGAATGTCATGAACACATTACATCATGAAACTAGAGGATTTCCACCGGAAGAAATTTTGTTAGGCAGAAGTAGTAAAAGTTTAATTGAAGAAAAACTAGAGTTTCCACCTTGTACAAGTTTGGGATTGGATCAAAAGAAAGAATTGGTGATAAAAAGGGCAAAGCAAAAAGCTGAATCTAGATCTAAAAGACACAATAAAAATTTAAAAGTTTCAAAATTTAAAATTGGAGATTATGTTCTTTTAAAAACCCACGAAAAGTCTAGTGAACTAAACCATGAAATTTCAAAATTTAAATATGTTTATAATGGACCATATATAATACAGAATATTCCACACGACAATGCTTACTACCTGATCTTCCCAAAATCCAAAAGCCCTTTAGGTGTAAGAAATATCGTGGACCTGAAATTGTCTGTACCTAGGAACGAGTAAATGTCTGTATACCCTTGAAAGTGTGCTAATGTAGTTATGTGAGTTTCAGATTACCAATTGTACTGTAACTATAAAAATGTATGGAGAAAAGGACTGAAAAGAAAGGATGAATGCTATCAGCCAGATAAAAGATGGGACTGTCAAAATGAAAATGGGCAGTGTAAGAACCATAATATGAAGGCCTGCCAAATACCAATGAGGGCAGATAAATAATCGATGGGAAATTGTAAATGTGATCCAGGAGATGTGACAATATGAAGTGAAAAGGACTGCCCAAATCCGCATAATAGGCAGCAAATATGTGTAGTTAATTTTCTGAATATATGTGTGTGTGTTTTGTTTAGTAAGTAAGGAAATGGACTGCTATTCAAAGCAAGCAGCGACAAATTATCTTATAGTGTATACAAAATATGCAATTGTTTTTGTAGTTAAATGGTTATATTCCAGAATCTTAAATTATTTCTCTGAGAAATTTAGAAAACATGATTTAATTGCTATTTTAGTAATGTTATGATGGGAAGTTGGACTGTGCAAAAGGCACTTGAGTAAATGGCAAATAATTATTCTTGATGTGTTAAAAAAGTGTAAACCTATACACAGTGAGTAAAAGGAAATATGTAGTGTAAATCGTTTTGGACATTTAAGTAAAGATTCAATACCACTGTATAATTGTAAGATTTAGTGTTCCCATAAAATTTGGACTTAAGAAAATTTTCTGGAAACAGGGGCATGTGTAACGACAACTGTACATATAATAATTTTTTTCTTTATGAATTTAGATAAATTAATGTAAGCAATGTTTTGAACTTCTGTTTCGGTTCGTTTCGTTATGTTAAAGAAACTGTGAGCAACTTTTGAAATGAATATTATTATTTATGTTAGATTTCAAATAATGTGGTAATCAAAGGGAAGTGTATTTAATGTTAAAACTATTGTAAGATGTGAAAATTGTAATTTAAACACTTGGTCCATACGTAGGTAATGCATTAGGATATGTGAAGTAGAAAACCTGTGGTGAATACCCTACCTGTAGGGGAGCGGGAAAAGGCGAGCGCGGGAAAACGCACACTGGCGCGGTTCGGCACAACGGGCACAGTATAACAGTCGGAGGCGAGCAACAGTCGGAGTATTACGGTCAGAGGAATACGTATTGTACCGAGGCGGCTACCCAGGAAAAGTGGATTCCATTGAGCCTCGGATGAACCGATTCCGACGACTGCTTGGCATGGCTATATTCTGAAGCACAAAATTGGAAAGATTACGGCGCTAAGAAGATGGAAAGTGCCGATGTAGTGTGAGCCTTAGCCGTGCTTGTATGTGTGCCGTGCTGCCCGCTATCTCGCTGCCCGCCATCCGTCGCACCGACTTGCACAAGTCAAACATTTGTTTCATCTTTAGAAGTGTATCTGTGTGGACCAGTGTCGAAACTGTTTCTAACTGTTCAATAATAACGTGACTTTTACCAGAATTGCCTTAGCCATTACTGATCCTGATCACTGTCCTAGACAGGGTCCTTACCTCGTATTGTGCAACCCGAGTATCCTGAACTGAAAGTTTAAAAATTAGTGTTAATTAGAATTATCAGCAGACAAATCTATGCTATAAAGAAATTAAAGTTCTGTGGGTTATTGCAAATGTTGAGAAAGAACAAAAGTATGACTAAATTGGAAGAGAGTTTTTTTTGAATTGAGTTAGCGATGTTATTTAATTAATTTGAGACAGAAATAATGACAGTTGAATTATTCAGAAGTAAGACAAAAGAGTAGTTATCCATAATTTTGAGTGTTAATTTGCCTTCAGTACTTAATAGTTTCAGTTTAACGACCATAACAGTTTCAGGCCCCCCCCCCCCCCTTCTCTTGTCCATTCTTTCAAACCTTGAAATGTGCTGATCAGATTTGACCAGTAAAGCTAAATTCTATATTAATCCTAAGTGTATTAGTGTTTTTCCATCCTTAATAGTGACATTGTGTGTGTACTTTCAAGATTGTCGATGCTAGGGCAATCTATGCCCGATTTCAGTCTGATCAATATACAAAATGCAGTTCGTAGTAATCATTACTGTGTGGTATTGCGTAAATTTAGCTCGTCCAAACTAGTACAAAAAGAGAAAACTTTAGTTCAGTGGATTTTTTTTTTGTTCCAAACTTTGCCATATAACGCAACGTTACTATGTGTAGTTATGCTTGTACATGCACCCACTTGTACAAGGAAAAACTCACTCATTGCCTAAGTAGGCTGGCGACCGAATTATTAATTATAGGTAGCATCTACTGTGTGTACTTCTTGTCCATGCGAAAGAGTAATTATACTTTACATTTGCTTGATGCATCACTGTAGTTATTGACTGAGTATAAGTCCGATCTTGATTCTATTAGGTACACGCGGTCAACTAATGTACTAAAATCCTTGTTTATAAGGTGAAGCCCGTGAACTTATTACAGTACAGGCTTTATAGAGCTAACGTACGTCCGAGCGGGCGGTAGCGTTACAAGCTGTCCCTTGAGAATAACTGAATTCGACATTTTTGCCATTTCTGCACAGACATGAAAGGCAGAGAATCTCCACAGAAACTGTTTATCAACTGGAACTGAACTGACCCGCTAGTGCGTTGGTGCGAAAGGCCCTACCGAACAAGGGAACAATGCCCTAGCTAGATCTTTTATCCCAAGAGTGGGCAATTCCTCTTGCGTTCTCCAGTTTTTTCGTGAAATAAATATTCTGGTCTGTTACATTTTCAACAGCATTGAATCATCACTTATTTTTTTCTGTAACATTGGCAATAACATTGAATCAGCACTTCCATATAGATTTTTTTTAAGTAGAGAGTGGAAGATCGTGAACTTAAAACTTTGGCAGTGGTCTCGAGGCTGTGATTAGGGGAATTCGTCTTTGGGGGAATTCATCTCTGGGGTGCCACTGCCGGCCGGTGTGGCCGTGCGGTTAAAGGCGCTTCAGTCTGGAACCGCGTGACCGCTACGGTCGCCGGTTCGAATCCTGCCTTTGGCATGGATGTGTGTGATGTCCTTAGGTTAGTTAGGTTTAATTAGTTCTAAGTTCTAGGCGACTGATGACCTCAGCAGTTGAGTCGCATAGTGCTTAGAGCCATTTGAACCATTTGGGGTGCCACTGAAAGGGAGTCATCTGTGGCCATCATTTGGTACTGATTGGCAGAAAGCAAGCTGATTTGTACTAATGTAAGTGTCTCAAATAGTAAATGAAAACCACCAGTTTGCTTTTGTTCTACAAGCAAGCAAACTGGTGTTTTTCACTTATTATAATGTTGTTCTACCAATAGCCGACGGAAGATTCTATCTCAAATAGTGCTAACACGATGTACATACTGAGCTGCTTGTTACTTGCCTATTTTTCCACTCAACTTGTATTGCTTGGATCGATTATAATTTGTGGCATCTTGATGTATCAACTTCGATTTCGCGTTCAACTCAGATTAGTAGATCTTATTGCACTTTCTCTGTAAATTTTCCACTCTTTATGATACCTCCTCAAGGCGTTAGAGTCATTTTGTAGTTTGATTTGAGTTTCAGAGAGTTTTATCACTGTCAATTTCGCTGAAATTTATGATAATTGTTAGAGAAAGTAAATAAACGCAAATTTAAATACTGAACTGTGTTTCAAGGTCCTTCACTGTCCTGTGACTTTTTCATGGTTAGGCCACCTAAAAATACGTAACATAACCCATTGGACACGCAGTTTGTTTTCCTTACTGTGGCAGTTTTTTCACTAAGTGCAGAGGCCAAAACAGAGATCAGTTATCTTAAAATTTCAGGGAAAAGAACGGACATTGCACTCACTCTTCTCGTGTGGTCAAAGATTTGTTTTATAAGGATCGTTGTTCCTTGAGTGAGGGCAGGTTCACACCAGGCGCAACTTTCAGTATGCTTCGTAAACCCGGTGGCTTGCTAGACATTGGAAGTGTACCTGACACGAATGGAGGACTTTCTCGACTAGGTGTAAAATGCTCCCTAGGTACGTTTCAACTGCTATTGGTTTGATGATAAATGCATGAGAGGAGCATTAGCGCTTGATAAATCACCTGATTGTGTTAAGCAATATTATATATTCCCTCCAAAGATCCTAATGTTTTCTCGCAAGTATAAAAGAGTTAACCTCAATTCCGAAGATAATTGCAAAGTTGTTGAAAGTATTTTGGGTTTGTGTCAAGAAGAGGAGCGCTGTCTTTGTCAGAGCCTAAAGGTGCCAAACAAAGTTGCCTCAATCTGTAAACAATCTCGCTAGCAAACTTACGAGAGTCCTTCTCACAAACATATTCCATGACGTAGTGATACATTTTCGGTAGACATATATCCCCCCCCCCCCTCCTCTCTCCTTTCTTAGAGTGGTTTCTTGTACGTCGGACTGATATTTTGTTTTAGTAGTGGCTGATTTTACAGGAATACAGGACGTCGGCCTCACTAGTAAGTTTCATATCATAAACTACGCCATTATGAACTGTTATCTGGTTGTAAATACAATCCTCCTAAGGATTTATCAAGACGAAAACTTTCCATTCTACATGTGTAGTACAGTGTGGTTTACGCCTCTTAATAAGCAACTCCTGAGGTTGTTCTCAGATTTGAGAGTGATAAATAATCGTCAAATGTTTGCTACCCAGACAAAAAACTTAAAAATAAAATGTTAAAAAAAGTTTAATCATATTCATCATTTTTCCTCTACACATTCAGTTACACTTTGATGTATCGGGAGCAAACACACTTAATGCATGCCAGTCATATGACACTTTGTCGGTTCTGAGCGGTGAGTACCATTTCAAGATCAACCAGTTGAAGCTAACGGATATCCTGATTTTGAACAAGGACCACAATTTCTTCGTCAGTGGCCTGCAGTCCCCATTTCTCCCAAAGAAGAAACGGTTACTGATGCATCATGTAGGGTATGTGTAATGCCTAACATACAAACGTCACAACTTGTATGAGACTTTACCAGGTGAGATTCTTGGTAAACAGCTGTTAACATCGCCCATAGTGGACGAGATGTTTCACCTTATGGTTTGAATAGTGGATCGCTAACTGAACATTCTGGGGAATGTCCGGACTGAATACCTGGAGCACGTTCCCTGCGACTTCGCCCTAGTATGAAGTACCGACACGGCGCTGCTGTAACGAACTTGGGTAGTCTGGTCCCAAACTATATGACAAACATCCTCAGGAAGTAAGAACCTATAAGGGGGTGGCCAGTCTCTTTGTCTCCTCGAGCCCAGATCTAAGCCCACCAGACACTGTCTTAGGGGGTACAGAGAAACCATGACTTACTTAAGATCTGTAGAAACAGAAGATGAGCTTTGCAACCATATCCTTACAGCCTGTAGCACCGCAAGAGGAAACAAGAAAACTTAGAAACTGTTCGATAAAACATGGTTCGACGTTGCTCGATATGTGGCTAAGTTGGGGTTCATCCTTTTCAATTATTATTGCACTGTATTCTGGCGCTTGGAGACTCTGAAGTTACATATTTTATTTTTTCTTTCATTAAAACTGTCAGAAACGCATTACAGGCTATTGCTTTACACACCCTAATGTTTGTGTAGAAAGTCTTATTACTGGTAAAAGCAAAGCAAAGATTGTTTATATAGTGATTTGAAATCCCTATTTCATTTCCCCTGCTATACATTTCCTGTTGAAAACATGAATATACCGTCCACAACAAACCACAACATTTTTATCAAGTCATAGCCTGTATACGTTTGCACGCCTTCTGATCTGTCTTATTTAATTTTCACGACCCCTGCACTAGATGTGTGATGAGGGTAGTAGACTTGTTAAATTATCTTCCTTGATCAACTTCTTCTTCTTCTTCAGCTCCTCCTCGTCCTCCTTCTTCGTCTCCTCCTCCTCCTTTCCCTTCTTCTTTGCATTAGCGATTAGCCCATCTAGTAATGGGTGCCGTTGTACTCTAGATTTTACAAAATCTTCGTTGAATAACATTTCCCCATCCGTCTTCAATTAAAATTTTATAGTTAAATGATCCAGTCCTCATGCTGGTTTTGTAGATGAAAGTTTTTACTGCTGCGGTAGGTGGTCATCGTACTCCGCCTTAATGAAGGCCGCTTGTAGTGGTGGTCAAAATATTGGTCTGAACAACAACAATTTTTGACAATGTGGACCGGACGACACTCTTTGGAATTTTTAAGGTACCAAGAGTACAAACAGAAAACGAAAGGCTACTTACAAAGTGTACAGAACCCCGACGGCAATCACAATAACCGGAGGACGAGGGAAGCAATCGTTCGTTGACAAAGTGTGAAGGAATCCAGGGTGAAATTTGGTAGCAGAATTAAAGTTCAGGAAAAACAGATAAAAGTTTTGAGGTTGGGCGCTGAAACAGTAACACTGTCACAGACGGCTAAGAACTCGGAAGAGCATTTCAGCGGAATGAACAGTGTTTTGAGAAGAGATTATAAGATGAACACCAAACCAGGGTGAAGGGATGTACTCGAGTTAAATCAAGAAATTCTGAAGTACTTAAATTATTAAATGAGAGGCTACATATATTAGGCAGGTTTGGCTTCTCCGGCAACGAAATAAATTATATTGGCCTAACTAGGGAAGATATAAAATGGAAACTGGCAATTGCAAGTGAATCACTTCTGAAAATGAGTAATTCCTTGAAATCGAATATAAATTGAAGTGTTAAGTAGTCTTATTTGAAGGTATTTGTCTGGAATGTAGCCTTGTGTGCGAGTGGACGATAGCCTATTGAGACAAGAAGAGACTACTGACTTTTAAAATGTAATGCAACGGACAAATTAATAGCAACGCCAACAAAAAGTCACCATCAAATACCCGGAAAAGTTTCGTTGGAAACTACACGGCAGCCACCGGCTTCACGGTGTGTACATACGTAATATCTCCTATTTCACATATATCACACATATTTGTACACACAGATACAAAGACCTTTGGCCAAGAAACACGCTGAAAAAGTTATTGTCTTTCTGAAATGTTCATTCTCGCGATTTGAACGACAAATACATAAGTGGTTGCGCTTCACGCTTTTAAAGTATTACAAGTAATGTAAATATGGGAAAGAAATACCTACAGGTCGTTTTCGATTATATTATGTGTCACACCTTCTTATCCCAAACGCCACTTAGGTGTAGTAGGGCTATCCAATTCCAACAGTAACTTCATAAAAAAAAGTGTCAGGTAGATACCGGATTTTTTACAAACGACTCCACAAGTCCTAAGTTACGCCTCTATTTTGCATTCCCAACCCCTCCCGCTACTGGAAGAAGGTGGTTCTTAACCCCACACTGCTCCTTTCCAAGTAGTAAGTGATAAGAATATCAAGGTTGACTGACATCGATCCAGTGGTTGAGGACACGTGGAACGCACGTACATATGTACAACCTCTTTTACAGTTTAAAGGACGAAATCTTTCCCCCAGCTTATTATTTTAAGACCTCCATGAAGCAGTATTAGCTTATTTCGAGCGCTAATCATTCTGAAGGTGCATTACAACTGTGAATATTTCATCCTCATAGCGAGAATAAAAGAGAAATCACATGCCAGGCACAGTTAAGCAAGACATGGTCGCCAGTGAACACGACCTCGGGACAAATCGTTCAAATGGCTCTGAGCACTATGGGACTTAACATCTGAGGTCATCAGTCCCCTAGAACTTAGAACTACTTAAACCTAACTAACCTAAGGACATCACGCACATCCATGCCCGAGGCAGGATTCGAACCTGCGCGGTTCCGGACTGAAGCGCCTAGAACCGCTTGGCCACCGCGGTCGGCACCTCGAGACTGATATCCAAAAAACCACATATGTATTTTGGTTATTTCTCAACATGTGATATATAAAAATTATTAACAACTGAAGGGTACAGATGTAGTCTCTGCTTAAGAGGCATCGAATACAGTTCTGTCGTCATTTAGAACGACACTGTGGCAAAGCACTATTTTTTCTTTTGTATCTCCATCTGTACCTGCGGAGACCGCTAATCGCTCTTGATAAATGACAAACAAAAAACAGCCCGTAGTACTGCTACGATACGACCTTCCATCTCCTTAGAGGAAGATGGTCTTTACCGATACTGCAAACATATCATAGTCTGTACTTCATTTTTAGTCCTTCAGGCATTCTTACACAGGGTGTTACAAAAAGGTACGGCCAAACTTTTAGGAAACATTCCTCACACACAAAGAAAGAAATTATGTTATGTGGACATGTGTCCGGAAACGCTTACTTTCCATGTTAGAGCTCATTTTATTACTTCTCTTCAAATCACATTAATCATGGAATGGAAACACACAGCAACAGAACGTACCAGCCAGACTTCAAACACTTTGTTACGGGAAATGTTCAAAATGTCCTCCGTTAGCTATTATACATGCATCCACTCTCCGTCGCATTGAATCCCTGATGCGCTGATGCAGCCCTGGAGAATGGCGTATTGTATCACAGCCGTCCACAATACGAGCACGAAGAGTCTCTACATTTGGTACCGGGGTTGCGTAGACAAGAGCTTTCAAATGCTCCCATAAATTATAGTCAAATGGGCATCTGCCAACTCCGCATTTGTAAACATTGCACTGATTGCAAAACCACGTTCGTGATGAACACTAACTTGTTGATGCTACGTACTGATGTGCTTGATGCTAGTACTGTAGAGCAATGAGTCGCATGTCAACATAAGCACAGAAGTCAACATTACCTTCCTTCAATTGGGCCAACTGGCGGTGAATCGAGGAACTACAGTACATACTGACGAAACTAAAATGAGCTGTAACATGGAAATTAAGCGTTTCCGGACACATGTCCACATAACATCTTTTCTTTATTTGTGCGTGAGGAATTTTTCCTGAAAGTTTGGCCGTACCTTTTTGTAACACCCTGTAAGAGCCCTCGTATTAGTCTTACCGCGTTTCGCTTTCATTATAGAGTTGCAGAGATGGAACTGCGGACTGTTATAAGAGCGAGATCGCATTAGGGAGCAGAACCTGCTGGAAAACCTGGCTGTAGTCGCAAAACAGAGTCGAGTGGCTATCACAATAGTTCTTGGACTATCGTCAATGAAAGACAAATTTTATGCTATTAAAAGTAGAGAATGAGAGAAGTTGGGAACAAACTTCCCAACCACAGGAGAGCACTGGCGCACGAATCTCTTTCCATTACAAAGTTTTCTGCCGACAAATGCGAAACGGCTCCTGAACGTCAGTCCCACTCGGCTGACTTGTGCATAATCGACTTCTTTTGTCTTCCGTGAAACGAAAAATGCACTGGCCGTTGTATGGTTGCAGACAGACGAAACTACGCCACAGACACCTACTAACTGTAGCACAAATGAGCAGTATGTCTCGTGCCGTCTATAGTCGTGTAAAAATGGAAATCATTTATGAACAACGTATTTATTAATGTGTGACTAACCGATAAAAGGCGCGATTTTTATTCCATTGTGTTGAGTTTAATACCTCGACTTTCAGTTTAATACCTCGACCTCCAATATCGTGCATAGTAGCTTCACATATATTAACCGGTCACTCTGTTTCCGAAAGAGAGCCAGTTCTGATAAATTGCGCGTAGGACTAGTAACTGATCGACGAATTGACGAACGAAGATAAGACGACATGTAAACAAATAGAATGGCAAATGACACCTAGGAGCATCATATCCTATTCCCATGCACGCAAATAAATAAAAGCAAACATTTAGCAAGTTTGGTTAAGTTTATCTCAATTAGTCGCAAATCTCATAGTTGATATTTCCTTTTATATGGCTACGTGGTGGGCTTTTACAGGTTGCTAACTGAATCGGATTTGTTTTCCCATTATGCAATAGGTTTGCTTAGCAACGCAATTCATTATATCAATTTCACTACATTATGATGCAAAATAAGTAGAGAGGGGAAGTGGAAGAAGAGAGAGTGAGTGTGTGTGTGTGTGTGTGTGTGTGTGTGAGAGAGAGAAGTGTACATAATTTTAGTTTCAAACTCAGATGGATATTTGGCAATAAATTACATCACCAGAAAGATGTTGTGTTGCTGCAGTTAATGGTTGACGTTCATTATGGATGCCTCTAATGTATGTTGTGTGTGTGTGTGTGTGTGTGTGTGTGTGTGTGTGTGTGTGTGTATTTGTCACACATAAAACCGATTAAGTTTTGTGCGAAGAACTTTTTAACGTGAATAGTGATTCATTTCTAAGCATCCGGAACGACAATGAGACCGAACAAAACTTATTAATTTACTACTTTTCTGTGATCCTATTTTCAGCAGTTATTCTTATCTAAATAACAATCGAACAAAAACATTTTAGAAGACATGCTACACAGTTTTCCAATTTGAGTTTAAAACTATTTGCACACGAGCGAACTTTGAAATTTCTACTCTTCTTATTATGCGTCGTTGGTATACTTCGGTTATGGAAAGAAATATTTTACTGACAGAGCTAAACTAGATGAGCAGCATTTGTTTCTATTTAAAGAAGGCAATCTGGAACGGTATCGAGATTCAAGAACAGGTACATAATTATTTACTGGCGTGTATCTTATTTCGTTTCTGTGGAACGAGATACTCGCTAGTCTGGGATGACACTATACGCTTATTCTAGCCTGACTCTCCACGCAGTTAAATAGACGTGGTTAAATAGACAGAATCCCTTACGGTCGCTGACATAATCCTTGCGCAGAGTATCAAATTAAACTGCATATATAGTATTAAAATTCTCCACTGTACACTGTAATTAAACGTTTTACGAGATGAGCTCAGAGTGTGTTAGAAGGAAATGTGTTTTGCAGGTACTGCTGAGGTCACAGTGTGAAACATTCCCTTGCTTCTGAGTACAGACACCGACGTGCACTGATTCACAGACTTCAGGTAATGTGTAACTTCTAAGCAAGATGTTTCCGACCAATAGTTACAAATCTACCAGTTCCCTGTTTCTTATAAGTAACGCGTCATCTTATGACTAATAAAAGTCGCATCTACTAGTATTTTCTGGCTTCCATACTCAGTGCTTGACAGTACCGCAAATGTTTTACAAAAGAAAATTTAACAGAAATTCTGCTTGGAAATGGATTGTAAGACTAACTTTAAATTAATAATGAAAAGAAAACAATGGCAATAAAAACTTGAGTGTATGTGTAATAATATTAGTTTTACCGTCATCTCTTGAGGTTGGACGGTGACCGACTAATAAAAAGAATATGGAGTTTCATCCAATCTAAGAAAACAAGGTCGAGATGGTCCGAAGAATGTGAAAAAGATCTTAGGCAGATTGGTATCTCAGAGAGAGAAATTCCTGACAGGAACAAATTTAGAAGATCGGTGAACAACTACCAAGGTTTTAAAATGACATAAACTTCCAAAAGAAGGAGGGGCCTTTGTCGGAAGAGCACAAACAGGCACTTCTTGGTGGGGTCAGAAGATGCTGGCAGGAAGTGAAAGCTGGAACAAGAACAAGACCTAGACACTAAAATGAAATTGGATGGTACCACGCTCTCGATAGAGGCTCAACTCGAAATAAAAAAAACTGCATGATTTCAGAAGTCAAATGAGGTGATACTAGTGGACAGTGTTGTACCTTCGTACAATGTTCAGAGTGACCATCACCCTTGCAATAGAAGTTTAATATGTTTTCTTATTCCGTTTTAAAATGATGGCTCTCCATATGCTGCAGTCTTTTGTGGAAACTAGAGAACTAGAAAATCAAGGTTTTCCAAAAGTGAAACAAATATTCGATTGAAATTAAAAAAAAAACACTGCAGTCGAGAAGATTTTGTGAATAATTTATTTACTAGTCCATCTGCTAGATTATTACCCCATTACTCGCCAGTAACCAGTGAGATAAATCATATTAAGCAGAAGTATTATCAAAAACCAGTTATGCGTTAAATATATTTTAAAACTGAAGTTACCAGACACTAATACAAATTTTCAGTTTCAATACAGGTGAAATTGTGAAGATATTAAAGAGACGTAGCTCATTTGCTAGTATGACATGTTTCCTGGTAAAAGATATCCTTTTGTTTCAAGGTACAAGATGTTGCATGACCGATGGAGTATAGCTTAACTGTCCTTATACTATATAAATAGTTCTAAAAATTATGTAGCATTTTACTCACAATAAAATTCTAAACCTAGAGGATTAACAATATATTCCCAATAGCTTTAATGTATTACAGAACACTTAAATATTTACGGAATGCTACAGGAAACGCAATCTTACGCCTAAGAACAACAAAAACTATAGGAAATGCTATGAAACATACTTACACAATTTCGCCCCCACACTGCTTAGGGTGGACCGTAGTGCGCATTCTTACCTGTGATTCTGAAATCAGTCAGTAGACTGAAGTACCGACGTAAAAATATCGTGCGTTACTATGTGCGCTATCCTCTCGGTACAACACTGTTACCTGCTGATAAAGATACGAAGGCAATGCGGAAACTAACGTCCGTTAGGACACACATCTAATACTAGAACCATTGAAGTAGATTTACATA
Source organism: Schistocerca piceifrons (assembly GCF_021461385.2). Classification (NCBI taxonomy): domain Eukaryota; kingdom Metazoa; phylum Arthropoda; class Insecta; order Orthoptera; family Acrididae; genus Schistocerca; species Schistocerca piceifrons. The sequence continues at coordinate 364,232,932 of NC_060144.1, read as the reverse complement.
AAGAGTTTTCGACTTCTCTGTGGTACTTTTCTGCATAATTGCTACTCCGATTCGTGCATCTATCATGTTTATTAACTAGTTGACAAATTTCCTCTGTATAAAATGCAATGACCCGAGAGAACCAAAGAGCGCTAACATTTTGGTACCCTGATTGTTTAGTCACGACGCCATGGGAAACGGTCGAGAATTCCGTGCAGTGTTGCCTGAGGGTCATTTTTCTGTAAATGTTGTGTAGCAGTTCGTTGTTGACTATAGACAGACGTTTGTCATCATGACGACTCGTCCTTCATCTCTTGAGCAGCGGACACCACTGACGCACATTATTTTCACTCATCACATTTGATCCATATACTGCACGAATTTCACGGTGAATTTCAACAAGTCTGAGGTTTTTTGCCTCTAAAAATCTGTATGGCAGACAGAGTTTCACATTTAGCGGGATTTTTGAGTTAACAGGCTCGTTTATTCTGGCTATTGTGTGTAAATGCTACTATGAGATAAAAAGCTTAACCCAGGAGAGGAATTTATGGGTGGCCGCGTCAAACCAGTATGAAAACTGATAAAAATAACCCTTAAGTCGAACGAACGAGAAGCAGTATTGATCCAAGGGTATCCAGCTTCAAATACGCTGACCCACAACGTGAGCGTGAGAGTGTGTAATTAGCCTTTCATTTCCCATACGGCATCCCATGATACAGAAAAATGGATGTTGCTTTGCAGATAGTCTTCATATAAACCCAAATAATATCACTAATGCTCTTTTGAAATTAACATAACACAAAATTTCGATTACATTGTTGCTCGTAAAAGTCAAAAATACTGAAAGACTAAATTAAGGGAAAAAGTTGTCAGTTTCCAGATAACGATTGATTCATTCTGCATCTGGGAACATACTTCGTACGATGTAAGAAGAGATCGCTAAACAGCCATGCTGTGCTATGCCCCTAGATCTACGGTGCCCTTCATCCCGTCTAACTCTCCTTGCTCATGCTACCAGTAGCTTTCAGCATGTTTTTCTCCAGTTATACTTAACACATGAGCACCCTCTTGAGACTGCCTGTGTGTCGTGGTACTGAAAGGTTTCAACTGCCATAATTTAATTCTTCTCATAGTTATTTTACATCATCAACAATAATTGCTGCCGTACCAACAAGAATTAAGGTATTCAGATGACTGGCAGCACTCTATAGAACGAAGTTCAAGTTTAATTTACCATTTTTTCATAACCATTCCTACCGAGCGACTTATTTCTTCGTCTTCTAGTCCTCACTACATTCCCCAACATCGTGCTCTGGTTTTCTGTGTATCTTCTCAATTTTGGAGAATGCTTTCCTCTTCGTTTTGTAAATAAAGTAAGGGAAAAACTATATCACGCATCATCTGGGAGTCATGTATGCCATGGTTTGTGTTTCTGACAACTTTGACGGGAAATGATGTGTCTTTCTGAGTCACACACAGAGAGATTTTAACGTTGGATAACTGTTATTTACATTGATACTCTAAATTCATTTGGTAATATTTGTTGCTCTCTTATTAGTTTTAGGTTATCGTATACCATAACTGCTAGATGTATACGTACTCCTTTCCTATTGATGTTTTCCGTCTCAGTGAGGGGTGAGAGAGACGTTAATACATTACCTTGTAATCAGGTGTAAAAAGCCTCCTAAGGTTCCAGATTTAGTCTGGTATCGAAGCCTGCCTTTCTTGTAGTATCTAGAGCTAGACTACTATTTTGCTCTTCCTATCGGTGAGATACTTCACTTACTTAGTGGAAACAAAATATTTACAAAATAATCCTCCTATAGTCTTCACTCTAACGCACACCACATGCAGCTGCTTCAGAAAGACAAAAAATTCATGCGTTTGCATGCTTAAACTTTCATCAGTCACAACAATTTATCGTCTCATAATACAGTATACCAGTGTGGAAATTAGTGTCTTTTTCCGGATTAATTCATAATTCACTAAGCGTACGTTATAACTGGGTAGTCATCGTACGGACAAAACTGAAAAACGAAGCTGATGATGTCAACTCTTAAATCATTGCATATACGAAAATTGAGGTCAAAATTCCCTGTACTGCACATATTAATTTTACCAGACAGTCGTCAGATTTGTTTGTTAAGAAAAAAGAATTCTATAGATTCAAAACAGATGATCTTCTTAGAATATAATATTCTCTAATAAACATGTGAATCCACTGCTTTTCAAGAAACCTCCAGAAATTTCTAGGCACTTGAGAATCAGGATGATGACTGTTTTCATCATGGGAGCCATACATATATGTCACTCAGAATCAGCAGAAATGTACTGTCCAAATGCAACAATGTTCTCATTTTTTGGTTATGATGATAATCAAAGAATTATAAGTTAGAAAATTGGTGAAATGAAATAAAGCAGTGTTAAGATGTTAGGACATGTTACCGGATAGTATTTTCAAAATAACAAGCTACACAAGACCATACGACATGGCTGAAAACATTTCTTTAAAATAGCGTGGGGACAATATGTGAATGGTCTACGTTGCTTAAAATGCTCCAAAAATTCCACCGGACGTATGAATGTAAATATCAGACAATGTTCAGCCAATTCTTTTAATCGTTGGAGATATCTCAGTCTCTTATTTACCTTCGCAACATCGTTCGTTTAGCGGTCGATAGGTTCTTCCGCAAATTCACAATTTACAGACGAAGGCCACACTATAGCGAACGGTATAAATCTGAGATCGCTGAGGGCACTACACGTACAGGCCGGAAAAGAGACCATCACAGCACAAAATTACATGCAAACAGAACTACATTTCATAGAGGACGTGTTAGTGTGGTTCTACATGGGCCTATCAGTATATGAAGCTGTACGTAGAAAATACTGTCTTCCATTTATATCTACTGTACGCCTCATATTCTGCAAACATCTTACATCCTTAACAATTGTAGTTAGTGTTTGTAATGTAGAGAACAGAAAATACTATGATTCTACGATTTTAAAGATGGATGACTGTAGCAACCGAAAGAAATTTTCAATGTAGACTGAGTTTTATTGGCAGAACAGAAAATGTAAGAGATTTATTAAAGAGACTGCTGCTGTACGCTTGTTCGTCCTCTTTTGGAGTAATGCTGCGCGGTCTGGGATTCTTACCAGATCAGATTAACAGAGTACATCGAAGGAGTTCATAGGAGAGCAGCGCGTTTTGTATTATCGAGAAATAGGGGAAAGAGTGTCACTGACATGATACAGGATTCGGTGTCGACATCATTAAAACAAAGGTGTTTCTCGTTGCCGCGGAATCTTCTAACGAAATTTCAATCACGAACTTTCTCCTCCGAATGCGAAGATATTTTGTTGACGCCGATCCACACTGGGAGAAACCATTATCATAATAAAATAAGGGAAATCAGAGCTCGCACGGAATGATATAGGTATTCGTTTTTCCCGCGGGCTCGTCTAGATTGGAATAATAGATATTTATTGTGAAGGTGATTCAATGAACCGTCTACTACGAACGTAAGCGTGATTTGCAGAGTATCGAAGTCGTTGTAGATGTAGATGAATGTATAAAGTATGAAGTCAACTTTGACCAGGATGCAATAGCATTAAGTGTATCTTCAGCTAAAGGAGAAACACCTATAATGTGTCAAACATATTATAAAACAAACGTCTAAAATACTGAATACCTTACAGCATTTCAGATGAGTACATGGAATAAACTGGCGCTTGCATAAATTACATGATGTTAAAATTGTGAACGCACATGATAAGCGAAGGAGCTCAAGTCATGCAGTTAAAAATATACAATAAAGTCCTACATTTAACAGTAAAATAGTTCACAGTTTCGATGTGTTAAAAGAGCTCACATTGCGCTGGACGTGTTGCAACTATTTGCGATGCCAGGTAAACATGGTGTACACACGCCACTTACCGGGCGACAGTAGAGTAACAAACGTTCAGCTGTACGAAATATGTAACTTACAGTAATGTATCAGTATGATATATATATATAGATATTTTAAACGAAGTAAATTGCATGTAGTATAAAAGAAAAGGAATAAAATAAGTTAAAAAACAATTACAATACGTAGCGTAAAGCGAATTAAATTGTAAATTACAGAAACGTTCCGAGAATAAAAAGCGTGTGTAGCAAGATTTTATCAAGATTTCACAGGAAGAAAAAATGGGGAGAATACGCTTTACATAAAATTTGCAACACAGGACGTGGCATACAGTGCCCTCTGGCGTGTTGTCACTAAGAAAGCAAAGAATCCATAAAGGAAAGGGAGAAACAACGTTTCCGAAGAGGAAGTGAACGTAAACATGAACCAAAGCATCGTGTGGTTGCGTGCAATGACTACAAGGCGTAATAGACTCTTTTGTTTCTTAACTGTAGTTGCTCGTTTAAAATGAGACCATTGCTGCTGACCACACACCTAGAGATCTCAAGTTCTTGCAAGACATCAAGTTTCCACCCTCTCTTCTCTCTAAGTAGAATCGTCATTTCGTGTAGTCCTTTTGGATTGTGTCCCTATATTAATAAACGTAGAGATGCTTTATGAAAGTATAATTTTGAACATCAATACCTTCCTTCCATAGCAAGTTTTCCTTACATCTTATGGTAAAAGGCCTACTGGTTTATTTGACACAAATCACCGATCACAAACCCCAAGTAATTTTATAAACTCTTAAGCTACGTAAACATTCATTTGAAGTTTTTAAATTATGGACAAAATTTTTTGTAAACAGTTATTTGATGAGAAAACAACCTTGTATCCATATTCCTTAACTAGCAGACGCTGAATCCTATACGATACTTTATCTAAATACGGAGTTCAAATACATTTTCCTTTATCCTTATTCAGAACATTACCTTGTGTACGAGTCTTTCATTAGTTTTCGACTCGCAATTTTTTTACCATTAATGTGAGTTCATGACCGTTATTAAATGCCACTGTTTTAATTAAATTAATTTCTTTCTTTAGTTTAACTGGTGATAATGGTGCGACTATAGCGCGACGAATAACTGAGTGAAAGGAAGCTCTCTTAGGGCACCGAAAATGTGTAATCTGATCGGTATTCGTTGCCTTACGGAAGATATCAACAGTTATTTTATCATCTACTATCGACAAATTTAAATCCAAATAATTTAGCTGTCGTTTTTCAGTTTGTAACTCGCATTGAAACCAATTTTCTCACAAAGATGATTAAATGTTTCAAAAAGCTGGTTAACCTCTTCATTAGTTAGTTACATTGTATATAATGAAAATATCATTAATGTGGCCAGAGTAAGACTGAATGTCTAATTCTGTCGAAGCATAACGTCTGAAAAATTTATCTTCTAGTGTGTTTATAAACGTTTGTTGGAAGGCCCGCTAGCAGATTACCCATTGCAAATGCATTTGGTAGTTGAATCAGTTTTCCGTTAAATTCAAATTAGTTGTATTTTACCTACCACATTTAGTATTGTTTAAGGTCTGTAGTTTTTTGATCTGTTATACCTTCTTTTTAAATAATAATTTTACTTAATTCAGTAGGTAAATTTTTTACAATTTTGTTCACCGTTAGATCAGTGTTGGGCGTCTAACTCCCATATTGTAATATTTCAGTTTAATGTGAGAGGTGCTTCGCGAGACATGTTGCCCGCCGATCAGGACACTACTACTCACTGTACTACGCAACATTTGTGTAAGCGACGTGACTACTCTCTTTCTGTTCCATTGTGGTTGTTTGATGGTGATTTAAAAAAAAAAATAGTAGGTGATACACTTCCTGTTTCCGCAAGGGCGTGAACTGTAACAATGGTTCTGCGGTGGATTCGATATAGTAGCGGAATAATTATCCTCTGTAGACCTCTCCATCACTTCATCCGAACGGAGACTAAGTTTGGCTCGAGTTAACTCCATCAAACTGTGCGCTCGACACGAGCCTAACTACAGTCAACTCCAACAGCTGCTGCATTAAATGCCATTATTGTCGAAACCTTCACGTAGTTGTCAGACATCTGCGTCTTGGCATATCACAGATTCACGGTTATAATTTTCTGCATGCTTTAAAATTTTCTGGATTTTTAAAAAATTTCACTGAATACTAAATCCTTCTGTTTCTTTAATGTGACATTTTATTCAGTGGAATGAAGTGATTCATTTTTGATGGCTGTAGTTATTGTAAAGAGTAACAATTGTTACGTAACGATATAATACGTACGGAGTTTGTATGGCTGTCACGTTATGGCAACTTAGAAAACTCGTTTTCTCAGGAGAATTTTCACGGCCACTGCCAACATATTGAAATAGGATAAACACTTGAAAATCTGCCATATAGCTGTAAATTACTGTCGCAGGAAAAAGAAACAAGCCAGCCGGTGTGGCCGTGCGGTCCTAGGCGCTTCAGTCTGGAGCCGCGTGACCGCTACGGTCGCAGGTTCGAATCCTGCCTTGGGCATGGATGTGTGTGAGGTCCTTAGGTTAGTTAGGTTTAAGTTCTAGGGGACTGATGACCACAGATGTTAAGTCCCATAGTGCTCAGAGCCATTTCAACCATTTGAAAAAGAAACAAACAATACTTCGAAAAATGGTGCAGATATAGTTATCGTACCGAAAACTAATAGTCAGAAAACGTAAATGATTAAAATATTTAATAGTTGCAAGACATTAACCACATTACCTTATACGTTGTTGTGCTGTTTTACCTTTAGCTTGTTACTATCGTATTTTCTGTTAAAATTTAATAGACCGCATCGTCAACCTTGACGTGTCATTACGTCGGCTATGACATGCGTAGGCGGTAAACTGTAAACGGTGTAAAACCACATTTGGCTCTTATAGTACAAATTTACTGGATTTTCCGACACAAATTAAGAGAAGGAAATAACTAAAAAGAAAAGTAAAAAGTAGACGCAAGACTAACAAAATCAAAAGGGAAATTTTTATATCTGAAGCGTATAAATAATTTGCTTGGTTTCTTCGGCTCATAATTCCACATTGGGAAATCAACAAAACCGTATGTTCTAGGGCCTACTGTGTCAATTGACGCTTAACACAGAGGACGAGATTTCAGTAACTTGATGATGAGCACCGAATGCGTGCTGGTTGTAGCCGTATGTCAGTCCATTAACGTTAAGTGTGATTGTGTCCATGGTCTACAATATAACCCCAAAGTTAAGGCTTTGGATATTTCAGGATTCCCTGTGTGTTCCATCTCCAAGAATTCGCTCGTAGACTCGCAAAAATTATCTTTTGCCCTCGTGCTTTCAAGAATGTAAAGGAAGTGCCTAGTGTTAGGGATTTCTAGGACAGATTACTTTCACTGGGCAGCCTTGCCCAACCAAAAGAGCGTATAGAACAATCTATGAAACGGCGAGGAATCTGTCTAAGATGACTGCAATTAATATATATCATTGTAACTCTCCTAATAACGCATTTTCTCTCATCACGTTAATTGGATTATGGTTTAGCGCCAACTAATTAGACACTGCGAGTGAAAGAATGACAAGTAAAATATGTGTGTCGCAAGTGCAAAGGCTCATCAGAGAAGAAATTAAGCCTTACCATGAATGTAATTCATCAAACAACACGCACTTAACGCAAGATCCGATCGACCATAGACCATACGACGACAAAATTCATATTTCGTTATTCTCTGGACAAGTGCTTATGAAATTCTTAACGAGTGCTTTACAAACTCTCGCACGTTAACTATCTCTAAGGGACTGTATCGTCATTAAAAGGAGATTTCATAGACAAACATCAAATTCACTACGAAAAGCATCTAAGTTTAGAATACAAATTGCAAGAATAACTAGCTTATGAAATATCACTCTATCCCCTCCCAATTTAACCTGATCTTAACTGAGTAACGCACGTCTCAGCAGTGTCATCTCTCTCCATAACGAATAAGGTAAAATGATAAGACGCAAAAAGAGGTATATGCAGGAGCTTGATAGGTACCGAATGAAAACCACGATAGTGATTGCAAGGAACTAATGCTAATTAGCACGCAAGCTACCGTACATCGGTAGGACGACTCGCTACAAGGCGGTGAAAAGAACATGGTGGCCTCCCGCCCGCATTTTTACCTAAATTACAGAAAATTCTTCACACGACTCTGGGATCATTTGAAACCAAAATTATTATTATTTTCGCGAATCTATTATTTATCAGTTAATTCCACTATCACAAAGAGTCAGCCACTCGCCAGATGGTCTCAAGAACTCATACAAATCAACGAGATTCTATATTACTCACTCGGAAATAATCATTTTTCACACGAATTAAAGATCAGGGTGGACAATCAGTAGAGGCAAAACTGATCAAAATAAGCGCGAAGGTGTTACTTAGCTTGAGTACCCAGTGGGTTCACGTGTTCAAAAACTGAATAATGAACGAAACAAAAATATGAAGTTCATAGCGGCTCAAAACCAAGCGAATTTGATACACAGTAATTAGAAAAATATACACAGGATTTACCGTGCAACAATAAAGCGCTGATGCTTAGTTATTCATTTCGTAACTCAGAAGCGCCATTACCTTAACTTCTTGTCCACTAGGAACTCGCGTGCTTACCGACTAAGGGCTGGAACAGAATTATCCTACACGTCAACCCCTTTACCTTGTTCAGAGCGGAAGCCGAATACTTTAGGAGAGAAAGATGGCGCCTGCTCCACTAGCCACTGAGGATGGGCAACCTTCTTGCTGTTTTAGCAGACAACCCGAATGAGGCGGGATGGCCTTTGATTCGTTAAAGTTGGTTCAGAGAGATCTCTTTCTGGCACCAAATATACGTGAAAATGGAGATTCTTAAGGTTGGTACTACTACCTGCGTGAATAAGTAGAGGACAGTTTGCCCTCTATATGACATTCATTCTGCTCGCCCTTCGTTCCAAGCTAAACGGCCAAGGTGGGAAAGCAAACAGCCATGGCTACAGGAGAGACACTGATTAATTTAAGGAAACGCAAAACAAAATAACTTGCTCCCATCCTCACACAAATAACAGTGTCATATTTGATATAACATTCCATAGCAAAATTAAAAATGACATAAACTAAGAAAGGAGTGTGAAACAAGCGCACGTATTTCAGACTCTCATACAATTTGGGAATAAACCAAGAGAACGAGCGTATGGATAAGTGTATGTGTCTCCATATTTCCGGAGATATCGTGCTTAACGAGCCGTACATTATTGTCAAACTACACTAGCGTCAGATTTCTGTACGGTACCGTGCGAAAGTGTATTTCTTTGTTGAAGATTTAGTGCAGATTGTTGCAGGAATAAACTTATTATTTCCCAATAACAGAAATTAACGATGTTTCCTGTTAAGAAAAAGAAAGTGTTCGTAGTCTTTATTTTCCGACGTCGACGGTAAGATAAACTAAACTGTAACACGTCATTGAAAGAGGGAAGGGTTTCACATTACGTCGGCGTCTAGATTATTAGAGAGGCTCAGAGTTCTTCCAAAACGGTAAGGAAATTGGCTTTGCCCTATCAAAGAAACAATCCCGGAATTTTGCTGGAGTGATTTAGGGAAATTACAGAAAATCTAAATCATGGCGGTCAGACTTGGATTTCAGCCTTTCAGAATGCGAACTGAATTTGCTAAACACTACGGCACATCTCTCTGCGCACTTCATTGATAGTATTGGTGAATAATCACTGCAGTTGCTAACAGTTTCTTGAACCCTTTTGTCATAATTGTTTCATTTAGTTACTTTAAGCCTTTTGCATCACTGCAGACCAATCCGAGTTAACAAAGTCCTCTCTTCGGTAGCCCGCACGTATTTAATATGCGGTCTGCGAGCTTATCAGTAATGTGTTTCAGTCTTTACAGTTAGCACAGAATAATACAGCAAATTTTTATGTGGTAGCTCAATAGAATGTGTTCTGGTCACCTACACTGATCGATACTCTCTGATTACCGTCAACTGCCTCTTAAGTACGTTTGCTATTTTGATTGCCGATGCAGCCGCCATGGCTGCATAAGCCTTGAATGTTACACTGTGCTCTGCTGGAAGTTGATATCGTCGGTCAGAATGCTTACGAACCTTCGTGAAGGTTTTATTTATTTGTGCCAGTTACATCAGTACTAGGGGGTGAACAGTGTTCATGGAAACCGAGAGATAGCGGGATCGAATTCCGCTCGGAATAGGGAAATTATCAGTGTGATTTTGATCTAGACTCTCGATGTGAAGGGACTCTGGGAACGACACGTAGTGTTTATTCCACGTTAAACTGAAGGCCCCCGTTTCCCTGGACGGATAACTGAGGTAGGTTACATACATGCCAGTCGCTAAGTGGCGTCCATACACTACGTCACTGAGCCACAAGAAATTATTGTTACTTACCTACATACATTGAAAATCCTAGGCATGCGTATTCAAATACGACGCTGCACTCGGCAACGCCTATATAAGACATCAAGTGTCTGGCGCAGTAGTTAGCTCGGGTACTGGCTGCTACAACGCAGGTTATCAAGATTTAAGTGCTTTTGAACGTGTTGTTTTAGTCGGCGCACGAGCGATGGAACACGGCATCTCCGAGGTGGTGATGAAGTGGGGATTTTCCCGTATGACCATTTCATTCGTGTACCGTGAATATTAGGAATACGGTGAACAATCAAATACCGACATCGCTGCGGCCGAAAAAAGACCCTGCAAGAACGGGAGCAACAACTAGTGAAGAGAATAGTTCAACATGACGGAAGTGAAACCTTCCGCAAATTGCTGCAGATTTCAATGCTGGCGATCAACAAGTGTCAGCGTGCGAACCATTCAATGAAACATCATCGATATGGGCTTTCGGAGACGATGGTCCACTCATGTACCCTTGATGACTGCACGACACAAAGCTTTACGCCTCGCCTGGGCCGGTGAACATCGACATTGGACTGTTGACGACTGGAAAAACGTTGCCCGGTCGGACGAGTCTCGTTTCAAATTATATCGAGCAGTTGGACATGTACGGGCACGGATACAACTTAAAGAATCATTGGACCCTGCATGTCGGGAGGGGACTGTTTAAGCTGGTGGCGAGTCTGTAATGGTGTGAGGCGTGTGCAGTTGGAGTGATATCTGACCCCTGATACGTCTACATACGACTCTGACAGGTTACACGTACGTAAGCATCCTGTCTGGTTACCTGCATCCCTTCATGTTCATTGTGCATTCCGACGAACTTGACCGATTCCTAAAGGATAATGCGGCATCCTACACGTCCAGAATTACTACAGAGTAGCTCCAGGAACACTCTTCTGAGTTTAAAAACTTCCGCTGTCCACCAAACTCGCCAGACATGAACATTATTGAACGTATCTGGGATGCCTTGCAATGTGCTCTTCAGAAGAGATCCCCACCCACTCGTACTCTTACGAATTTATGGACAGCCCTGCAGGATTCATGGTGTTAATTCCCTCCAGCACTACTTCAGACATTAGTCGAGTCCAAGCCACGACATGTTGCACACTACTGCGTGCTCGCTGGTGGCACTAGGCGACATTAGGCAGGTGTATCAGTTTCTTTGGCTCTTCAGTATACTTAAATGCAGCAAATATCCTAAAATACACTCCTGGAAATTGAAATAAGAACACCGTGAATTCATTGTCCCAGGAAGGGGAAACTTTATTGACACATTCCTGGGGTCAGATACATCACATGATCACACTGACAGAACCACAGGCACATAGACACGGGCAACACAGCATGCACAATGTCGGCACTAGTACAGTGTATATCCACCTCTCGCAGCAATGCAGGCTGCTATTCTCCCATGGAGACGATCGTAGAGATGCTGGATGTAGTCCTGTGGAACGGCTTGCCATGCCATTTCCACCTGGCGCCTCAGTTGGACCAGCGTTCGTGCTGGACGTGCAGACGTGCAGACCGCGTGAGACGACGCTTCATCCAGTCCCAAACATGCTCAATGGGGGACAGATCCGGAGATCTTGCTGGCCAGGGCAGTTGACTTACACCTTCTAGAGCACGTTGGGTGGCACGGGATACATGTGGACGTGCATTGTCCTGTTGGAACAGCAAGTTCCCTTGCCGGTCTAGGAATGGTAGAACGATGGGTTCGATGACGGTTTGAATGTACCGTGCACTATTCAGTGTCCCCTCGACGATCACCAGTGGTGTACGGCCAGTGTAGGAGATCGCTCCCCACACCATGATGCCGGGTGTTGGCCCTGTGTGCCTCGGTCGTATGCAGTCCTGATTGTGGCGCTCACCTGCACGGCGCCAAACACGCATACGACCATCATTGGCACCAAGGCAGAAGCGACTCTCATCGCTGAAGACGACACGTCTCCATTCGTCCCTCCATTCACGCCTGTCGCGACACCACTGGAGGCGGGCTGCACGATGTTGGGGCGTGAGCGGAAGACGGCCTAACGGTGTGCGGGACCGTAGCCCAGCTTCATGGAGACGGTTGCGAATGGTCCTCGCCGATACCCCAGGAGCAACAGTGTCCCTAATTTGCTGGGAAGTGGCGGTGCGGTCCCCTACGGCACTGCGTAGGATCCTACGGTCTTGGCGTGCATCCGTGCGTCGCTGCGGTCCGGTCCCAGGTCGACGGGCACGTGCACCTTCCGCCCACCACTGGCGACAACATCGATGTACTGTGGAGACCTCACGCCCCACGTGTTGAGCAATTCGGCGGTACGTCCACCCGGCCTCCCGCATGCCCACTATACGCCCTCGCTCAAAGTCCGTCAACTGCACATACGGTTCACGTCCACGCTGTCGCGGCATGCTACCAGTGTTAAAGACTGCGATGGAGCTCCGTATGCCACGGCAAACTGGCTGACACTGACGGCGGCAGTGCACAAATGCTGCGCAGCTAGCGCCATTCGACGGCCAACACCGCGGTTCCTGGTGTGTCCGCTGTGCCGTGCGTGTGATCATTGCTTGTACAGCCCTCTCGCAGTGTCCGGAGCAAGTATGGTGTGTCTGACACACCGGTGTCAATGTGTTCTTTTTTCCATTTCCAGGAGTGTATAATCGAAACCTTGTTAAACAAAACAGAAAGTATACACGCGTGCTATTTTTATTTGTATACCAACAATGTTACTTTGACACCGAAAACTGCAAATCTGAAATAGAAATATATCAGAAAAACAGAAATGATCCTGAATGGCATCAGTGGCAGTATCAGTCAAATAGCTGAACTGACTAGCACTACTCGAATGAAGATGACGGGAAAAAAGTTTTGAAACAGGATTATTGGATTTTGATATCTTTGACACTGTACATCAAAAATATTTCACAGCACCAGAAAACAAACTTAAGAAAAAAAATTTTAAATACCTTTGTAATAAATCCAACCGTTAGACGATTGTGCAGGAAATGTTTAGATGAAATACTAAAAGACTTGCAAGATGAACAGAACACTATTCAACAATCAGAGAACGTAGAAAAAATAAGACAAATATCTTCTGATGAGACTTTAGAGAAAAGGATTAAATATGAAAACAAAAGGAGACTCCCCATCTGAAACAAAGAACAGCAGACGTCATGAAACGTAAGAAGGAAGCCTACCTGAAAAATCTGCGATCAAGGAAACAAGAAAATTACATCGTGTATAAAAAGCAGCACACAGCAGTGTCGGAAGAAAGACAAGGAGAAATAAACAACAAAGTTGGGAAGGTATTCTGAGTGAAACTGAGTATGATATACATGGGCAACAAAATAAGGCCTATAGCGTGCTGTAACAACTTAATAAAGATGAAAGAGATGTGAATAAAACGAAACCTACTTATAAAATGAGTTGGTGAATTATTTTCAGAATTTGTGGAATCGTGCTGAGAGAAATGTGTAAACTACAGTAATTGACGAGCATGTTGATACTATATCAATGAAATAACTAAAGAATGTTTTAAATACAGCCAAAAACAGAAAAGCCCAAGACGAAGACAATCACAATGTGGACATATTTAAACCTGTTTCGGAACCTTTACCCTTAAAATTCTATATTTAAAAAAATTGGAAGTTAATAACATTCCAGATAACTAGCAAACTGCAGTTATTACCTAATACGTAAAAAAAAGGACCGCAGGATGTGCGGCAGTTATCTAGGATTAGTCTTTTGGACTCTCAATACAAGATATATGTGAAAATAATAACAAATTACGGTTACTTCCAGACACCTTTCTTACAGCAGAACAGAACGGGTTTCAGGAGGGAAGACCCTGCTTAGACCGAACTTTCGCTTCCTGACAAATCATTGAAAAACACGGAGCGTGCACTGATACCATATACATAGCCTTTATCGACTTGTAGAGAACATTTGATGAAGGTAACAGAGTTAAACTAGTAGAAATTAAGCAAAAACAAGAACGGTATTCTCTACCATCTAATTAGTGTAACTTTAAGTACGCATGTACAGAAAATATCGAAGTACAAAAAGCTAGTCAGTATGCGCGAATCATCTCTCAACCAGGGAGACGAGTGTGTCCTTTATCACCCGCACTGTTTGATGTATACATAGACGACATCGTAGGGACGTGGAAGTATAAGATGATAAACCATTATAAGAGTTATATTGAAGTCAAAAATACACTCCTCTTTGCAGACGATCAAATAATCTTAGCGGACTTGGAAGATAAATTACAGAGAGCGATTTGTTTGTTTCACAAGATAGCAAATTATTATAAAGTGATAATATCTCGCTATGGTCGCAGGTTCGAATCCTGCCTCGGGCATGGATGCGTGTGATGTCCTTAGGTTTGTTAGGTTCAAGTAGTTCTAATTTCTCGGGGCTGATGACCTCAGATGTTAAGTATTATAGTGCTCAGAGCCATTTGAACCATTTTTTTTGATAATACCTAAAGATAAAACTAAGATAATGTCATCCTATGGTAAGAAACATTTAATAGCAAAAATATTTAAAAAATAATTACTTTAAAATATCTGGACTGTGAGCTGTCTATGTTACATCTTTTGATCAAGAATATAAACTGCAAAAATTTCAACACTTAGTGGATACTATAAATCGCACTCTCCTCGAGGAGGTTAGGAAAGAGAGAGGACCAAACTTTTACAATGTGACAGCAGTACTATTTCTAATGTATGCGTCACAGACTTGGACAAACGCCAATTAACGGAGGAGGACTGAAACTGCACAGGTGAAACTCCTAAGACCACTAGCCGGCTACATATATAGGCTGAAAATTAGTGAAATTAGAAATAAACCGGGAGTCGAAATTACACTTCATAAAATACAGGAGTACACAAAGATGTGGCATGAACACATTCGAAGGATGTGATATAAGAGAATTTATGTTGTTATGGTCTTCAGTCCTGAGACTGGTTTGATGCAGCTCTCCATGCTACTCTATCCTGTGCAAGCTTCTTCATCTCACAGTGCCTACTGCAACCTACATCCTTCTGTATCTGTTTAGTGTATTCATCTCTTGGTTTTCCTCTACGATTTTTACCGTCTACGCTGCCCTCCAGTACTAAATTGGTGATCCCTTGATGCCTCAGAACATGTCCTACCAACCGATTACTTCTTCTAGTCAAGTTGTGCCACAAACTTCTCTTCTCCCCAACCGTATTCAGTATCTCATTAGTTATATGATCTACCCAGCTAATCTTCAGCATTCTTCTGCAGCACCACATTTCGAAAGCTTCTATTCTCGTCTTTTCCAAACTATTTATCGTCCATGTTTCACTTCCATACATGGCTACACCCCATTCAAATACTTTCAGAAACGATTTCCTGGCACTTAAATCTATACTCGATATTAACAAATTTCTCTTCTTCAGAAACGCTTTCCTTGCCATTGCCAGTCTACATTTTATTTCCTCTCTACTTCGACCATCATCAGTTATTTTGCTCCTCAAATAGCAAAATTCCTTTACTACTTTAAGTGTCTCATTTAAGAGAAGTGTCTCATTTAAGAGAATACCTAAATTCATATGTAAATGGTACTTCACTATGGAAAGAAATATTGGACGACCTGAGAGGAGATGGGAAGATCAGGTGTAGTCTGGCTGAAATGGGAAAAGCCGAGGCTGCCTGAACCAAAACTCGATACGATGATAACTTCGCAGCCTTTCGTACCATATTACGTACATCTAAAACAAGAAAGAGATCTAAACAATCATATGTTCAAAACTGGTGGAATTTAATTTTTCTATAATAAAACATTTTCCAAATTTCTCTTGTCAGATACTGATATCGTATATACACAATCTTTTCCACTTCGAACTCCATATGAACTCCCTCATCGAACCATGGACTGGAGTAGATTTTCAAAGAGCCATGGCTGATAACCAATAATTTTCCAAGCTTCGATTAAGCTTCCAGTTTAGTGGAATTACAGACAGAAAAAACTATTAATAGATAAGAATTCTTCAGTGAATAACAGGTCTGTATTTCGGGATCCACGAAGGGCAGTTGGCCACATTTTCCCCCCTTCCTCCATCGCGCACAACTATATTTCTTGCGCTTATATTACAGTGTCTTTGTGATGGCAGTGGTCGAAATATAATTTCTAAAATACAATTATAGAAAGCAATCCAGTGACGTAAATAACTATTCCTAAAATTTCGTAATGATGGCGGGCTCATTCCTGGAATATATTTGCGTCGTAAATTTTTTGATTTACTGAAACTAATGACAGAAATGGCTTTCGAAGAATACAACACTTTTAGTAACATGGGTAACAAGGAGTTAAATATTTCAAGGAACTTAACGTTGCCAAAAATATTGCACTCAATGCAGAATATTTCTTGGTACTATAGACAAATTACTTAAATGCCTGCCAGCAATTTATGACACAACTTTCAGACGTTAAGAGCTAACATTCAACATACGAGCAGCTGACCCGGATGCCCAGCTTTATTTATGTGAGTAGTTTGGCCACGGTTGAGTGGCTAACACATTTCCTAGCAGACCGCGCTTTTGTTTGCTCCTTTCACGAAGAACAAATCTTCCTTCTGAACAAGTAATCAGAATATGCATTCACAGCGTTCACGGAAAACTCCCAGCAAGTTGTCCTACTTTCAAGTGTAACGTTTCTTTCGTAAATTTATTGTAAAGATTTCCATTGAAAGATCTTCTGTTCACTTCACTGAGCCAGAGCATTGCGTTAAGAATCGACTTTGCAATTCAGATCTCGAAGGAAAGTAGCTTTTAGAGACACTTTGTGTAATACAGAATCATAAGAGGTTGACGTTTAATAACTTGTGTTATTTTATTTCTGCAGTTCTGTATCACCTCTGCGCTCTGTAGCTACTTCTTACAGCTTAATGAAAAGTTCCTATGTTTTGTACTGTCAGCAAAAACTTACGAGAATATCCAGCGGTATTTCAAACTTCATTAGTATTGCGGATTTCCTCTGGTTTCTCTTGACTACGTATCTACTACAGCATTACGTTATTTATACACCTCTATTCTTAGGTTCACGACAACATTTAACATTCTTATAACTTGCAAATCCAAACATGGAGCTTTCCATTAAATGTAAAACGATGGGCGTGTATGTTGGCTGGATTTGAAACTCGTGGTTATTACATGTGGCAGTGCGTCTGTAAGTGCGGGTTGATACAGGGTTGCAGATGGTCGAAAGGTGAATAAAAAACTGTAAATATAGTAAGGTAAGAAAAAAAACAGTATAGATATTTCCAGGTGTGTTTGTGTGAAACTAAGTTTCCATCCTGAACAAAATGTATCCACAGGCAAATTAAATTGAAATCGAACAAGTCGTATACATTCGTGGAAACTTTTCGTTCGTAGTGACGCCTGTTTCGTTACACAGGTAAAGAAAGATATAACATCCGTGTACCTTCACTGCAAACACACTGAAATGTTTTTGCGAGGAGAGAGGAACAAATGTAGACATGGGTGAACTCAAAGATGTTACCGGCAGTGAAGACTTTCATTGCCTTTTGAACTTATTTGTTAAGAATGCAGATGTAGAGTATTACTCACATTAAAACGTTTCTCGTGTACGAGGTATTCTGTCGGGGTGCCAGGACACACCGGTAGTAAATTGCTCACCCAAAGCAGCTGATTTGCTTCATTTCGAAAAATAGAGTGCCATGACCGTTTTTCAGTGTCTTTATAATAAATGCAAGTAGACTGCGTCCATAACAAGTGGTTAATACTTTGAATATTGCATGAGCTACTATATGGATATGTAAATGCCTTTACTTGTACCATTAATTGACTGACCTTATTTAACTTAGGATTACTTTTGAAATATTGAAGAATTTCCAGTTCCTATGCTCTGTATCGTCAGTGAGAATTTTGACTTTATGTTTACCATTATGAATCAGGGTTCAAAAAAATGGTTCAAATGGCTCTGAGCACTATGGGACTTAACTTCTGAGGCCATCAGTCCCCTAGACTTAGAACTACTTAAACCTCACTAATCTAAGGACTTCACACACATCCATGCCCGAGGCAGGATTCGAACCTGCCACCGTAGCAGCAGAGCGGTTCCGGACTGAAGTGCCTAGAACCGCTCGGCCACATCGGCCAGCAATTCATAATTATTTATCCGTCCTCTTCTTCTCGACAGTTTAGTATGCAGTAATTGGCGTTTGGTGTGCAGGAATGTTATGGGCTTCTATATGTCACAGCCTTCTAATGTGGAAAGATCTATATGCTGTTTGAACCCAGATTGGAAATTTTTTCCTTTTCCATCTATCTTTCTATGTCTACATAACATACCTCATAAATCTCCCCACCTAACTTTTCCTCCTCATTGATCTACAACACATTCCTCCTCTGTTGCCCCTGACAGTTGCAAAGTTAACAGTACCCTCCCTTGTGTGTCCTATCACTAGCTCGATACTGCTCGCATGCTTCGCCGAGTAACGAATGAATTTGCGGGGGAAACATCTTTCATTTAATTGGTATAGCATCTGCCTGTAAATGGCTAATCTGCAACGTAGTGTCTGTTCTGCGCGGATAGACGGCGTTTTTCTCACATTAGAAATCTTATCTATTGCTTACAAGAATCTGTAATACCTCAACTTCCCAATCGGTTAAATAATGACCGCGTGGTGGTAACCATACCAGTTCAGATATATGTAATTTGACTCCGAAACGAAGGTGAAACGATAGGGTACTTGTACATCTACTGTCAATGATGACAGTTTCCTACTCAGGTTTAAGCAAAATATTACATTTTAATTTTAAGAATGTGTTATACGAATCACTGCGTGTCTGAAACGATGGAAGCGTTCTCTGCCAAAACTGAAAAATAAATAACAGTAATTACTACAAATAAGTATTTTCGACAGTGCACTATGGAGAATTCAGCTGTATAACAGACTACTTCTCCCAACACTGGATCTGCTTGTTTGATGATACACTAACGTTTGCTGTTACATAATGCGTCGCAAGTACAGAGTGAAAATTATCTACACATTCTGCAGAATTTTGAAAACGGGGTAGTGCTATAGACTTAAATGAAAACGACTCAAATAACACATACAGAACTTTGCAAACGTGTCGCACGAACTAACGCTTAATAGTATAATGTAGCACTGCCTAATCTGCTCAAAAAATTGTCTGAATAACGCATGAAATAGTATTGCACTCAGAATGATGATTTACGCCGTAATACTGCCTGCCTGGCAAAATAAGACTCACACAACACATGTAATACATAAAAAATATTGAGAAAGCTTGCGACAGAGCAATTACCAGTTACGAAATTATTACATTAGTAGCTTCAGTCACATTCCGATTGGATGACTGAAGGTGTTTAGCAAATGCTAATTGTCGAACCGATTTAAATTGCAGTTGGAAATGAATTTAGTGATTCCGTTTGAAGATAAAAGCTCAGGCTATTTCATTAACCCAGTGACACTCCATTTTATACCAGGTAATAATAACATGAGGATAGTGTAGGACACTAACTCCAACATCACAAATTACTGAACCACAACTGTCATTCAGAATATAATATTCACACTGCAGCGGAGTGTCCGCTGATATGAAACTTCCCGGTGAATTAGAACTGTGTGCCGTTCGGAGACTGAACTCTGGACCTTTGCTTTTGAGGGCAATTTCTCTACCAACCTTTCCTGTCTCCTTTATGATGTTAGCTATTATAGTATCATAGCTATTATAGTATCATTCCCCCCCCCCCCCCCTCCATGAACCATGGACTTTGCCGTTGGTGGGGCGGTTTGCGTGCCTCAGCGATACAGATAGCCGTGCCGTAGGTGAAACCACAACGGAGGGGTATCTGTTGAGAGGTCAGACAAACGTGTGGTTCCTGAAAAGGGGCAGCAGCCTTTTCAGTAGTTGCAGGGGCAACAGTCTGGATGATTGACTGATCTGGCCTTGTGACACTAACCAAAACGGCCTTGCTGTGCTGGTACTGCGAGCGGCGGAAAGCAAGGGGAAACTACAGCCGTATTTTTTCCCGAGGGCATGCAGCTTTACTGTATGGTTAAATGATGATGGCGTCCTCTTGGGTAAAATATTCTGGAGGTAAAATAGTCCCCATTCGGATCTCCGGGCGGGGACTACTCAGGAGGACGTCGTTATCAGGAGAAAGAAAACTGGCGTTCTACGGATCGGAGCGTGGAATGTCAGATCCCTTAATCGGGCAGGTAGGTTAGAAAAATTAATAAGGGAAATGGATAGGTTAAAGTTAGATATAGTGGGAATTAGTGAAGTTCGGTGGCAGAAGGAACAAGACTTTTGGTCAGGCGAATACAGGGTTATAAATACAAAATCAAAACGGGGGAATGCAGGAGTAGGTTTAATAATGAATAAAAAATAGGAGAGCGGGTAAGCTACTACAAACAGCATAGTGAACGCATTATTGTGGCCAAGATAGACACGAAGCCCACGCCTACCACAGTAGTACAAGTTTATATGCCAACTAGCTCTGCAGATGACGATGAAATTGAAGAAGTGTATGATGAAATAAAAGAAATTATTCAGATAGTGAAGGGAGACGAAAATTTAATAGTCATGGGTGACTGGAATTCGGTAGTAGGAAAAGGAAGAGAAGGAAACGTAGTAGGTGAATATGGATTGGGGGGAAGAAATGAAAGAGGAAGCCGTCTGGTAGAATTTTGCACAGAGCACAACTTAATGATAGCTAACACTTGGTTCAAGAATGATAGAAGAAGGATGTATACATGGAAGAAGCCTGGAGATACTAACAGGTTTCAGATAGATTATATAATGGTAAGACAGATTTAGGAACCAGGCTTTAAATTGTAATACGTTTCCAGGGGCAGATGTGGACTCTGACCACAATCTATTGGTTATGAACTGTAGATTAAAACTGAAGAAAGTGGAAGAAACGTGGTTATTTAAGGAGATGGGACCCGGATAAAGTGAAAGAACCAGAGGTTGTACAGAGTTTCAAGGAGAGCATAAGGGAACAATTGACAGGAATGGGGGAAAGAAATACAGTAGAAGAAGAATGAGTAGCTTTGAGGGATGAAGTAGTGAAGGCAGCAAGGATAAAGTAGGTAAAAAGACGAGGCCTAGTAGAAATCCTTGGGTAACAGAAGAAATATTGAACTTAATTGATGAAAGGAGAAAATATAAAAATGCAGTAAATGAAGCAGCAAAAAGGAATACAAACGTCTCAAAAATGAGATCGACAGGAAGTGCAAAATGGCTAAGCAGGGATGGCTAGAGGACAAATGTAAGGATGTAGAGGCTTGTCTCACCAGGGGTAAGATACATTCTGCCTACAGGAAAGTTAAAGAGACCTTTGGAGAAAAGAGAACCACTTGTATGAATATCAAGATCTCAGATGGAAACCCAGTTCTGAGCAAAGAAGGGAAAGCAGAAAGGTGGAAGGAGTATATAGGGGATCTATACAAGGGCGATGTATTTGAGGACAATATTATGGAGATGGAAGAGAATGTAGATGGAGATGAAATGGGAGATACGATGCTACGTGAAGACTTTGACAGAGCACTGAGAAACCTGAGTCGAAACAAGGCCCCGGGAGTAGACAACATTCCATTAGAACTACTGACAGCCTTGGGAGAACCAGTCCTGACAGCCGGCCGAAGTGGCCGTGCGGTTAAAGGCGCTGCAGTCTGGAACCGCAAGACCGCTACGGTCGCAGGTTCAAATCCTGCCTCGGGCATGGATGTTTGTGATGTCCTTAGGTTAGTTAGGTTTAACTCGTTCTAAGTTCTAGGGGACTAATGACCTCAGCAGTTGAGTCCCATAGTGCTCGGAGCCATTTGAACCAGTCCTGACAAAACTCTACCATCTGGTGAGCAAGATATATGAGACAGGTGAAATACCCTCAGACTTCAAGAAGAATATAATAATACCAATCCCAAAGAAAGCAGGTGTTGACAGATGTGAAAATTACCGAACTATCAGTTTAATAAGTCACGGCTGCAAAATACTAACAAGAATTCTTTACAGACGAATGGAAAAACTAGTAGAAGCCGACCTCGGGGAAGATCAGTTTGGATTCCGTAGAAATGTTGGAACATGTGAGGCAATATTGACCCTACGACTTATCTTAGAAGTTAGATTAAGGAAAGGCAAACCTACGTTTCTAGCATTTGTGGACTTAGAGAAAGCTTTAGACAATGTTGACTGGAATACTCTCTTTCAAATTCTGAAGGTGGCAGGGGTAAAATACAGGGAGCGAAAGACTATTTACAACTTGTACAGAATCCAGATGGCAGTTATAAGAGTCAAGGGACATGAAAGGGAAGCAGCGATTGGGAAGGGAGTGAGACAGGGTTGTAGCCTCTCCCCGCTGTTATTCAATCTGTATATTGAGCAAGCAGTGAAGGAAACAAAAGAAAAATTCGGAGTAGGTATTAAAATCCATGGAGAAGGAACAAAAACTTTGAGGTTCGCCGATGACATTGTAATTCTGTCAGAGACAGCAAAGGACTTGGAAGAGCTGTTGAACGGAATGGATAGTGTCTTGAAAGGAGGATATAAGATGAACATCAACAAAAGTAAAACGAGAATAATGGAACGTAGTCGAATTAAGTCGGGTGATGCTGAGGGAATTAGATTAGAAAATGAGACACTTAAATTAGTAAAGGAGTTTTGCTATTTGGGGAGCAAAATAACTGATGATGGTCGAAGTAGCGAGGATATAAAATGTAGACTGGCAATGGGAAGGACAGCGTTTCTGAAGAAGAGAAATTTGTTAACATCGAGTATAGATTTGAATGTCAGAAAGTCGTTTCTGAAAGTATTTGCATGGAGTGTAGCCATGTATGGAAGTGAAACATGGACGATAAATAGTTTAGAAAAGAAGAGAATAGAAGCTTTTGAGATGGGGTGCTACAGAAGAATGCTGAAGATTAGAGGGGTAGATCACATAACTAATGAGGAGGTATTGAATAGGATTGGGGAGAAGAGAAATTTGTGGCACAACTTGACTAGTAGAAGGGATCGGTTGGTAGGACATGTTCTGAGACATCAAGGGCTCACCAATTTAGTATTGGACGGCAGCGTGGAGGGTAAAAATCGTAGAGGGAGACCAAGAGATGAATACACTAAGCAGATTCAGAAGGATGTAGGCTGCAGTAGGTACTGGGAGCTGGAGAAGCTTGCACAGGATAGAGTAGCATGGAGAGCTGCATCAAACCAGTCCCAGGACTGAAGATCACAACAACAACAACAACAACAACAACAACACATAGTATCATTTGGCCTGGGTGGATGTTCAAGTCAATTATTAATTCCTTCACCCAATTTCGCCCTCAGACCGAACCGACTGAGATAACCAAGCTCAACTCACGTCCCGACCTCACAGCTTTAACTCCACCTGTACCTCATCTCCTACCTGCCGAACTTCGTAGAAGCTCTCCTGCGAACCTTACTAACGCTCGTGGAAAAAAGGATGTGGCGACATGACAGGAGAGCTTCCGTGAAGTTTGTGAGGTTGGAGACGAGGTGCCGGCGGAATTAAAGCTGCGAGGACGGATCGTGAGACGTGCTTGGGTATGTTACTCGGTAAACCACTTGTCCGCGACAAATGTACTCGGACTTGCTTGTAAATCCTATATAATCTACGGAGCTGTTTACAATTTTTCGACGTGTTGAACACAACAACGTCTATACCCGCACTCTGCAAACCACCGTGAAGCTCGTGGAAGAGGGTACTTTCTATTGTAGCAGCTATTAGGTCTTCTCCCAGTTCGATTCTCTCACTGAGCGTGGAAACAATGACAGTTTAGTTATCTCTGGGCGCGCTATAATGAATATAATGTTACCTTCGCGATCAATACGGTAACTTTGCATAGGGAGTTGTAGTACAATTCGGTTCATTATTTACAACTGATTCCTGAAACTTTACAAGTAGAATTTCTATGGATAGTTCCAACGTATCTTCAAGTGTCTGCTTCTTTAGTATCTTCAGCATTTACATTGGTGTCCAAAATTAAAACAACAAACGGGAATTTTTCAAGGCTGCGTTTATTTTGTCACAAAACAGCTTAAACAGTTGACAGTAACGTAGAAACAATGTAAAGAATACAGACCGTAATTAACTGCAACATTCGTAACGGTAGAAAAAAAGTTCTTCGTGTTTTTTTTCTGACTTAATGGATTTGTAAACACTTTCTGACACCTGTTTAATGTGGACAGTATAGCGTGTTATCACCTCTGACACCATTACAGACCTGACAACGACGGTACATGCTGTGAGTGATGTCATCAATCTTATGTTGATGCAATAACGCCCATTCTACCTGAAGAGCTGCTCACAAGACTTGGAGAGTATTCGATGGATGCTGACGTGATGGAGCCCGTCTCCCTAGTGCATCCGTGCATCCCAGACATGATCTATGGGATTCAAACCAGGAAAACCAACAGGCCACGCCATGAATGCAATATCTTTCGTTTCCAAAAGAGCATCAACCACCCGTACTCTATGCGGTCGAGCATCATCGTCCATCAATACGAAGTCTGGGCCCACAGCATCTCGCAACAACCACCCATGATATCCCAAAATCTCTTCGCGGTACCTAACAGCAGTTAAATCTTGCTGATTCGCCAGTATAATTTCATGAAGAGGTGTTCGAGTGGTCAACATTATCCCTGCCCACACCATTAGGGCTCCTCCTCCATATCGGTCTCTTTCCAAGATGTTTGGATCTCTAAATTGTATTTCACGTGACCTCCAGGTGCGGTTCCGTCGAGAATCACTCTCCAGATCAAATCGGAACTCATCTGTGAAAACAACATTGGCCCACCGTTCGAGCGTCCAGGTGGCACATTGGCAGCTCCACTCTAGAAGTTCCTTTCAGTGAAGACAAGCCAGAGGTAAACAGACAGCAGGTATCCAACAATAAAGGCCACGCTGTTGAAACCTTGCGTCCACCGTTTGCCTCGAAACAACACGCCCAGGGGATGCTGCGAAGTCAGATGCCTGTTCCAGTGCATCACTAAGGCGGTACCGTTGTGCCCCTACAGCACAACGGTCCAGTCTTTCTCATGTCACACTTAGTCGGCTCTGTCCTGGTCTCCAGGATACGGTTTCGGTCTCTACAATGTGTCACATCATCCGAGAAACAACAGAACGATTCACATTAAACCATCGGGCCACAGCAGTTTGCGACTCTCTTGCTCCATTCTTCCTATGGCCCTCCACAGCAGAGATTGTAGGTCTGTGACTGAGTGCATAGCGATTGTAGATGTGCTACTACCCTGCAAACACTACCCCGCTTGACAGGTTCCTTGACGTCATTGATGGTGCGGATGTACATTGATGAGAATGTTATCTTTCGTGCAGGATACGATCGTAACGACATCTGTTGACAGTCTGTATGACTATATCATGAATTAGACACAGGACGGGGAAATAGCAGTTTGCTGCTTTAATTTTGGACACCATTGTATGTGACACTCTCTCAAGGGTCAAACAATCCTGGGCCACATATGCTGCCCTTCTCTATATACGTTGCATATCCCTTGGTACTTCTATCTGGTGCGGTTCCCCCACACTAGAGCGATATTCTAGCATCTGTTGCACAATTGAGATGTTAGTAATCTCCTTTCTAAACTGATTGCATTTCCCTAGTATTTTACCGATAAACTGCAGTCGCCCACCTGCTTCACCTACGACCGAGCCTATGTGATCGCTCATTTTACATCCCTGCAAAGTTATACAAGAGGTATCTGCAACAGTTGACTGTTTTGAACTGTAACTCGTTGACACTTTAGTCATAGGATAATAGATTACCAATCTTTGCACCATTTTGAAATCTTATTAAGGTATGACCTAATATTTGTGCGGACTTTTTTCAGTCAGTACATTACAGGTAAAATCATCATCTGAGAAACATCTTTGGTTGCTATTAATACTGTCTGTAAAGTCACTAATATATAACTTGAACAGCCAGGGTGCAAACATACTTTTCTGGAACACAGGGTTATTGCTCATCTTTAATGTTCCACTGGGTTCCCGTGTAAATTTTTCTGGCTGGGTGCAGGCGGCGGATTTTTCACCACAAGGCTCCCTGTTGCCCACGGAAATGTCTTACAACGGGAATACAGTCTGATTCGCAGATATTCCATCATGCCTCGCACCCGTGGAGAGTGTTACATGGCTCCCTATTCGTTCCATCTAAATCGCTATTTTTTCCAGGGAACTTAGGAATATTACTAACTTACAATGACACCAATTTACTTTTATATGCCCTGATAACTACCGGTGTATATACATACAAACATGTATGAAGCTCAGCATGAATGATTTCTGTGATCAATGTTAAATATTTGTGCAATATTATGATTTACATGTAATATTTACAATAATAAAACTACAGTAATTTCAAATAGTTGTGGTTTCCACTATGTTAATCCATTTGAAGTTCTTAATTCTATCTAAAGCATGTTACTGAAAATACCGCCAAAAAATCGTCTTGCGATTCAGATCAACATCTACTGGACATGATGGAATCACAGTCCAAATAACAACGCTTATTACTGACTCACTACTGCCCACTAAAACAGGTATCTTCAACCACTCAACAACAAGTGTTTCCCTGAGTCCCGGAAACAGGAACTATTTCAGCCATTATCTAAAACGGACGTTTCACAGTACCCTCTGATTACCTACATATTCGGATTCTTCCTGCACTGTTCAAGACATTAGGAAATGTAGTCCACCACCAGCTGACAAAGCACCTGAATGCTAACAGCCTTCTCTTATGTGCTTATTAGACTTTAGCAAAACCTTTCGCACTCTCGATTGCGACATTTTACTTGCCTAACTTAGCAGCCTCAATTTACCGCCAAGTGATGTTCAATGGTTTCGCTCATACAACTTGTCTGCAGTTCGTCATGTTCGGTGCCGTCTAGTCACAATGGAGGTAAGTAGTATCAGGAATTGCCCACAGTACGGTATTGGGTCCTCTACTACTTTCATTGTACGCAAATGGCGTGAAATAAGTTTTTTCAAACTGGGAATACCACATGTATCGTGATGACCTCCAGTTGTGTAGAAGCGTAAACCTGAAAGACAGCTATCGAGTATCTCAATACCCACCTGTAAAAATAGTTGTAGGACACAGGGATAAAGCTCATGCCATATGAAACCCAACAGGTACTGATTGGTCACCTTTGTACATTAGCACGGAATCTGGGGAAGCCCTTCCAACTTTAACCTTAAATGGGACTAATATCAAATTCTCCCCTTCAGCAAAGACAGGTAATAGTATAAATTGGACTGAGCACGTATCTACAGTGTTCCAGAAGGTATCAGATCCTTTCAATGCCCTACAAAAATATGAAAAGTTATATCCCCTTGACCTAAAAAAGAAAATTATACGAACATTCATACCTCCAATTACTGATTACAGAAATTTTGTCCTGCATTGTCCTCTTTAGGAAAGCTCCCGGCTCCTAGAACTGGTTATGAATGCCTGTGTTCATTAGATGTGTGTTCGACTCTCTGATCATATTTCAGCAACATATGCACAGCTATCCTAGCTGCATGCAGACAGGCACAGAGATTCCCATACTCTCTGACCTCTCTACAGTCTTATTAACGAACACTGTTCTCATACCTCTCCTCGAGCTTAACACTCTTATCTGATCATCATGGCAAAAACACGCAATTCTATAAGAAAAAAACGCTTTCTAGTCCTCTCCATCGTTCAGCGACTGTCAGGAAATCCTTCTCAGTAGCAGAAACCCGAGTCTGAACTAAATAACATCTCAGTCGTCAGAAGATAGTTAATGACATCTCCTCTTAAGCAACAATACAGATTGCGATTGTCCATGTACGCGTTTTGTTACCCTTGTACATCCTTTTTTCCAACCAGATCTTCCTTTTTTCCCATTATTTTTAGCTGGATCAGTCTCTTTAAATTTTCATTCCCCAGAACTCGCCATCCTGTACACCTATTTTTATCTGCTACAGTCATTATTGTCATTATCGCAATTATTATTATTATTATTATTATTATTATCACTATTAATGGCAATAGTTCGAATACTGCCATTATTAACTTTATTACTTCAAATACAGTACTATTTGCTCGCATTGCCACTTTATACAAACACATCATTTTAATACTATTTGTCATATTGAAATCGTTATTTCTTAGGAAACTATATGTGAACCCGTGGTCGATGTAAGAGAGCTGTTTATGACCTTAATAAGATCAGGTTAAATAAGTAAATAAACAGATAAATAGAAACCATTGCTGCAAGTAAAGTACCTTTTATACTTTTATAGCAAGCAAATACGGTAAGTGTTAGAACATAGAGGGAGAATTAATTCTAATCAGCTGTTCAGTGACTTTGTGTACGTACGTTGCGTGCCCTGTTTTGGTATTTCCGCCTCCGCGGAAATGCTACTTCATTGATAGTATGTTTCAGGTTTATAGCCAATTTTAATATAACATCTTGCGCAAAGTATTTTCATCTTTCTGAAACGGTGATACTACTGAAGAAAATCATAGTGTTCCAAATTTCCAATTTTGGTTGTCACAGCCAGCACATGTAGAAATATTATTGCCAAGGAATTAATATTATCTGGAGATGCTTTCTCTGAAATCGCTCACGCAGTGCAATATTTACCATTCTGAAAAATGACCAAATTACAGATGAATTCTAAATCACAAAACAGTGTGTTTCGTTACAAATGTGTGAACTGCATCGTGATGTTTACCGGCTCCCGATGTGTCCATGTACACTGCCTCTCGCTTTGCTCGGGCTGTGTTGTTTTAATGGAGATGGGAGTAGTTTCTGTATTGACTGACAGGCACCTGTTGTTTGCAGGTGAGTTGCGGTCTCCAACATCGACAGGCAACCGTTTCTCTTCGCTCTTCCGCTTTCCTTCCTCGTCAACAAGAGGTACTGTAAACTGAACCACGTCTAACTTTTGTGCAAAAACGTAGTTCTTTTTCAATATATAGTCTGAGCTGTCAACCATATTCTGTGATATTGTTCAACATGAAAATTTAGCTGCAACAAGAGCCTTCGTGAATTACATCTCCGTGTGGGTTAAGAAATGTGATTTTAGTCGTTTGTCGATGTTCAAATATGAGGGTGTGCCGGAAAGTATTACTTTAGGGTTTTTTATTCTCAATATGTATAGAGGTATTTCCTGTCATACATTCTACTCGGTCGACTTCCTGGCTTCGCTGACGTTAGTTGCAACCCTTTGGCGTCAGAGGGCTCCCAACTATAGAGTGTAACATGGTGGTGTGTATTGTGCGTGAGAAACATCAATACGATGAGGTACTAGCTGCTTCAGGGAATTATTCAGCAAATGTATCTGGCGTTAAATTTTTGTACTGATTGCCTTGCCGAAATACATATTCAACAAGATAAAAACATTCCGCATTACTGTAACAAACAGTTAAATGTATTGCGATAATAGAACGAGTTAAGAAAAACCCCCGTTTGTTTGAGAAAACAGTTCTGCCGTCTTGAGTTTTGCGAACTTCGTTTAGAACTTCCAACATAATCTACGTCTGTAGTCCGGATGGTCAGTACGCAGTGAATACGCTCCGTATTACACAAGAGTATCTGTTTTCACGGTTCCCCCCGTGTCAGAACGGATGTTGTATAACATATATACAACTTTAGTCAGTTGCGTAGGCACTATCTGCATTCTATTTATTTAGGAAGAGATATGTGATATTCCGTCACTGATTTATTCTATGCACAGCAAGTGTACATTCCTAATGCAGTCTTTTAGATCTTGGCTCTGAACTGATTCCCTCTCAAATAACTGAAACTTGCGACATACCTTTAATAGGTCCCACAATGATACACTTTTTTGCAAACTGCCAGAAAATCCTGAGAGTGTCTGGTAATATGTAAAGGATACCAGCGAGATGTGAAAATGAATACCTTGACTCCGCGATATCAATGGTAATGTTACCGATGACAGAGCATCTAAAGTGCTGTTACCAAACACGGCATTCTGAAACTCCTGTCCAAAGAAGGTGAAGTAAGTATTCTAGAATTCAAATTAAGGACAGGTTCCAGCATAAATAATTTGGTAACAGTAGCCGATACCCTGTGTGTAGTGAAGAGATATACGTCACTTAATATATGAAAGTTTTCCAATTCATGTTGCATAACATTTAGGTTCGTTTCGGTGCGTGTTGATGAAATATCTCATTTTTAAGAAACTTATATACCCGCTCTGTAGACTAAAGATTCGTACCAAAACACTAGAAAGTTACATACGTCACTCTAATACTCAAGAAACAATACAGAAGTTGTTTTTGTGGTCTTCAGTCTGGAGATTAATTTGATGCAGCTCTCCATGCTACTCTATCCTGTGCAAGCTTCTTCATCTCCCAGTACCTACTGCTACCTACATCCTTCTGAATCTGCCTAGTGTATTCATTTCGTGGTCTCTCTCTACGATTTTTACCCTCCACGCTGCCCTCCAATACTAAATTGGTGATCCCTTGATGCCTCAGAACATGTCCTGCCAACCGATCCCTTCTTCTAGTCCAGTTGTGCCACAAATTACTATTCTCCCCAATTCTCTTCAGCCGGCCGTGGTGTGGCCGAGCGGTTCTAGGTTTCGACGTCAAATCCCTATTCACGAATGTCCCAGTGTCAGATACTGTGAACATCCTAGAAGAACGCGTGGCACCTGATATATGTGAGCTTGTGCGCCACTGTCTGACGACCACCTATTTCAAGTGAAGAGGTCAATTTTATGAACAAACTGACGGTGTAGCTATGGGCTCACCCCTATCGCCTATCGCAGCAGAAATTTTCATGGATGCATTTGAGGAAACAGCCCTCCAGTCCGCACCATTACGCCCAAATTGTTGGCTTCGCTATGTCGATGATACTTTCGTCATCTGGCCCCACGGAGAAGAGGAGTTACAGAACTTCCACAAGCACCTTAACCAACAGCATAGGACAATTCAGTTTACAATGGAAACAGAGATGAATGGGGTGCTGCCTTTTCTCGACGTGGAAGGTTATCGAAAACCTGATGGTAAACTTGGCCACAAAGTGTACAGGAAACCAACCAATGCGGACAGGCACCTTCACGCCTCCTCCCACCATCACCCCACGCAGAAGTCCGCCCTGCACACGCTAACGAAGAGAGCGTACAGGATAAGCGACGAAGAACATCTGAAGACAGAACTTGAACGCCACAGGTCCATCTTCGGAACTAATGGGTATGGGAAGCAGATGATAGACAGCACCATGTCGACAAGGGGGAAGACTAATAGGGAAGAGGAGAAGGAGGCACAGAGCATTGCTGTGTTACCATATGTACAAGGGGTCACCGAACGTATTGGCAAAATTCTACGAAAAGCCGACATCAAACCAATTTTCCGAAGCAGAAACAAAATATCAGACATGCTCGGTTCTACCAAGGATGCAGTTGACAAACTACTCACAGCTGGCGTGTATGAAATTGGTTGTGCGTGTGGATTAGTCTACATAGGTGAGACGGGACGTCCGATTAGCATAAGGCTCTCGGAACATGAAAGATATATCCGCCTGAAACAACACACTAAGTCAGCAGTGGCGGAACACCGAGACGAGTGCGGGAAACCAATATTTTTTCAAGAAGCCCGCGACCTGGCGAAACAGCCTCTCACTTTCAAAAGAAAGATTAGAGAGGCGATAGAAATAGCCAAAAGACCCGCCAACATGAATAGAGAGGACGGGTACAAGCTTCCGACGTCTTGGCTGCCTGCAATAGCAGGGCTACGGAGCGGCGGCAGAGCCGTGGCGGCCCATGCAGACACGCGGAGAGCCGCAGTAGTGGTCGCGAGCACACAAAGCAATGGCACGCCGCAGCCGGCTTCTGGACAGCATGGAAACAGTGTGACGTCACAGCCATCACCTGTTCGCTATTCGTCCGTCTCCTCCAACGGGGAGGATCAATATAAAGACCAATAGAAAACAGCTATTTCAGCCAATGACAGATAATAAAGGAAACACCAATAAAGCATACCTTTCACCCCTCCTCCTCCTCCTTTTACAGCCAATCAAGTAACGACACGGTTTTCTCGTGCAGCTATTTAAGGAACCAAGTGTGTTCATTTAGCAGTTAACGTAAGGCCCTGATGAAGGCTAGCTGCAACGCTGGCCGAAACGTTGGCGCATTTTAAATTATGACGATGCGGGGTGATACCCTGAAGAATTTTATTGAAGAAGACAACGGCCGCGGAAGCCTACGCTTACACTTTCAGAAAGAACTTCCTGACACTTAAATCTATACTCGATGTTAACAAACTTTTCTTCCGGAACGCTTTCCTTGCCATTGCCAGTCTACATTTTATATCCTCTCTGCTTCGACCATCATCAGTTATTTTGCTCCCCAAATAGCAAAACTCACTTACTACTCTAAGTATCTCATTTCCTAATCTAATTCCCTCAGCATCACCCGATTTAATTCGACTACATTCCATTATCCTCGTTTTGCTTTTGCTGATGTTCATCTTATATCCTCCTTTCAAGACACTGTCCATTACGTTCAACTGTTCTTCCAGGTCCTTTGCTGTCTCTGACAGAATTACAATGTCATCGGCGAACCTCAAAGGTTTTATTTCCTCTCCAAGGATTTTAATTCCTACTCCGAATTTTTATTTTGTTTTCTTTACTGCTTGCTCAGTATACAGATAGAATAACGTCGGGGATAGGCTCCATCCTGTCTCACTCCCTTCCCAACCACTGCTGCCCTTTCATGTCCCTCGACTCTTATGACAACCATCTAGTTTCTGTACAAATTGTAAATAGCCTTTCGCTCCCTGTATTTTACCCCTGCCACCTTCAGAATTGAAAGAGAGTATTCCAGTCGACATTGTCAAAAGCTTTCTCTAAGTCTAGTAATGCTAGAAACGTATGTTTGCCTTTCCTTAATGTATCTTCTAAGATAAGTCGTAGGGTCAGTATTGCCTCACGTGGTCCAACATTTTTACCGAATCCAAACTGATGTTCCCCGCTGTCGGCTTCTACTAGTTTTCCCATTCGTCTGTAAAGAATTCTTGTTAGTATTTAGCAGCCGTGATTTATTAAACTGATAGTTCGTTTATTTTCACATCTGTCAACACGTGCTTTCTTTGGGACTGGAATTACTATATTCTTCTTGAAGTCTGAGGGTATTACGCCTGTCTCATACATCTTGCTCACCAGATAGAAGAGTTTTGTCCGGGTCGGTTCTCCCAAGGCTATCAGTAGTTCTAATGGAATATTGTCTACTCCCGGGGCCTTGTTTCTACTTACATAGTTCAGAGCTCTGTCAAACTCTTCACGGCGTATCATATCTCCCATTTGATCTTCATCTAATATAGAAGTAATCCTCTGAATTATTGACCCACACCACTGATGTCGATTTTTAGTAGATTTTTGGAACATTTTCTAGGCTCTTACATTATGAAATACATCAATTTAAACCACCGATTGAAACGGATCCATGAAACATTGGTGTTGTGGATACCAAATAGCGCTTCATTCTCATGAAGAATGTGTTTGTATCTGAAGTTGATTCGATATTTAGACGTTTCCAGAAGGCATTTCTCATCGTTCCTCACAACCAACTACTATCACAATGTTTATCTACGAAAGACAATTTAAGTTTTGAAATTTTATTCGTGATTTCCTGTCAGAAAGATCACAATCTATGTAACAGACGGAAAGTCATTGAGTCAGGCACAAATGGTAGTTGGCGTCTCTCGAGGAATTGCTCTAGCCCCTCTGCAGTTCTTAATCAAGATAAAAGATTTGAAGAGAAGCTGAACAGCCCTCATAGACTGTTTGTAGATCATGCTGTCCTTTACCGTCTAATGAAGTCAATTAAAGGACAAAATGCATTGCAGAGTGATTTAAACAAGATATCTGCACAGTGCGTAAAGTTGCAATTGACACTAAACAAAAAAAATTGTGTGGTCCTCTACATGAGTACCGAAAAAAATAGGTTAAATTTAGGTTACGCGATGTATCACACAAGTTTAAAAAGTCTTCAGCTGCGTAACTGACAATCTTAAACTTGTAGAGAAGGTGAATTAAAGACTGCTTTATTGGCAGAACACTTAACAGTTGCAACCGATATACTAAGGAGACTGTCTATAGTCTACACTATGATTACATTTTCTCTTTTTGAGTATCGCTACGGACTGTGAGATACTTCATGGATAGGACTGACGAGGGCCACTGGAGGAGTACAAAGAAGAGCAGCTTCTTCCGTATTTTTGCGAAAGAAAGGAAACAGTGATACGAAACGTGAATTGGAATCTCAACCGTTACTACAAAACTTCCGTCGTCAACTCCCACTTACACAGAGAGAAACTATCATATATCAATTAAAATAAATAATCACTCGCATGAAAAGATTTAAGTTCTAATTTTTCCCAAGTGCTGTTCAAGGAAGGAATGGTCGGATGAAATCATATAGTGGTTTTCCACCCCTCTGCCAGCCGCTAACTGTGGATTGGAGGGTTTACATGCAGATGCAGATGTAGTATAAATGAGTCAGTGCAAACAAATGATTTGTTTAAATTTATCATTTTTGGTTGTTTCACATTCTTCAGCTGGATTTATATGAAACGTTGCAACTTATTTACTTCATGTGATCGCAGTTCTTGCCTGTCACTAGCAGTTACAGGGTTAAGACGATTATATGATTACCGGAAAAGTGACACAGATGTACGCTTCAACAGAAGTTGCTTAATAGTAAGAGTGAAACGGAGAAACACTCTGCCATATGTTGTAAAGTAGCGTGCTGCTTATGCATACAGATGTTGATGTACATGGAGAATAATTGCGAATATGAGTCAGTTTACAAAACCCACTACCATTCTCAAAACTTCCTAACACATTTTTGGATTTATAATGAAAGCATCATTGAGGATACAACATCTAAATCATAGTAAGATGTCAACCCATCTGCCGTTAAATGTATTTTTAAATTATTCAAACATTGCATTGAAAAATTAAAACCTACTGGAGATGTGGAGAGAAATCTCGAAATTTAGTGATACAACTACTCCCAAGAAACGTTTTCAGATTTCTTCACAAGCGTTGTAGGATGATTCCATAATGTTAATCCAGAGGTACTACGAGCCTGCCACGACATTCAAGCCGAAAATAAAAATTTCTATTACCCACGCGCTCTTGAGTTTTCCGCAGCGCTTATTGGCGATATCGTAAATCTATTCAGGCCATTAACTTCCAGTATTACTCCTAGCGGGCGTCGAAATGAATTCTCTTTCCACGGTAAAAACCATCTCTTTGAAGGGCCATTAATTCACAAGAAAATTAAATATGTTATTAAGGTTGGTTTTAAAAAATTATGAATACGATTATTTTCTGTACGTTCATTCACATACATTCTGGAAACATGGTTTTATCGCTGTTTCTATACACGTTTAGATGAATTAGGAACTATATAGAATAATCCATTCGAAATATACCCATCAATACTAAAATATTTTTAACTGCTTGGTTTTCCTCTGCTGACAATCGGGAGAGATTTAACGGATCACATTTCACTACATAATGAAACTAATTTTTTTACCCTGAATGTACTATCGAAAGACATCACACGCGCATGCGCACGAGTACCACACACACACACACACACACACACACACACACACACACACACACACACACACACATTTACTTCAGTGCTCCGGAAACCACTTTACGGTATATCGGTCGCCGCTCTATCATTTCTTTCTTTCTCTGTTCTATCCAAGAATGGCCGGTGGGAAGCACCACAATCGGAGAGCCTTTGTATGAACTCCAATATTCTTGATTTACCTTCATTTTGCGAGGTGTACGTGAAACGAAGTAATAGGATGGTATACTTTTCTAGGAACATAAACTCTCGCAGTTTCCCAGGAAACGTCTTAGTGATACATAGCACCATTTATATTGCACCTGACAACGGAGTTGGATGAGCATCTTGGTGCTGCTGGTGATGAAACGCTGGTGATGAAACGTATTACTGTTCTTTTTTACATTCTTCGGCACCTATAAATGAGTACTTCGAGAGCAAGAGATACTCTCAGAGATAGAACAGGAGAAAAAGTCATGACGGGCCACATAAAGCTAGTCAGGTGACTGATTGACCCAAGAAAAGGACTTTTACTAATCTTATTTGCTAAGGGGCCAGTCCAGGAAAGGAAAACTTGAGAAGTAGACTAGCTCAGGAAACAGAGGGAATTCCTGGACAAGGTAACTACACTAATATCAAACGCTAATTTGAGGAAAAAATTTCTGAGAAAGCACAACTCGGGCACAAGATTGTATGGTAGTGAATTATGAAAGGTGGGAAAGCAGAGTAGAAGATAATCGAAAAGTTTCAAAGGTGATGTTAGAGATGGATGTTGAAAATCGGGTGGATTGATAAAATCAGGAATAAAAAATTCTTGGCACAGTCAGGGAAGACAGCAGTTTACGACAAAGGTGTCAGAAGGAAATGGCGTGGATGAAAACTGCACGGGAAGCTAGAGATTGGAACATATTTAACAAATAATTGAGGAAGTTTTATTCTGAGATGAAGAGGTTGGTACAAAAGTGGAATTGTTGACCGGCAGCATAAAATTAGCTAGAAGATAGATGACTCATAACAAAAAAGGAAAAAAATAGAAATGATCCAAAGTTAAGAGTAATATTCAAGACTCGGTGAAACGCACATTTTATAGAATATGTCGTTCGTAGTTAAATCTGTCTGGCATCTGCGTTTTCTACAATTAAATTCATGTGTTCCGAGACTCAGGAAGCATGGATATATTACGTGTGTGGCCGCTTTCAGAAATTAACTGTCTGTCGTGTAACCTGACAATTGTGGGTGTTTCTTGCTACTTGTTCGGAATATTGTGCAATAATGCAAAATCATAGACTTTTGTGTGAGCTCTTAGTGAAACACTGTAGGTAATACATAAGACGTTTCCCTACCTGTCACAACCACTGGATTTATACTATCTATGTTAACGTTTCAAAGTTGATATTCGTCGATTAGAATACTGTCAAACAAAGACGAAACGACAACCAACGAATTTAATTTGCGATTACAAACACATAAGGATCTCATTTTGTACAAAAAACCAACTAAATGGTGACATGAGACACTGATGGACTGATGGCGTAATAATTACATTAAAGGAAATAGAACCTACACGGAAAGCTGCCGGTATTGGCGTGCCTTGCGTGTATTTTTATTAAAATTTCATCACTATGAGAGATTATTTTAATAAATTTTCGTGCAAAAAAGGTTCAGATTCACAAGTGAAGAATGATGTGAGTGCATGATTGATATTGGGTGTCTCCAAAGTTACTGCAACTTTCAGGTAGAGATCGCGACACGTGTTTTTTGTACGTCACTTAAATGACGTGCAGCAGTCTCATCCAAGATTAAACATTTTATTTACGTATGGTACACAGTTTTTCCTAAGGTAAAACAGATCGCTAATATTTTAAACTTACTAGTTCCACCACAGCATGCACTCTACACACTACTACTTCAGGAAAACCATATCCGACACGATCTCACTTCTCCCCGCCACAATAAATAATTTTAAACTACATATCAAAGTAAACAATCACACCGCGAACCAAAAGAGGTTGTACGTATTGTACATTCTTTTTGTTATTTTGGAAATGTTTCAGAAGTCAGTAACAACACTAATGATAACTGGAAACGTAATTTGAAAATTTAAATTTTCCAGATAAGTCAGTTGGATAAAAAGTTGAAATTTTAAAAATATATTTTCGAATTAAGATTATTCAGTTAACTTTTGTAATGGATATAAGTGCTGATATTTCTACTGATGACTGAGCACAGTGTACTGAACAATGTTAACTCAGTATTCCTGTCCCTTATAATTACAGATTCCAGGTGTAGTAAGTTTTTATATTAGTTAGTACCTCCAAGCGCATATGGTTAGAGCAAATCATTAATGCTTATTTTCCTCTTGGCAGCAGGTCAAGTGTTAAAGTGTGGATGCGCCGACGCCAAACGGTTAGTCTGTACTGATAGGCACAATCCACTTAGTGATGCAGTTATGACCCCACAGGAAACATGTTTGTGGGAAGACTGTTCGACACAAGAAAAAAGAAACAACCAATACACCGATATGTGTACATATTTATGTACCACAAACAAAAATATATGAACTTATAGTCGTTACACCCTGTGTATTTCATTATGATACAAGGATATACCGCGGCCGGCCGAAGTGGCCGTGCGGTTAAAGGCGCTGCAGTCTGGAACCGCAAGACCGCTACGGTCGCAGGTTCGAATCCTGCCTCGGGCATGGATGTTTGTGATGTCCTTAGGTTAGTTAGGTTTAACTAGTTCTAAGTTCTAGGGGACTAATGACCTCAACAGTTGAGTCCCATAGTGCTCGGAGCCAACCAAGGATATACCGCATTTGATTTGGATGTCATAATTTGTAAGTACATACATAAAACGAAACTGCGTGGAGTTTTATTGGAATATGACTTAAATTAAACAAGTGTATCCTGTTCTATGCCAAATAGCGAGACTACACATTTGGCCAGTCATTACAACCTTCATGGTGTAACACTCTTCGTTTCTAACAGCCTACTTTATTGGAGGATAAGAATCTGTCACTACACAATGTGGTAACCGGGTTGAACAGATTGGACGTTCACTATAATTTCTCACTACGCAATACTGATAATCAGTCGCTTACTACCTACAAACAAGTGAGGTTCAGGATTTATTCAGTAATTTTCACTGTGATTTTCGATGGACATTATGCAACTGATCAGTACAGAGTGGGAGGTGGACACAGAAACACCAATGATGTTTCCCTTTGGCGTTTCTGACGGTAATGGGAAAGCAAAATCGGCTTGGTCAGCTGCAACTCTTTGTGGATTTTCTGATTCTCTTTTCAAATTTCTTTTCTTATTTTCTGAGGTTTCTATACATTGCGGTGTAAAAGTTACACACAAGTATATCTACACTATGTGATCAAAAGTATCTGGACACCTGGCTGAAATGACTTACAAGTTCGTGGCGCCCTCCATCGGTAATTTTGGAATTCAATATGGTGTTAACCCACCCTTAGCCTTGATGACAGATCCCACTCTCGCAGCCATATGTTCAATCAGGTGCCGGAAAGTTTTTTGGAGAATGGCAGCACATTATTCGCGGAGTGCTGCACTGAGGAGAGGTATCAATGTCGGTCGGTGAGGCCTGGCACGAAGTCGGCCTTCCAAAAGATCCCAAAGGTCTTCTCCAGGATTCAGGTCCGGACTCTTTGCAGGCCAGTCTATTACAAGAATGTTATTGTTGTGTAACCACTCCGCCACAGGCCGTGCATTATGAACAGGTGCTCGATAGCGTTGAACGAGGGTATCGCCATCCCCAATCTGCTCTTCAACAGTGGGAAGCAAGAACTCGCTTAAAACATCAATGTAGGCCTTTGATGCGATAGTGCCACGCAAAACAACAAGGGGTGCAAGCGTCCTCCATGAAAAACACGACCATACCATAACACCACCGCCTCCGAATTTTACTTTTGGCATTACGCACGCTGGCAGATGACATTCACCGGGCATTCGCCATACCCACACCCTGCCATCTGATCGCCACATTGTGTACCGTGATTCCACACTCTGCACAACGTTTTTCCACTGTTCAATCGTCCAATGTTTACCCTCCTTACACCAAGTGAGGCGTCGTTTGGCATTTACTGGCGTGATGTGTGGTTTATGATCATCCGCTCGACCATGAAATACAAGTTTTCTCACCTTCCGCCTAATTGTCATAATACTTGCCGTAGATCCTCGTGCAGTTTGGAACTCTTGCGTGATGGTTTGGGTAGATGTCTGCCTATTACACATTACGACCCTCTTCAACTGTTGGCGATCTCCGTCAGTCAACAGACGAAGTTGGCCTGTACGCCTTTGTGCTGTACGTGTCTCTTCACGCTTCCACTTCACTATCAAATACGAAGCAGTGGACCTAGGAATGTTTAGGAGTGTGGAAATCTTGCGTACAAACGTATGACGCATGTGACACCCAACCACGTGACCACGTTCGAAGTCCGAGAGCTCCGCGGAGCCCCCCATTCTGCTCTGTCACGATGGTGACCAGAAAGTAGGATGAAGGATTTTTATCAGGAACTGGACTCTCTAAGGCTGCTGGAATTGCGGAATCTGTGGTTGTGTTCTTCCTGTATTTTTAAAACCAGTGGCATCCTGTTCTGGGCATTAGTACTGAGAGCCAGAAAGTTGACTGTCACACTCACCATTCTCACATATAAAATAAATTGCCCATAAACCTGTATTAGTGCTTCGATATCTTGCCTAAGATTAATATTCATTGAATTCCGTTTCAAATCCCATCACGTACAATTAAGGTAACAGTGGAAATAGGGGGAAACATCTGCTGTATCGTCTACTAGTCAGTAGTACTTTATTCAGAAACAAAAATAACTATGACTAAAGAATATTTGCGCAAGATCGAGACCCGTATGCGGACTTCTCGCTTTTTGCAAGTAGTCTCCTTGACCATTGAGCTATCCACGCATGCCGGCCGCGGTGGTCTAGTGGTTCTAGGCGCGCAGTCCGGAACCGCGCGACTGCTGCGGTCGCAGGTTCGAATCCTGCCTCGGGCATGGATGTGTGTGATGTCCTTAGGTTAGTTAGGTTTAAGTAGTTCTAAGTTCTAGGGGACTGATGACCACAGATGTTAAGTCCCATAGTGCTCAGAACCATTTGAACCATTTTTTTACCCACGCATGCTTGATGCGAGACAAACTTTCGTTGACACTTTAGTTTCCACCTATCAAATCCGAACGTTCTTTACATTGACACCTCTGTTTGTTGCTGATATCATATCTTGCTACTGCAATTGAGATAATCTACATTGTTATTCATTTCATTTCGGTGAATGTAAATCAACTGCATATTCCTTGTGGGAGGATAAGCTTCGTTCGTCCACAGATTCCTTTTCTTTAGCAGTGTTAATCAACGATGCCGTATGAGAGAACATCTAAGTGGGAACGTCAGTGACAATGAACGTTTGGCAGGGTCTAGAGGAATATTCCCGTAGGCTAATAGCTATGGAGACTACTAACTAATCCGGGCTGAAGTGCCAGCCTATCATAGATTTTCATTAGTGGTATCATGTTCATTACATTCGGTTCTAGTCAATAGCACTTTACGTGATAAAGAGAGAAAACCTA
Organism: Schistocerca piceifrons; assembly: GCF_021461385.2. Lineage (NCBI taxonomy): Eukaryota > Metazoa > Arthropoda > Insecta > Orthoptera > Acrididae > Schistocerca > Schistocerca piceifrons. The sequence continues at coordinate 364,191,361 of NC_060144.1, read as the reverse complement.
AAGTGGGAAGAATGTTACCTGAAGCTGAGCAATGTTATGCGGCCAATTCATGTTCCATTGAGACCTGTTGTTAGTTCTAGAACTACACCTTCCTTTTAAATCTCTCAATCAATAAACGAAATTGTGAAGCGGTACTATACTTTGGATATGTCGTACTGAGTTAAGAACCCGAATGATTCAGCAACTAAAATTAAAGATACAGAAATTCCTGTAGGTGCTAGCTTTGCTTCTTTCGATGAAGCGAACATGTTTATAATTATATCAACTGAAGTAACAATAAAGGTAATCTTTGATAACTTAGAAAAACATACAAAATTATCAACTTCAGAAATATCAGTCGTCACTGCCATATTACAGCCAATGTTGTCACATATCTCGTTTAGCTGTAACCATGAGGTTTACCAAGAGAAAGAGTGTCTTATCGTGGGCAGCAATAAATAAATTTTCCTGGGAGATATATTTCTCAATAATATAGAAAATAATTTCTGTAAAGGAAACAAAAGGCTCAAAAATAAAACTGTTTATCACTGGAGGTATGTTGGTGATAAATTGCGACTATATGATGGTACAATTGAGGAGATTGAGGAACTAATGCAATATTCAATCCTCGCCATAAAAATCTAAGATTCACAATAGAGCATGATGACATCAAAACCGTAAAAAACAATGTTCAACATACACAAAAGACACCCATAAATGGATGTAACAATTAGCAGTTCATCATGCCATTCCACTGAACACAAACGTGCTGCCTTTAGGTCCATGCTGTTGAGAGCACACACACTTAACTCAGAAGAAAACAGTCTTAGCACAGAATTGGACGCAATAAAAGTTGTACCCACAAACAGTGGCTACGCATCCAAAACAGTTGACACTTTGGACAGATAAATACATAGAAATAAGGCAACAAAGTGTCACATTAAGAAAGAAGAAAATATATGTGCCAGAATCGTATTCCAAGGCCTCATATCACAAAAACTACTAACCTTTTTAAAAACATAAGAATGGCATTTTCAACTAATAAATAATAAGGACACTAACTAGTCCACATGGTAGAAACAGATAATCAAAAATTAAACAGCAGTGGTGTGTATAAAGTATTATGCCCCAGATGTCCTGCCTACTATGTACCGAAAACAGGCAGAAATTTCAAAACCCAATTCCAAGAGCAGATAAATGCTTTCAGACTCAGCCACTTTGAAAGATAAGTTATTGCTCAGAAAATGCCCGAAAACAAACGTGTGATCAACAAGATTTGAAACAGTTTAGTAGTACTCTGCAATGAAGTCTTTGACGAGACCATAAATCTATTAGAACTACTGGAAATATACCTCCACAAAATGGAAATCGTGAATCTATTTCAAATGAACGGACGGATTTTGCTAACCATAATAATTTTCAATTTATTTCTTAAATACATAAATTTCTTAAAAGATCTCTTACATTATGTGCTAAACTTCATCTTTGATCACACCACTACAGCTTGGAAGTGTTTCTAAACAGTTGCAAACAAATGTACGGCTTGAGTGATGTGGTGTCCGACGACAGTATGCATAAACCAAGGCGAGCTAAAAGTTCTTCTTTGTGCTGTAGGTTATTCACAGTATTCCTACATTGTTTCTCACACATTCCTGCACTCGATTCACGGAATACGAAAGCTAACATCTAACATCCTCATAACTGAAAAATGCGTTTAATCTCACTAAAAGCAAACGTAAATTACGTATTAGACGATTTGCACCTGAAGACGTACTCACAAGGTCCCAAATGCATCGAATAATTTGATTACACACGAAAAAAATTGACGGAAAAAGCTTTTCTTGAAACTTCCTGTGAATTAAGTGTGCTGTAGATTTGTATCGGATAGACTCTTGTAACCATTTAAACTAGCGAGCACAGAATTCATACAAGAATGAAGAGGAAAAACAACAATTGCCCACCAAGCGAGGTGGCGCAGTGGTTAGCACACTGGAATCGCATTCTGGAGGACGACGGTTCAATCCCGCGTCCGGCCATCCTGATTTATGTTTTCCGTGATTTCCCTAAATCACTCCAGGCAAATGCCGGGATGGTTCCTTTGAAAGGGCATGGCCGAGTTCCTTCCCCGTCCTTCCCTAATCCGCTGAGACCGATGACTTCGCTGTTTGGTCTCTTCCCACAAACAATCCAACAATGGTCCTTGACAGAGCGCGCAGTCGCTACACCTACATCTATTTGGTTACTCTACAATTCAAAATTAAGTGCCTCTCACAGGGCTCATCGACGTACCTCTAAGCTACCTCTCTACCGTTCCACTCTCGAACAGCACGCGGAAAAATCGAGCACTTTAATCTTCCCTGCGAGCTCTGATTTCTCATATTTTACCGTAATGACCATTTCTCACAATGTAGGTGGGCGCCAACAAAATATTTTCACTGTCTCAGAAGACAGTTGCTGTTAGAAATTTCGTGAGAATGTCCTGCCAGAGAGAGAAACTCCTTCGTTTTAAGGACTGCAATCCCAAATCGTGTATCATATCCCAGGCACTCTCTCCCCTATTTCGCGATAACACAAAACGAGCTTCCCTTCTTTGAACTTTCCCGATGTCCTCCGTCAATACTATCTGGTAACAGTTACGCTGTGCAGCAGTTTTCCGAAAGAGGACTTACAAGCGTAGTCTACGCAGTATCTTTTGTAGATGTGTTACATTTTTCTACGTGTTCTGCCAATAAATGACAGTCTTTGGTTTGCTTTCCCCGAAACATTATCGATGTGATTCTTCCTCTTTTAAGTTACTAAAACTGTGTTCCCTAAGTATTTAGTGGAGCTTACAGCCTTTAGATTTGTGTGATTTACGTGTAACCGATACTTAGCGGATTCTGTTTAGTGTGGATGACCTCACACTTTTCATGATTTACAGTCAACTGACACTTTTTGCACCAAACAGTTGGCTTGTCTAAAACATTTTGCAATTCGTTTTGACCATATGTTGAGTTTATAGGACGGTAAATGACAGCTCCACTTACAAACAGTCTATGAGAACTGCTCAGATTATCGTTTACGCAGACCATGAACAACAGAAGGCCTATAACACTTTTCTGGGAAACGCAAGATATTACTTATGCTTTACTCGACGACTTTCCTTCAGTTATTACCAACTGTGACCTTTCTCACAGGAAGTCACGAATCCAGTCGTACAACAGAGACGATACTCGGTATGCAAGCAATTTAATTAGAAGGCGCTTGTGAGGAATGGTATCAAAAGTCTTCTACACATCTAAAAATAGGACGTCAATTTAACGTCCCTTGTCGATAGCACTCATTATTTTGAAGGAATAAAGGGTTAGTTGGGTTTCAAGGTGATTCGTAACGTTTGAGCACAGTATGTGTTCCACAATCATACTACAAATCGACGTTAGTGAAAAGGGTCTGCAACTCAGCAGATAACTTCTATCTTACTAGGGCGTTGGTGTGACTTGTGGGACCCTCCAGTTTTTGGGCACAGATCTTTCTACGAGCGAGCAGTTATAAATGATTGCTAAGTATGGAGCTATTGTATCAGCATGCTATGAAAGAAGACTGATTGATAAACAATCTGTACTGGAAGCGTTGCCTTTTTTAAGTGTTTTGTGCTGCCTCGCTACACAAGGGATATACTCATGTTGTCATCAGATCTGCTTGATTTTAATTTTGGAATATTTATTTCGTCTTTCTTTGTGAAGGAATTTCGGGGAATAGTGTTTATTAACTCTGCTTCAGTGGTGCTGTCATCAGTAACATCACCATCGTTCTCGTGCAGTGAAGGTATTGATAGAGCCTTGCCACAGGAGGATCAGTACCACCTCTTATCAATTTATTTAGCGTATATCTTATAATTAGTGATACACTATCCCGAATCCAGAAAAAAACTGAATTTTTTAACACCTACTCTAGTAATTTTAATAAGGAGAAAGGAGGATGTTATTGAGAGAGAGACACCGTTGCTTATGCGTTGTGAAGTGTTTGAGCAGAAAAGGGAGTCATTTAAGTGGAACAGCGGCCGCAGGCTTTAATGTATTATAGCCCGCTGGGTGGCCGCCTCGATGCAGAGGGGCTTCGGCATCGGGGCTTACGTCATCGGATATGGCGGAAGCCGATTGTATTCCGGGCAGCAGTACACACATACACACACATACACACACATTCACACATACACACACACACGTACACACGATATGGAGGGGAAGGAGAATGAATTTTCCCGCCTATAATCCCACCTGTAATTCCTCACAGTTGGCAGAGCGCCTAATCTTATGTTTGGGGCTGTTGTAATCCTTTGTCCACATTGAGAACGCTGCCGGTGGCACAGGATGGGATCGCTTTCTATGGAGATGAGGGCCGCTGTGGCTTTAGGGGGGGAGCCGTACGCTGCTGCGTGTTCTCTTAATGGACGCACCGCGCCTACCGCACACAACAGCTTACCGACTGGGAGGCATCACGTGATTATTGTTATTATTTTAAAGAAAGGAGAGACGGACGGCATGGGAAAAATACCAAATACCCTTGGTAATCCATCGAGGCTAATGGGACAGCATCTGGTCATGCAATAATGAAAATTGAAACCAACAGCTGTATTGTAATTCTAACGTCATTTATTCAAAACATGCTAGCAGTTTCGATGAAATGCAGCGTCGTCTTCGGTCCCCTGATATGGAAAATAACGTATAATCAGAGTACTAACAACAACATGTACGGTTTGTGACTAAAACGGGCGTAAGTGACGTCATACAATCGCGTATAAAAACCCCACTATCGGTACCCACACAAAACAAAGTTTCCCGCTAAAGTCGCAAACTGTGATTTTTGTTATCCGTACTCTCACAATACGCTACTTTCATGCTACGTATGTTGCCATTTACATGGTTGAATGTTTTGAATAAAGGACGTTTGGATTACAATGTAGCTTTTGAATTCAGTATCTGTATCTACATTTACATCTGCATGGATACTATGTAAATCACATTGAAGTGCCTGACAGACGGTTCATCGAAACATCTTCATAGTAATTCTCTATTATTGCAGTCTCAAGCAGCGCGAGGAAAAAGCGTACATCTGTGTCTTCCCGTGTGAGCTCTTATTTCCCTTATTTTATTATTATGATCAATTCTCCTTATGAAGGTCGGCGACCACAAAATGTTTTCGCATCGAGAGGAGAATTTTTGAACGAAAAACGCCTTTGTCTTAGTGGTGTCCACCCCAAATCCTGTATCATGTCAGTGAGACTCTCGATCCTATTTCTCGACAGTAGAAAACGTGCTGCTCTTCTTTCTACTTTCTCGATGTACTCCGTTAGTTATATCTGCCAAGGATCCCAAACCGAGCAGCATTACTCCAAAGGACGGACAAGCATAGTGTAGGCAGTCTCTTCAGTAGATCTGTTACATTTTCTAAGTGTTCTGCGAATAAAACGCAGTCTATGTTGAACATTTATTTACGGTTGCTGCTGTCAGCCATTTTTAAAATCGTAAAATCATAGAAGACAGTTTGTGTTTGAAATTTCGTGTGGCGGTCCTGCCACAGAGCAAAACGCCTTCGTTTCAATGACTGCTATCCCACATCGTGTAGCATATCCGTGGCACTCTCTCCCATATTTCGCGATAGTAAAATACGTACTGATCTTCTTCGAACTTCCTCGATGTACTACGTGAATCCTATCTGGTATGCATCCCAGACCGTGTAGCATATTCAAGAAGAGGGCGGACAAGCACAGTGTAGGCAGTCCCTTTAGTAGCGGTGTTACATTTTCTAAGAGTTTTGCCAATAAAACGCAGTCTTTGGTTTGCCTTGCCCACAATACTTTCTATGTGTTCCTATCAATTTAAATTGTGTGTAATAGTCATTATTCTAGTACTTCTGAAATGGACAGAGTTTCTTGATTGTTAAAATCATTTACGATGTCCAATGTAGCCTGCCTACTTCTCCATACAGGCGAAACTTATTCCACCATATATGACATAACGATTACTGTCGATTACCGACTTGAGTCCACTTTAAAAACAGTTTAGAGTACATGACGAAAATCTGCGTATATAATCTTCGATATGACGTACTGCATACAGGAACGCATTTTGTGACAAGGCAAATAACTGATATGTTGTTGACAAACGACATCTAAGTTCTTCCTTAAAGTTTTTTAACAGCAAATACGATTCACTGACACACCAGCATCAAAAACTACCACAGGCTTAAACTGGCCATTAATATAATGTCACACATGATGTAGTAGGTTTCTTCTGTATAAGGAATTTGACGGCCTATAGTCGATACTTAAACTATTTTTAACACTGAGAAAATACGTCGGGGCTGTAGACCTATACATGAAGAAGCCAATAATTTATCCATGTTGATGGTGGTTGAGCACCTTGATTCACCTGGATTCAAATTTAGAAAGAAATGCACCAACCAACCACTTTACATATAGCATTGTGTGTGCCATTTTACAGTAGTATCTATGTCAATGAAATGACGATAAAAACAGACGAAGATATTAAAGTATTACGGTAACTGAGAATTTTTGAAAACCTTACACGTGTCTCGGTATAAACAAAGCTATATAAATAGCGATGGGTGACTGTATTTCTGCAGATAGCGTGCCATGACCTGTATACATGTACACTCCACAAGGCACCTTGTGGTAGAATGAAACTTAATATGCCTTTCCCTGTTCCAGTCACGAATGGTTCTTGGGAAGAATGACTGTTGCTAAGCCGCCCTAAGAGTTTTAGTATCTCTGACTTTGCTTTCATATACGCTGATCAGCCAGAACATTATGACCACCTAGCTAACAGCCGGTTTGTCACAAGTGCCCTGTCAAGACCATTTGACTGCCGTGTCATCCTCAGCTGCGGATGCTGATAGAAGGGCGTGTGGTCAGCACACCGCTCACCCGGTAGTTTTCTCTGACCGGAGCAGCTGCTATTCCGCTGAGTAGTTCTTCAATTGGCACCACGAGGCTGAGTTCAACCCGCAAAATTGCAACAAAGCATGGCGGCCCGAATGCTCACCCATACAAGTGCCGGCCACGCCCGACAGCGATTAAATTCGATGATCTGACGGGAACCGGTGTATCCACTGCGGCAAGGCCATTGCACACACATCTGCCTATGCAAGTCACTAATTCCTGTAAATTCCAGGACAGTATGGTGTGCTCTGACGCCAGATTGTCTCATCCACTATGTGATCAATCGGGTTCAGATCTGGCAAGTTGGGAGGCCAGCATATCAATTAGAACTCGCCACTTTGTTCCTCGAACCTCTCCTGGCCTTGTGACATAGTGCATTATATTATGGAAAAATGCCACTGCCATTGGGAAACAAGATCGTCATAAATGGGTGTACGTGGCTGTAAACAGCGTAAGATACTCCATGACCGTCATGGTTCCTTAAATGAGCTCAAGTGTACCCTGGTAAATGTTACCCAGGCCATAATGGAGCCGCTGCCAACTTGTCTCCGTCCAGCAGTACAGGTGTCAGGGTGCTGTTCCCCTGGAAGGCGACGGATTCGCGCCGTCCCATCTAGATTCATCAGACCAAGCGACGCTCTGCCATTGCGCCAACGTCTACTGCCGAAGGTCACGAGCCCATTTCAGCTGTAGTTGCCGATGACACGGTGTTAATTAACATTGACGCATGCATGGGTCGTTGGCCATTGTTAGGGATGTTCGTTGCACTGTATGTTCAGACACGCTTGCACTCTGCCCAGCAGTAAAGTCTGATGTTAGTCACGCCACATTTGGTCGCTTGTTGTGTTTTAGCAGCCTGCCCAGCTTATACAACGTCCGATATCTGTAGTGAGAGGTGGTCGCCCAACCCCACGACGTGGTCGCGGTTTCACCTTGGTTTCACCACGTGTTGAAGACACTAATCACAGCACTCCCTGAACACTCGACAAGTCATGCAGTTTCCCAAACGCTCGTGCCGAGCCTTCGGGCTATCAAAATCCACCCTTCAGCAAAATCGGATAGATCGCATGGTTTCCCCATTCTACATACGGACAACACACTCACTGATACTACATGGACCGTGCGTGTGTCTGACTAGCAGTCATTTCTCGCCTGGTGACATTGCTATTGTCTGGATGGGTTTATATCGATAGTGGGTCGGAGGTCGTAATATAGCAAAATGTTGCTATTTGTAACGGGATAGCCTGCACTAGCATTACTTTTCCTCCACAGTAGTTGTCGATACTAGTAATATTTTTCGAAATTTGGACCTGTCAGTAATACCTCAGCTGCTTTTCGGAAAACTTTCAATGCCCTCAAACGAAAACTTTCTTATCATGTATGAGGAAACATGTTGATTGACTCACCTAGAAATCCACGTTCTCTGACTCTTAACAACAAAGCACATTGTGCTTACAACGCCTCTCTTACGGCGTCTATCTCCAGAGTTGGATTAGGATATTCGTTACAATTTCTCAATTAATAAACAAACTCGTGGCTAAACAGTCTTTTCTTCTTGGTAGTTCTCTACCTCATCTATCTGTCCACTCTATTAAAGGTGCAACATTGTAATGCAACAACCCAGTATCAAGTACAAAGGGGTCTTGAACTCCCCCCGTCGTAGGTGGCTTCCATTTTCGCCGTTCGAATGAATCTGACTTGCATCTGCCTTTCGTATAATGAGTTTTGTGTGACAGTTCCACTTTAAATCACGTCATACGCATACTCCGATAAATATTTGAACGTGTTCAGTTTACAACGATAGTTCGGCAATTGTGCAAACAAACAAGAACCAGACTATACGCCTGTTGAAATGCAGTAGTTTGCTTTATTATTTCTCTAGAATTGCGTCATACACGAATGGAATAGAATTGTAGATTTTCCAACGTTATCCAATAGGTCACTTCCGTGCGTACTGTGAACAGTAATGGTGCTATTACATATTCAAGAGATTTCCAAATTGTCATATTATATATTACTGAATTAATAGAAAATATTTGTATTAGTATCATTTAGATATGATGCAGTGATGAAAAGTTTGGCAATTTACGTATCCATAAATGTAAAATTGCTCGCATTATTAAACGAATAATTAATAATATAGTCAGTCAGAATTTGGGTCACTCTGCTCGTAAAAATTCTATGTGCTGCAGCTTGTGGGGATACAAGTAAGTTACACTAAGGAAGAGAAGATAGAAATGCTATTCATTTCCAGAAAATCCTCGTTAATAGAACAGCAATTCCAATAATATTTCCTTATACGCAGTAGTGGTGCGTGCAGTATAGTATTGTAGCACTTTTAAACTGTAGATGCCTTCACCTCACCGGTGCACATTTCCATGTGTTTACGTGTGCATACTGTCAGCTCCATTAAGCGAACGAGTTATGTTACTCCGGGTGCCTTTACTGCGTGCTAGTACAAGAGAGTAAAAGTCATATTTGTGTTACATTTTTAATAACGTCATGTTTGCATGAATGGAAAGCTGTGATACCTTTATGAACAACTGATGAGAGGAGGAACTATCTTACTGGCTACAAAATATATCATGGTAATACAGTGTACCATCATATTATTGTGAATCGCGTCCCCCTTCCTGCTAGGTATGACACAAACAACACGTAACTTGTGACATCGGTCATAACCTAGAAAGTGTCAGTCTTCATGCAGATTCGCAATGTCTAAGGTATCGTGACTCCGTACTGAAAACTTTTCCCCGGATAAAAGGCGTCATTTCTCCCATTTCAGCTAAAAGCTTCCGATCCTGTTCTTTTAATAAAATTTGAGCTAGCTATTCTGAACACTAACACAATATTTGTTTCTTTGTATAGTTCATAAACTACGAAACTTGCATCAATTCATTAATATCCTCTTTATTTCACAAACACGTCGATCCGTATCCTGTTCATATTTACACATTGGCTAATATTCCATCAGTAAAATAAAAAAAAAAAATATAATCATTTACCGCCTAATCCCTGGAGAGAAAATACTCAGTACTGCATTAAGCGTGGCTACGGACGGCAGTGGCCAGACGGTCGCAGATAATTCACCTGTACGCCGTTTCTAATTAAACTCGACCCGCGCGTTTATTACGCAGATCAGTGGTTTAATATTGCTTTGTCCGTCTGTAACTGATTACATGTGCGCGCTCACTCGTTCGTCTGGTCGGTACGTGGTTCTGTCTACACAGTGAGGAAGTGAATTATTCATTCGTTTATTTGGTACCTTTGGTTCTTGTGTGTAAACATGCTTCTGACGTCGCTAAATATATGACCAAGTTACTGTCTAATGAGGAATGCGAAACACAATTCACATCAGTATATTACTTATCCTTTGACTTTTAAAACTGTTCCCTCACGAAATGAATGAATGTGATATGCCTGTTGCCACTATTCTTAACTGTTTCAAAGTAATATCTTAAGTGGAGCTCGAATGACTGTCTCCACACTTGTTAGCGTTTCATCAAAATAAATCTGAAATGAACGGATGCATTGTCTCTACGGACATGTGACCGCCCTCACATCTTCACTTGTGAAATATAGTAAAAATTAGTTCACACACCCACTCAGCCATTCATACCATAAAACTAAATATAAATATCCAGCTCTAGAAATGCAATAATGTCCAGTATCCAAATATTCCAGTTAATGAAATTGACTGCGAAACACTCATACATAGCCACTGACTATTGGTAACAGTAGTGCAAGTTACCCTAACGTGAAGTCGTAAACGAAGGGCTTATTTCAATAGTGGTACAAGTCCATTATCTCCAATTTTCTGTCTATAATGCTTCTGACATTAATGATCCAAACAAACTGAAAGAAAGGTCTATCTCTAGCTTGAATATTTCTGGTATATCAACTGCAGATTTTTCAGCGCTCATTTAACTTTAGGACTCTGTATCTCAGAATGAACAAAAGGGGACTTGTACCACTATTGAAATAAACCCTTCAAATGTTTTATTTGTTTTGGTTCTACTGAAACTTTACAAAACAGTCTGTGCGTAATTATTCGTATCTGAACCGAATCTGTGTGTGTAATAAGCACGAGGCTACTCTGTTGCTAAATACACAGTTGATAATACGTCATGTTCGATCTTTCATTAGCATATCAACCTAGTGTCACAATCGTGCAAATCCCTAAACAAAGTTATGTTATTACGGAAAGAGAATCCAGCAACGAATGATACAATACTTCTCTTTCAAGGTAACAAGGTTCTCCTACAATGAGGCAATGTACCTGGCATCGAGTAATAACTTGACTTCCACTGTAATGCTTCTGGTCATTTGTTTGAATTGAATGCAATTGAAGGTGTTCAGGTTTTACTATTCAATTTGGGAACAGCTAACATGTTTGGTATACTTTGTTATTTTCTATACTGAAATACCGGCAGTGGCGTGTTATTAATTTTGCATGCATATAGTCGGAAATCTTGTTATGAAAGAGACTTCTCCAGAGATGTAAGACCTTTCTTCTCACCTGAGACTGTAGCAGTGGCGGCGGCAGAAAATGTTGGCTGACCCCTGGGTTGGCAGACGTATTGCTGCATCAGGAAGCTGAAAATATGACGATGCGTCGCCAATTCAGGAGCTGAAAATAATAATAATAATAATAATAATAATAATAAAAACACATTCCCATTCAAGCTGCTTCAACGGATAACTCGTTGGAACAAAAGTAAGGAATCACTTCAGCTTATGTATACGGGAGGGGATATTTTGGTTTGTTCACAAACGTACACGGGACGGTGGATGCCCACCCAATTATTTAAGAATGTGGTGTGGTGTCTTTATTGTACAGTTTCATTCCCAAAATTGATCAGTTCTTGGCCCCCATAATAGCTAACATTAACTTTTGCTGCTTCGTTCCAAAACAGTGTACCGTAGGATAAAAGATCGCTTAACAGTAGCTTTCTGTTTGTGCCCTCTGTTATCACTGCAGTTCACAGGCCCCGCCTCCTTGACGTACATGCGCCCTCTGCTAGTTGACATCGTGGAGAGAGGGACGTATTCGGAGAAGGTGGTCCCACTTTTGCAGGGAAACTCGGACTATTACACTGGCGAATTTTACAGAGTCCCGCAGCCCGAGGACCAGATTCTGCACCACGTCCCATGCTCGACACTGCACACACTGGTACGTGGTCTGTCGCTCCAACAGACGGCTCTTATCCCGCAGGGACCAGCGAGGATATACGCACTTTACCAGCCACTCTGCTAGTCGACTGGATGGGATATATGACTCGAGTAGCGACCAGTGAGGCACAAATCAAGTTGACGGCCTTCACAGATCGTCTAGCGTATATCTGAAATGCCACCTTATCCTGAAAAACCACCTGAATCAGTAGAGGCCCATGGATGCTAAACGTCACCCTCCTTCACGAAGAAGCATGTCAACTAGCGGTTGCTGACACGTGACGCCGTTGTCTCAGGCGCTTGCCCACGTACGCTTCCTCGTTAGAGTGGTGGCTATGATGTGTCCAAATTACACTCCAAAAACCCTGACCGCATACGGACGTGACAGACCGAGCTGCTGATGGGTACCATCGGCGTTTTACTAAACCGCGTTTCGCATGCTGGTGACGCAACCGCCGTCATCCGAACTTCAGTTGGCCGTGCGACGCATCAAAGCCTGTCTTCTCTGCATCAGAGGAGAGCAACTAGAAGGCGTCCGGGTCTGTGTCCGCGCGAGAGTGCACGATAGCATGGCGTCAGTCCACCACTGTATGCACGAGAGGCGTCACAGCGAATGTCAGCTCATCAAGCCGATAATCACGGAGGAAGCGGGCGCGCTATTATACAAACGGACACGGTGGATAGGTGTGCCCTTATATGCGGAAGATCTGTGGGACGCTCATGATTTCGAAGAGTACCTCTATAGATGTGACACCATATGGCAGTCTGTTGTCATCCCTCGCATCCGACGAGAGACATCGTCTTTGCCGCGAGGAGCACCGAACACATTGCCAGCGCCAGAAGGTTTACCCCATGAAATCTATCGCAATTTTCATGACCTTATGGGCCACAAGTGGCTCCAGATTGTTCGAGAACTGATCCTTCAAGATTTCACTATCCACATGGAATTCACGGTCGGCGTTCTCATTCCGGTACCGAAACCGAGTTGTGTGACGGTTGTAGCTGGCAGGACATTCGCCCACTCATGCTCCCCAACACCGACTACAAGTTCTTCGCCCGCAGCCTCTGCAAGCGTCTCCACGCCACTATCTACACAGATCAGACGTGGTTTGGTAGAGTCAGCTACAGTCATACATCCTTAGGAGCTTACTGCGACATAATAGCATTGACGGCACCCTCATCGTCGTCGATGTTGATAGCTTCCACCGAGTACTGATTGCTGCGTGTGGATTTGGGCCGGTTGGGCCTCTCTCCGATGTCCGCATGAGTGGTCCTTCGACTGATCTACAGGGCACGTTCTCGCATGATGGTCAACAGTTACCAGCCGGTCACAATGTTATTGCATGGTCAATACACCAGGGATGTCCATTATCGGGCATATTACACTACTGGCCATTAAAATTCCTACACCAAGAAGAAATGCAGATGATAAACGGGTATTCATTGGACAAATATATTATACTACACCTGACAGGTGATTACATTTTCACGCAATTTGGGTGCATAGATACTGAGAAATCAGTACCCAGAACAACCCCCTCTGGCCGTAAAAATGGCCTTGATACGCCTGGGCATTGAGTCAAACAGAGCTTGGATGGCGTGTACAGGTACAGCTGCCCATGCAGCTTCAAAACGATACCACAGTCCGTCAAGAATAGTGAGTGGCGTATTGTGACGAGCCAGTTGCTCGGCCACCATTGACCAGACGTTTTTAGTTGGTGAGAGATCTGGAGACTGTGCTGGCCACGGCAGCAGTCGAACAATTTCTGTATCCAGAAAGGTCCGTACAGGACCTGCAACATGCGGTCGTGCATTACCCTGCTGAAATGTAGGGTTTCGCAGGGGTCGAATGAAGGGTAGAGCCACGGGTCGTAACACATCTGAAATGTGACGTCCACTGTTCAAAGTGCCGTCAATGCGAACAAGAGGTGACCGAGACGTGTAACCAATGGCACCCCATACCATGACGCCGGGTGATACGCCAGTATGGCGATGACGAAACACGCTTCCAATGTGCGTTCACCGAGGTGTCGCAAACACAAGCTGTAAACAGAACCTGGATTCATCCGACAAAATGATGTTTTGCCATTCTAGCACCCAGGTTCGTCGTTGAATACACCATCGCAGGCGCTCCTGTTTGTGGTGCAGCGTCAAGGGTAACCGTAGCCATGATCTCCGAGCTGATAGTCCATGCTGCTGCAAACGTCGTCGAACTGCTCGTACAGATGGTTGTTGTCTTGCAAACGTCCCCATCTGTTGACCCAGGAATCGAGACGTGGCTGCACGATCCGTTACAGTCATGCGGATAAGATGCCTGTCATCTCGACTGCTAGTGATAGGAGGCCGTTGGGATCCAGCACGGCGTTCCGTATTACCCTCCTGAACCCACCGATTCCGTATCCTGCTAAAAGTCATTGGATCTCGACAAACGCGAGCAGCAATGTCGCGATACGATAAACCGCAATCGCGATGGGCTATAATCCGACCTTTATCAAAGTCGGAAACGTGATGGTACGCATTTCTCCTCATTACAAGAGACATCACAACAACGTTTCACCAGGCAACGCCGGTCAACTGCTGTTTGTGTATGAGAAATCAGTTGGAAACTTTCCTCGTGTCAGCACGTTGTAGGTGTCACCACCGGAGCCAACGTTGTGTAAATGCTGTGAAAAGCTAATCATTTGCATATTATAGCATCTTCGTTCTGTCGGTTAAATTTCGCGTCTGTAGCACGTCATCTTCGCGGTGTAGCAATTTTAATGGCCAGTAGTGTATTTGCGGCAGTACGCGAACCAGCAATGCGTGGCCTACTGCGGTGAGCGGAAGGCATATGCATACGGGACTTCATGTTTCGTTGCGGTGCATTCGCCGAAAATGTGGTGTTCCTGGGCAGATCAGGGGATGAAGTACACACGGCACTTCAATGGCTGCTCCATTACGGGGTGGTCACTGGTAGTGGCATCAGCATGAAGAAGACAAAATACATATAGCATAAGGGGGGTTCCCACAAACAATTGCGGAGCCCTTTGGCAAGGTACCCTCACTTAAATGTTCGGGGGTGGTGTTCTCTAGCAATGTTTGCCGCACGGCGACAGCTACGAACCTCCGACTACTACACCGGACACGCGCTATGATACAGGGTAACATGCTCCTACGAAGATGTTATGAAAATGCCTGCCTTGTCTCAAAATTGAATTAATTCGCGCACGTTCGTCCCTTGACGATTAAGACGGCCGACAGATTTAAAGCAGGAAACAGACATGAAACTTCCTGGCAGATTAAAACTGTGTGCCCGAGCGAGACTCGAACTCGGGACCTTTGCCTTTCGCGGGCAAGTGCTCTATCAACTGAGCTACCGAAGCACGACTCACGCCGGGCGTGAGTCGTGCTTCGGTAGCTCAGTTGATAGAGCACTTGCCCGCGAAAGGCAAAGGTCCCGAGTTCGAGTCTCGCTCGGGCACACAGTTTTAATCTGCCAGGAAGTTTCATATCAGCGCACACTCCGCTGCAGAGTGAAAATCTCATTCAGGAAACAGACATTTCATGAGCGCCGATCAAGTCCGATACGCCGCCCTGACACTGCCGCAGTATCCACAGTAGGTGAGCGGTATCGGTCTAATTCATATCTATAGCTGCCCACGAGAACTCTGCCTCAAATCATGGAGAGCGTGTTGACCTCTGCCCACGTCAATCTGACGGGCACCCTGATAGCTGAAATGGCACCACGCTCTCTACAACCACAGGTTCACCCGGGACGCAGTCACCATCACTCGCCCATGTCGCTATGCTCTTGATTGACCTCAGCTTCATACTAGCGAAGTGCCGTCAACTCGCATGTCCAGTACGAAAGACTATCACCCCATATCTGCTGTCGTTGATTGGATGCGCGCCGCCAGACTTGCGACGCAACCGACGACTGCTGGCGGCTGACAATACGAGTGCTGGCATTACTGTTGCGGAGCGTATCTTCCCTGACGTTATGTGGCACCGTGACAGAATATAGTTTCCAGAAACCAGGACGAAGGCCTTTAATTGGGTAAAAGACTTGGCCACTAATTATGCATTTGCACACGACCTCGACATCTGAGGTGATCCGGGTATGAGACGCGGTTCCTGAAGAAGACGTCTGGAGCATATTGATTCCCTACGGCCGGACGACGGCGCGGGGCGGGAATGAAAGGGGGGGGGGGGCGGTTGTTACCAACAGACGAGAGGACGAATCGCTCGGACGCCCCTTGAGGCGATAAGAGAATACATATATTTTTTAAACAACTTAATCCCTCCTAGAGCCCGTAGCGTGGACATGGGGATGGGCTGGCCAGGCCTTGGCTACGATTCCTGTCTTTCCTACCGTCCTACTCTCGCAGCGGTTCCTTAGATTGAAACAGGACAATTAAGATGACTGCTTAAAAAAAAACATGTATTTTCTTTTTCGGACACTCGTTATACTCTTGAGCACGTTATTATTTCACGAATATGACATTTGAAAAATAAAAAAAAATAACAAAAAATAAAAAAAACAAAAGAAAACTTCTATTTCCATGAACCCTCAATGTTATTTTGCTACATACTGGTTTTAACCTTCTGTCGGGCGCGGTGTTTGTCACAGCGAGATCGGGCGCGGTGTATCAAATTCATCACACCGTTTATTCACGTGATCATTTATTAAATTCTGTTCACAAAACATATTATAAGTGCCAAGTACATTTAAAGAAAGACAAAGATGACATACGAGCACAACTGCAGTAGAAATATTCATCATTCAGATTTCTTATCGTCAATGTTGGGCTTTAGTAACAAATGATAAAAGCGTCGCTTTTTCATTTGCTTCTTTATTATGTTTCACTATTAAAACATATTACAAATGACAATTATCTTTACAGAAAGGCTATTATGACACTGGAGAAGAACAACAATGATGTTACAACTCATTCATTTGTTTCATCGTCACTTTAGACTGTGGTAACAAATGCGGAATTTTTCCGCATTCAGAGCAAAAAGGTTCAATGTGTATCAAACAGATAGGCTTCTGACACATTTTGCAACAATATTTTACCAGTCTTTTTTTTCTGTGCAGGTATTACACTTTTTCCTCTTGATCCCAGACCCTTGTTCTTCGTTTCTGATTGTGTCTTCTGCTTCTTCTTCACACGTTGGCCTATATTGTTGTAGCCGCAGTTGAAGATCTCTGTGAATTCCTGAGGTGCCCAAGCATCTACGAACCAAGTGAGGTAGAACTAACGCATGTGAGAGTTGCTTCAGGAATCCTTTTCTTCTGATAAAATTCTCGTTGTTGCCATAGTAAATTACTTGTGAATTGATTCCACTCATATTGATCATTGCAAAAATTATGATCATGGGCCAACGGCACACATTTCTTGCTACATTGTATGAAGCGGTCAACTTATCTGTAGTGTCGACTCCACCTTTGGTGATATTGTAAAATGTTACAATGGATGGCTTCTGTTTATCTCCAGTGTCAGCATCTACTGAATTATCTTCACTTGTCCGCAGCTCGGGGTCGTGCGGTAGCGTTCTCGCTTCCCGCGCCCGGGTTACCGGGTTCGAGTCCCGGCGGGGTCAGGGATTTTCTCTGCTTCGTGATGACTGGGTGTTGTGTGTGATGTCCTTAGGTTAGTTAGGTTTAAGTAGTTCTAAGTTCTAGGGGACTGATGACAACAGATGTTAAGTCCCACAGTGCTCAGAGCCATTTGAGCGAATTATCTTCATGCAAATTTGATGCCAAGATAACACACTTCCCCTTTTTAGGAACGTACGAAACTAGAGTACAGCCTTTCTTGAAGCCAAAAAGTAAACTATGGACAGCCCTGCCTTTACTGGTAGCAAACTCCAGAGGAATCCCACGCTTGTTTTTCTTCATCGTCCCTACAAAAGAAAGTTTCTTTCTTCTTAGCTCTTCTCTCAAACCAGTACTAGTAAACCAATTGTTTGCTGTCACATTTCGACCTGACTGATAAAGTGGTTCACATAGTCGTAGAACAACATCTGAAGGTATATTGCTAACGTGGTGCAATCAAATGGCTCTGAGCACTATGGGACTTAACATCTGAGGTCATCAGTCCCCTAGAACTTAGAACTACTTAAACCTAACTAACCTAAGGACATCACACACATCCATGCCCGAGGCAGGATTCGAATCTGCGACCGTAGCGGTCGCGCGGTTCCAGACTGAAGCGACTTTAACCGCGTGGCCACACTGGCCGGCGTGGTACAATCCTTCTGGCTGCAGCCCAGCGTATATTTCCAGATTATAGGCATAAAATACTTGGGAATCCAGAAGAGCATATATCTTAATTTCATATTTTTTTTGTTTGCTAGGTATGTATTGGTGAAAACTGCACCTTCCATGGAATCCTTCAAGTTTCTCATCTACTGTAACGTTTTCTCCGAGGGTGTATGATTCCTGGCAATTCTTTACAAATAGAGAAAATATTTTCCGAATCGCTGTTATCTTGTCTAATTTTCTCCTTTCATCGCGAGTCACACGATTGTCAAATCTATAGCACCGCATGATGAATTTGAAACGTTTTATGTTCATAACGAGACAAAATTTTTCAATTCCATCCCCATCACTTCCCCACAGAACTTATAAGCTTTGTCTCTTACTTTTGTTAACACCAGCCAAAAACAGAAGACCAATGAAAGCTTTTAATTCAATAATATCTATAGGTTTTTGCGTCTCTCTCTCTTTGAAAAGAAGCTTTGATGCTCTCAATATACTGATTGGTATACAGAACTATAATCGACAAAATGTCGTCATCTGTGAGGCAATTCCAACAACCCAAAGGAGTTCTCAATGCTTTCGCTGCACCTATAGGACCAGGTAACTTTCGAATTGTGTGCCCTGAAACGTACTCTCTGCGATGGTGGAACTTTGTTCCATTTTGTCTCTTTGTCCCTTCCAGTATAATAATGCTGGCTTTCTTCAAGTACTTCCTCGTCGTTTTCACTGTCGTTTTCCTCTGTTTCTGAATCTTCCTGCCGAACTTCAACTGCGTCATCACAATCTGTGTCTACTTCATCTTCAAAATCCTCTTGAACTTCATCATTATCCTCTTCGGACAACATTTTTTTGTATTTCTGCAACATGATTTGGGTCAAGGAGGTTGTACGTCTTACTGTAGCCTGCCATGATCAAGTGTCTCACACCTAAAATGATAAAATTCATACAAAATAACGCAGTCAGGCGCAGTGTATCAATTTGATACCTGATACTCAAACATTCTTAACTGACGATTAAACAGTCCAAAAGGAAAATAAGTGCATTACACATTGTATATTAACATTGTACTACTTACTAAGTTATGTTGATAACCAAAGAAATGAATTGTTGAAATGAAACACGAACGAGCGCAGTGTATCAAACTGATCAATCAGCACATATATCAACAACAGAGCAGTCGTATCGACACTGAAACACACAAGAATGACAAGCGTTCGGAAGAGGCTAGCTGCTAGCGAGTAGGCGTCAGTGCTGCCACTCGTTGACAAATAATTTACAGTAAACTTCGAGGTGTATCAATTTGAACAGCCGCGCCCGACGGAAGGTTTTTCATCAGAAGAAATATTACGTAAACAATTATCCAGGACTAAATGAACAACACATATAGTTTTCATTAACCATTGTGCTTGTGAAATTCGAAATCCATTGTACATGCAGTGGGTAAGGCACCCAGAACTGCAGCCAGACGCGTCGACTTATACACATACAGACAGGTCCCACTCGGCTTTAACTGGGTATCACTAAGACTGGCAGACTTGCGAAAGATTTGGAAATCACAAAATTTATATTTTTATATCAAACAAGGAAGTTACTCCCGATTCCTCGACTCCTGCGGATGATGAATGTCATGAAGATTCAATGAGTAGTGCAAAATGTCAGTTTAAAAATGGTTTCTTGTACTGTGATAGCCTTCTAAACTTCAAAAGACGGCTAACGGCTCACATTCTATCACAACAGCTTGTTCTTGCTGCAGCGCATTCTCGTCAACTCTCTCTCCCCCCCCCCCCCCCCTAAATTATCCCAACTCTTGTCTACAGAATTCTCCCTTGAAATACTCTTCTTCCCTAGCAACCATTGTCGGTTTCCTTTCAGCCCTCTCCTCTTTCATTATCCCTTCCATTTTTGCTAACACCAAAAAACGCTTCTGAGGGGCTAAACTAATCTGTATCACTTTGAATTCCTCCATTATTTCATTATTATTATTATTATTACTTTTGTTAATAATGCAAGTTTTTTTTGTTAAGTTTTATGTAATAACTAATAAATATCATTCTTAATTCTTCCATTATTTTATCATCATTGTTGGTCTTACTATTACTATTAGTGTTATTATTATTATCAATCATTATTTTTATTAATAATGCAAATTATTATTATCGAGATGGTTACATAATATCTTTTTGTATGTGTTGTTCCTGGCCCTATTCGGGTAAGGATAAATAAGCAATAAATAAAATAAATCAAGTAAATTTACTTATTGTTACATTAGCAATGTCTCAGAGCTACGCAAGTTAACTGCCTAATGGACGCTGTCTCTTTGCTTGCTGGACGAAGCCGAACGCAGGTATGGGGGTTTTGTAAATCACTACAGGTACACATATTCAGGTTAATTTTATTCGTTTTGTCATAACCACAAATTTAATATTTGTTGTAATAATTAAAATTAGTGAACAGTCAAATACCATTGTAAATTCAATAAATTTCTACGCAAATACACATTTCAAAATTCATATCCTGTCTTCTGTTCTCCTCTTCCTCCTCTTACGCCCTCTTCTCTACTAAAAAATTCTGAACCCTGATGCTTTGTCATAAAATTCAGTATTTTGTTTACAGCAATGACGCCATCCCCTCTCTCCTGCAGCATCTCTATTCTGCTCGTCACTTACCTCCCAAAAACTGATTTTCCCTTCTCAGTACCTCCACTCGCGTCTTCTTACTCCACACTCCATTCGTTGCCACAAAACACAGCTTACCTTCCACAAAATACAATTTGTTGCTTAATTAACGAACAACCGTATCTCCGCTGTCCATATTTTCACGAGTGTTTCCTTCCATAAAGTGTCTTTCTCCTTAACATTAACTGTAAAGATATTATTGGGCCGTATCATTTCTTACAGCATTGATTGTATTTAGTTTTATCTTTGATCTCACGTGAAACACAAGGGAAACATATATTTCCTGGAAATATTTTTCTGTTTTTGGATTCATTAACACTTACTGTATTACCTCACCATCAAAATTCACTAAAATACTGTTGCTATTTGCGGTAGAGAAGTATCTCCGTCAGACTTTCAGTTCAGCTGTCTCATTAAATTCAGTTAAAACATATTGAAGCTTAGCAAGCGAACCGTAGAAGTGAAATTAGAAGATTAGAGTTAACTTGCGTCGGTGATGAGGTCTGATCTACATCTACATTTATACTCCGCAAGCCACCCAACGGTGTGTGGCGGAGGGCACTTTACGTGCCACTGTTATTATCTCCCTTTCCTGTTCCAGTCGCGTATGGTTCGAGGGAAGAACGACTGTCTGAAAGCCTCCGTGCGCGCTCTAATCTCTCTAATTTTACATTCGTGATCTCCTCGGGAGGTATAAGTAGGGGGAAGCAATATATTCGATACCTCATCCAGAAACGCACCCTCCCGAAACCTGGCGAGCAAGCTACACCGCGATGCAGAGCGCCTCTCTTGCAGGGTCTGCCACTTGAGTTTATTAAACATCTCCGTAACACTATCACGGTTACCAAATAACCATGTGACGAAACGCGCCGCTCTTCTTTGGATCTTCTCTATCTCCTCCGTCAGACCGATCTGGTACGGATCCCACACTGATGAGCAATACTCAAGTATAGGTCGAACGAGTGTTTTGTAAACCACCTCCTTTGTTGATGGACTACATTTTCTAAGCACTCTCCCAATGAATCTCAACCTGGTACCCGCCTTACCAACAATTAATTTTATGTGATCATTCCACTTCAAATCGTTCCGCACGCATACTCCCAGATATTTTACAGAAGTAACTGCTACCAGTTTTTGTTCCGCTATCATATAATCATACAATAAAGGTTCCTTCTTTCTATGTATTCGCAATACATTACATTTGTCTATGTTAAGGGTCAGTTGCCACTCCCTGCACCAAGTGCCTATCCGCTGCAGATCTTCCTGCATTTCGCTACAATTTTCTAATGCTGCAACTTCTCTGTATACTACAGCATCATCCGCGAAAAGCCGCATGGAACTTCCGACACTATCTACTAGGTCATTTATATATAATGTGAAAAGCAATGGTCCCATAACACTCCCCTGTGGCACGCCAGAGGTTACTTTAACGTCTGTAGACGTCTCTCCATTGATAACAACATGCTGTGTTCTGTTTGCTAGAACTCTTCAATCCAGCCACACAGCTGGTCTGATATTCCGTAGGCTCTTACTTTGTTTATCAGGCGACAGTGCGGAACTGTATCGAACGCCTTCCGGAAGTCAGGAAAAATAGCATTTACCTGGGAGCCTGTATCTAATATTTTCTGGGTCTCATGAACAAATAAAGCGAGTTGGGTCTCACACGATCGCTGTTTCCGGAAACCATGTTGATTCCTACATAGTAGATTCTGGGTTTCCAAAAACGACATGATACTCGAGCAAAAAACATGTTCTAAAATTCTACAACAGATCGACGTCAGAGATATAGGTCTATAGTTTTGCGCATCTGCTCGACGACCCTTCTTGAAGACTGGGACTATCTGTGCTCTTTTCCAATCATTTGGAACCCTCCGTTCCTCTAGAGACTTGCGGTACACGGCTGTTAGTAGAATCGATCTTCGGGATCCGATTGGTTACGCAGGTATGACGGAGGCAATCGGCCGTCCGTTTCCAAAGAAAGAACCCAACGTTTTACCTCATGTGAATCAGGAGAATCACGGCAAGCCTAAAAGGGGATGGTCGGATGCGATTTTGTGTCCTGGTCTTTCGGAATAAGAGTCCAAATTATAGCTCTGTCTGCTTGCTCGGAATAAATCGCATATTGTATCTGCAGCAGTAAGCGGCCTTCTGATTTCACAGGTGACCTGTTAGTACTATCTACTAGTATTTAAGTAAACCATCTCGTTGTTGGCTAAATCAGAGCATGTCGGTACCCCAAAACTATCAAGTAAATTCACGACGTCGTATCTACAAGTTACTAAAAGTTGAACTTTGGCGCAAATAGTTAAAAGTTCAATACGTAAAGGGAGACGAAAATCTAATAGTCATGGCGGACTGGAATGCGGTTTTAGGGGAGGGAATAGAAGAAAACGTTACGGGAAAATATGAGCTTGGTACAAGGAATGAGAGAGGAGAGAGACTAACTGAGTTCTCGATAAATTGCAGCTAGTAATAGTGAATACTCTGTTCAAGAATCACAAGAGGAGGAAGTAGGCTTGGAAATGGCCTGGAGATACGGGAATCTTCCACTTAGATTCCATTATCGTCAGACAGACATGCCTAAAACAGGTAATTGATTGTAAGGCGTACGCAGGAGATATAGACACAGATCCAATGCAGTAGTGATGAAGTTCAAGAGAATAGCCAGAAAGAATCAGTACGCAGAGAAGTGGGATATGGAAGTACTAAAGAATTAAGAGATACGCTTTAAGCTCAGTCAGGCGATAGATAATGCGATAATTAACTGCTCAGTAGGTAGTTTAGTTGAAGAAGGATGAACATCGCTAAAACGGCAAGCACAAAAGTTGAAAAGAAAAACATAACACAAATAAGGTAACTGCGAAGAACCCATACGTAACAGAAGAAACTTTCAGCTGATCGATGAAGGAAGGTGTACAAAAATGTTTAGGTAAATTCAGGTATACAGAAATACAAGTAGCTTTGGAATTAAATAAACTGGAAGTTCAGGGTAGCTATGGTAAAATTGCTGCATGGGAAATGTGAAGAAATCGAAAAAGAAATGATTGTCGGAAAGGCTGACTCAACATGTAGAAAAGTAAAAAAAAAAAACCGTCGGTGAAATTAGAAACTATGACGGTAACATGAAGGGTGTAATTAGAATACCACTGTTAAATGCGGAGGTGAGAGAGAACAGGTAAGTGGAAAGAATACACTGAAGGCCTCTACGAGGGCGAAGACTTGTCTGAAGGAGAAATAGAAGTCGATATACAAGAGACAGGGATCCAGTATTAGAATCAGAATTTAAAAGAGATTTGGAAGTCTTAAAATCAAATAAGGCAGAAGGGATGGATAACATTCCACCAGAATTTCTAAAACTGTTTGGGGAAGTGGTAACAAAACGGACTATTCACGTTGGTACATATAATGTATGAGACTGGCGATATAACATCTGAGTTTCGGAAAAATATCAGCAACACAACTCCAATGACTGCAAGAGCTGACAAGTGCGAGAATGATCGCACAATCAGTTTAACAGTTCACGTGTGGAAGTTGCTGACAAGAATAATATACAGAGGAATGAAAAAGAAAACTGAGGATGTCTTAGATGGCTATCTCTTTGGCTTCAGAAAAGGTAAAGGCACTAGTAGTTCTGAAGTTGCGCTTTGTGAACGTACAAGCAGTGGCGGGAAATTAAAGCGGCAATTTTCCGCCGCACAGCGCGTGGCTGGCGGTTGCTTCAGGGTCGTAGCGAGCGGCTAGCGATTACGCGGCCTTGGAAAAACTCGAGTGGAAGCTTGGGGCCGTGTTTGCGCGATTGGAGAAATTTATATGCCAGAGAAAAATTGAGGAAAACAGAACTAAGAGTGTCACGAAGGTGCCAGTTTGCACTCATGGACAGAAAATTATGTAAAGGTAAATTATGTAGACGTGCCACAAATATATGTAATACTTTAAAATTTATTGTTGTATTAATAATTGTAAATTTATCAAAGTTCAAAAGCTAATATCTCGTTAGTGCTTTGGCCTATTAAATATGAACAAAGTGTTTACGGATGCAGCTAGTACAGCTGCATTCATCAATCATAGCCCACTTAGCAGAATATGTACCATTTCGGAATGAGAGGTCGGAATATGGGATTCGACTGAGAGGAACTGTGTTTTTGGTAATAAATAAATTCAAAGAGACCAAACTAGCGGCAGAATTTTAAAGTTTAAAGAGGTAGGTGAGTAATTAGGTATGTATTTTTATTTGTTTATTTATGTTCAGTATCAAAAATCCTGGAAAAGCAAAATGAAGCTGCGTTAACATTATTTGTGAAAAAACGGTGGCAGATACAAAAAATTGGACTTTAAGTTGTTATTGCCCGGAAAATTTCATGTTTCTCAATTTATCATATGTGTTTTTGTGTTTAGTTTTAGAATATTCGTAGTTTTTTTGGTCAAACATTGTTTTGAGTTAGGCAGCACCCTGTAGGGTACATAGGGCGGCCATCTTTGGGAGTGGAGTGTGAGCGTCGCTAAGAGCCGGGCGTGCCGCCCATGTGGGGGGTAGTATTGGATTGGTATCCACGATCGGAGACAAGTATGTATGTTGAGACGTTCGAAAACGATCAGGTTGAGCGTAATATACTGGTTTAGGACAGCAGACAACAGTGTATTTTGTGAATTGTGAACAGACTTTCGAGTGTCCTGATGGCGACATATGAATTTTATAGTGAAGTGCTGTAGCATCAGTTACTAATGGATGCCCTTACGTAAAAGCCCCTCAGATGGCATTTAAAGTTTTAGTCCATATATTAAAAACTGTTCGTGGAAAAATAGAAATAAACCACTAGTTCAAATTATAAATCAACGCGAGTGAGTTAATAATTTTAAATTTCACCGTAATACCTGCTTGTATTATATTTATATTTTTATTTCACGTTGAAAATTGAGTTTCCGACAGGTGTGAGCTGGCACCCTATGAGGAAAAACGTAGCCAAACATTGAGACCATCCACATCTCTGGGCCGCTCAATTAAACTGAGTGTTGAGTGTAACATATATATATATATATATATATATATATATATATATATATATATTCGTGCCATAGCACGTGGTGGCTATTCAATATACAGTGCTTAGTGCCCAGCACCGTCGTAGCTTCATAATCGAAGCAAGACTAATGAAAAATCAAGACCCTTCCAAAGGATTTCTCGATCGGGAGAAAGCGTTCCATAATTGCAAACGGTACAGGATGATCGAAAATCTGAGGCTAATAGGGACAAGATACAGTGAAAGGAGGTTAATATACAATACGTACAAGAACCATGAGGTAATAAGTGTGGAAGATCAAGACTGAAGTGCTCTTACCTTATCGGCCCTAACTGAACCATGTAAGTTTTATGCAGTGTAGTGTACACTTTTGGTTTTTTATGCTGTATACATGGCATCATATTTAGGTTTCTGTTTCTATTGTTGTATTCTTTCAATTTCATTATCAAGGAGTTCACTTATTTTCGTGGGCACAGTTAGTGCCGTTGTACCAACACAGTCACGGTGGCAGTTTCTGCCAGGTAAAACTTGTAAGATCTAGTTTTCATTAGTTGAATACTGACGCTGAGGACCGCCACATGTGACTCCATATCTTGTATGAAGGCTTTTTGGTATGTTTAGTTTCTGAACATTCTTCGTTGTACCTTCCGTATCTTTACTCTTAATGACTTTCATCAATTACGCTTGTGCTTATAGCTTCGTATATTTGATTGACAGACATTGTCATAAGTCAACACAATGAAAAATTTTTTTGGGTGACAAGTGACCAGTTCCTTCCAGTGACCTATTCAGCATTGGCAAAAGGCTCCATAAGATTGCGGTAAAGTGTTTACTACGACTGGTTCTAGATAATTAAAAGAAACGTCGCGTCTAATTCTTTACGGATCTCAAACAACTGTTTCAAGACGATAGAAGGTTACTTTGAGAGGCTGAAACGAGTTACATTTTTGGTTTTGGCCCCGTAAATGCGCAGCAGAGATCTCTGTGAAAAAATTCGTCTTCTCCTCCGCCAGAAGAAAGTCCGAGTATTCTAGAGCAATATTCAGTATTTGTTTGATCTGTTTCTTTAATATTAACGAAAACTTTTAGAAAGAGTTCATATCAGAATAAACCGTTCCATTCCGAAGTTTTAAGTTGTTTCAGGCAAGAAA
This sequence comes from Schistocerca piceifrons, assembly GCF_021461385.2. Taxonomy (NCBI): domain Eukaryota; kingdom Metazoa; phylum Arthropoda; class Insecta; order Orthoptera; family Acrididae; genus Schistocerca; species Schistocerca piceifrons. The sequence continues at coordinate 364,164,182 of NC_060144.1, read as the reverse complement.
TGAGGTTGAAACCTTCCAAACAATGGCGTATCAACGACAATGTACCACCTCAAGCAGCCTACCCAGGTATACAGGTATTTTTGAATAAAAACCAGATATCTAGAAAGAAAATTGCTTGAGTCTATAGTCCTACTTTTATTTCGTCTAATGATTGCGTATTTCTTTACCAAGTCGTTCTGTGGCTCGTAGTCGTTAAGGTATGATATACATCTGTGTGGCCGCAACTCCCCGTTATACAATACGGAAATCCTCTTCCAAACAAAAATACAAGAAATTAGGGGTTGAGGGCTAAGAAGGCAACGCGAGAGCGAGAGCGAGAGAGAGAGAGAGAGAGAGAGAAAGATTGTCTTCTTGAGAAATAAGAAAAAGATGTCCTTGTATCTCGCATCTGGCCGAGGAGGTCGGCAGCTCTGTTTACCGGAGACGACCGCCCCGGTTCTCCGCCAAGTCTGCCCCTCTCCTCCGTATTGAGCACGCCACAGCTGCGTCGGCGAGATGAAATACAAACATTTTTTTGCCTGACTGGAATTCCGCGCTCTTTAATCTAAATGCAAATTTATTATATTTGCATTTTAATCTAATGTGATTACAAGGAAGCCTTTCGACGGAAATGTTTCGTGAAACTTCTATGTAATAGCTAATGTATGACAACAGCGGTGCGACACTGATGCCTTCGCTTTCATTATCCAGACTACTTTTCATGTTTGCTAAAAATCACAAGGAAAAGTATGAGAAAGTCAACAGTTAACCCGGAAACTGGTTTCAGTATAGCGCTTTGTACTATGAAGTCGCTCTAGGGCTGACGCCCATGTTATACTAATGAAGGAGATTCACTATGATCCTCCCGCCGCCAGAAGTGAATCTTCATCAACAGATCAGATGACGAAACGCTATCCAAAATCGCAAATTTTCATTCATTATGATCGTAGGTTCAACAAACGCAGGAAAGTAGTACATGACCATTCCAGTTCACCAGGCATCGATCAACAGACTTTTTCAATTCTGTTCGGACAGGCAAGGAGCAGCGTCACCAAACCTGAGAGGCTGGAAGTTCAGCCAGGGTCGTATCGTATCCGCGCACATTTTTTATTTTTTTCAACCGGCGATCCGACACGTCGGCGTAACCAATTTTTATCCAATTTCCATACACAGAAAGTCTGACTACATTCCAGTGCCCATCTTCGAACAACGTCACACAAACGGTTAACAGTGTTGTTACTTACAGGACAAATCCTACGTGACTACAAATCTGTGTCCATAGGAATTCATCCCTTAGCGTAAGCAAAGATCTGCGTCACAGAAGAAGAAACATATTTCAGAACGAAAACTGAATAGTTGCTAAGTAATGTTTGCGGGACTGTTAATGAGGTATCGACGAAATAAAAACAAAGGAATGGATTATAATTTATTCACAACATACAATTACAACAGTTACTTTAATCAACCGCCTGTAGTGATGTAACAAGGAGAGACTCTACAATAACTGATAAAGAAGACGTATTGAAATAATCCTACAGCGAGAAACGAATTAAAACCACATAGTATCATTTAAATTGCGTGGGAAGAGCGACTGCGTTCATATCTTCAATTACTATATAATTGTAGTTTCAGAGTGATATGCAGTTCTTAAAATCGTCCGTATTTCGACACCTGCCTCATGGCCTATCCTACAGGTATTTGCTACGAATCTTTGTAAAGATATCTCGCTGTACGTAAGTCAGTTTTCCACGTACGTAAGTCAGTTTGCAATATCAAATACTGCAGGAATGTGGGATACAATTCCCATTATCTGCGTACCGTCACATATAGTAGATCGATTGCATCTACGAGTACTTGGTAATTAATTGACCGACTCTTGCTGACTGGACTCTTTCGATCAAAATATAAATTCTGTAGAATTTCGATGGCACACGACTCACAACTCTGACAGCAGTTCTGCAGTCTTGGATGTTTTGATACCAGACCCAATAAATACACTTATTAGTGTGGAAATCTGTGAGTGAATCCAGTATAATATGTTCCGTGCAAGCCAATCCATAGTAATACCGATTGGTGAACAGGTGTTCACTTAGGTTACAGTGACACAATGGACTTTTTATTCGTAGGACTCATTCGTCTAAATAATCCATCACATAGTATACCTACTGATTTTCATTACTCTAACATCGTCATTTCGACTGCAGCAAATAGAGTATTTGCATTATTGCTACGACGCATGTTTTGAATGTAACTCGAAATATATTCTTGTACAAATGAGAGGCTATGTTTTAATCAGAACCTAATCATTAGTAAAAGTATAACACTAGATAAGCCATTTACACACAACTGACGAGAGAATGACATAAGTCAGTAAGTTAGTTTGGCTCTGTTTAATTTTGGACGAAAACATGCATTTGTACACTCGTCTACCCAATTCCGTCAGTTCTCAGCATACCAACATTCGCTCTTACTCGAACTTTGTTTTAATTATGTTTTCAGTGTAATATACAATAAACAAAAGTAAATGATATTTAGTGAGTTACGATTTCAAAAACAAATTAAAAATTGAGCGAGTTGACTCAGTTGTAGGACTTTGCACTCAAATTGGCTGTGGTCCGAAAGATACATAATGTCGTAATGTATTGCTGGTAGGAGATTCCGGGGTTTATGTCCTGCTACCTAACTGGAACGATTTTTCTTCCCACGAGCACGATGTCACCTCTCCTTCGCGAAGGGTGTGGGTATGTCTTATAAGCGTATCTGTTGGGTGTAGCTGACTGCGATGGGTGCATACATAGTTCTCTGTCGTAGATGTGTTGTATGATGAAAGAAGCGACCAAGTGGGCAGCCCTTCTTAATGTTACCATCCGACGTATGGATCACCGTCAAAAATGCCATACGCCTTTACGTGTGGAGTAACTGCGGAGAGGGTCCAAATGTATTACAGAACTTTAGCAGATTTGAGGAACTGTACGGCAACACCATGCTTCCCTTACCAACCAAACACAAGCGATGAAAATTTGTTCCACCGCCAGGATTATAATGGGCTTCTTTGGATTGTTGTTGCTGCTGTTATCTTCAGTCCAAGACTGGTTTGATGCAGCTCTCCATGCTACTTTGTCATCAGCAAACTTCTTCATCTCTGAATAACTACTGCACCCTACGTGCTTCTGAATCAGCTTCCTGTGTTCAACTGTTTGTCTCTCTCTACAATTTGAATCGACAACATTTTCCTCTAATACTAAATTGATCCCTTGATATCGCAGAATGGGTCCTATCATCCGATCACTTCTTTCAGTCAAGTTGTGCCAAAAATTTCTTGTTACCCCCAATTGTGTTCAGTACATCCTCATTAGTTATGTGATCTAACCATCTAATCTTCAGCAGTCTTCTGTTGCACCATATTTCAAAAGCCTCTTTTCTCCTTGACTAAACTGTTGATAGTCCATCTTCAGAAAAGACCGCCTGACACTTAAATCTATATTCGATAGAAACAAATTTCTCTTCTTCAGAAACCGTTTCCTTGCCATTGCCAATACACAGTTTATATCCTCTCTACTTCGGTCATCATCAGTTATCTTGCTGCTTAAATAGCAAAACCTACTTTAAATGTCTCATTTCCCAATCCAATTCGCTCATCGTCACCTGATTTGACTGGACTGTATTCCATTATCATTGTTTTGCTTTTGTTGCTGTTCATCTTATATCCACTTGTCAAGAAACTGTCCATTCCGTTCAGTTCAACTGCTCCTCCAAGTCTCTTGCTGTCTCTGGGAAATTTATAATGTCATGTGCAAACCTCCAGCTTTTTTGTATGTGAATGTAGGCTTTCCCAGTGTATACTGCTGATGAAATACCTGACTTCGCCAGAAGATGAGGAGAATGCCACTAATCGAAACGTTGCGGATTTTCGATGCAGCTGCCGGGACGGAAGCCAGAGAAGATTTTATCTCCAGGTTTTTATTTCTTTTCCGTGAACTTTAATTCTTACTCGAAATTTTTCTTTGGTTTCCCTTACTTCTTGCTCAGTGTACAGATGGAATAAGATCGGGGATACACTACAACCCTGTCTCACTTCCTTCTCAACCACGGCTTCCCATTCATGCCTTTCGAGTCTTATAACTGCCATGTCGTTTCTGTACAAGTTAGCCGCCGGCCAGTGTGGCCGAGCGGTTCTAGGCGCTTCAGTCTGGAACCGGGCGACCGCCAGCATGGATGTGTGTGATGTCCTAAGGTTAGTAAGGTTTAAGTAGTTCTAAACTCTAGGAGACTGATGACCTCAGATGTTAAGTCCCATAGTTCTCAGAGCCATTTGAACTATTTTTTGTAAAGAGCCTTTCTCTCCCTGTATTTTACGCATGTTATCTTCACAATTTCACGGAAAATCCTGTAAACGTAACTTTAGCTTCACTTAGCGTATGTTCTAACATAAGTCGTAGGATCAGTATTGCCTTGAGTGTTCCTACATTTCTTAGTAATCCAAACAGATCTTCCCCGAAGTCGGCTTTTACGAATTTTCCCATTCTTCCGGGACGAATTCTTGTTAGTATTTTGCAACTGCTTTCTTTGTAATTAGAATTATTACACTATTCTTGAAGGGGCCTTGTTTCGACTCACGTTTTTTCAGTGCTCTGTCAAATTCTTCTTGTAATGTCATATCTACTATTTCAATTTCATCCACGTCATCTTTCTGTTATATAATACTTCCTTCACCTCCCTTGTACAGACTGTCTGTATACTTCTTCCACCTTTCGGGTTTCCCTTCCTTCCTTAGTACTGGTTTTCCATCTGAGTTCTTGATATTCAGACAGCTATTTCTCTTTTTTCGAAACGTCTCTTTAATTTTCCTGTAGGTGACATCTATTTTTCTCCTAATGAAATATCCTTCTAAAACTTTACATACGTCCTCCAGCCGCTCATTTTTAGCCATTTTGCACTTCCTGTTAATCTCATTTTAGCGCTATAACATAAGCGTGCATCAGCGAAGTGGCTTCGTTGCGGTAGTAATCCAGTTGTAGCTGTGTTCTTCGTTGAAGGAACAGGATATCCCACTGGGATGATTGAGGGCATGTCTCACACAAATCTGAAACTAACCGCGTCAGTGGTGGCGTCTATTTTCCTTCCTGCTGGTTTCCCTCGCTCCATCTATCTGTAACACTCCTCTAGTTCCCTTCTCCCCGAACCACACGTGTCACAAAGTAACCACCTTCCTTCTCCTCTACCGGCCCTTTCCTGCCAGCAACAAGCTTTCTCCGCTTCACATCCTCGCTCTTTCTTTTCCTCGGACGTCGGTTTCTCTACCGTTCTTCCTGTATTCTTTGCGCTTCTCGCCCTCTTTCTAGCGTTATTGCTGTGAGAGAAAGCGCGCGCAGAGGCATACGTCGTCCGCAGCTTCAAAGACCTGCGTAGGGGAGCGGTTAATGCGTGTGACACAGGCACCGCCCGTCGTCCGCGCCGTAATGACTGTATGGGATTAGGGGCGCAGATGAAAGGGTGCGGGCGCTGTGTTAAGAATGGCCCTGAGGTAGGGAAGACACCAGTGAGTGCAGCAAACGCTGGCACGCTTGCCGCCGCCAGTCACTGCGAGAGCTTTCAAAAATAACGGCAACTAGAAACGCTTCACATAAAGCGATAAAATTCATTCGAAGTACATAACTTTTTTTTTTTTAGTAATACGTATTCCTGCTGGCATCATGTCGTTCGCCACGATTTGCTCTTTGACTCAAGTCTCCTCTCGTCAGAATAGCGCCGACTACAGCCTACCTCAGCTGTATTGTTGAGTGGTACTTAAGATAGGTAAAAAAATTAGTGAAATCAATGTGAAATGAAGTAGGAATTGGAAAATAAATGAAAAACTTAGTTTAGAAGAATTACACAGTGGCAAACAGCGGGCAGAGCAGCAGTGACAGAAGAGCCAATGACCATGAAGTCAATTCGGGAGGAAGACGGTTCAATCCCGTCTTCAACCATCATGATTTAGGTTTTCCGTGATTTCCCTAAATCGTTTCAGGCAAATGCCGGGATGGTTCCTTTGAAAGGGCACGGCCGATTTCCTTCCCAATCCTTCCCTAACCCGAGCTTGCGCTCCGTCTCTAATGACCTCGTTGTCGACGGGACGTTAAACACCAACCACCACCACCACCACCATGAAGTCACACTTCAGGAGAAGCCATCGCCTTCCCCACATAAGCGGAAGCTGTCGATTCAGCCGTCAGGGCATCAGGGCATCGCCCGACCGGCTCATGTGTTTCTAAATTGTCACATGTGATCAAAGGCCCTCGCCTACACTCCAAGGGCCAATGGCCGACGTTAAGAAGATTCTTCGCGAAGCTTTTCAACGTGACAGAAGAGGTAATAACCGTGAAGTCGTTCATCTCCAGTGAACTGAAGTGAATAAATACGCGAGACGCAGTGGGCCCGAGAAAGAGGAGTAGTTTTCAGTTCAGTTTTGGAGCTGAAGACCGTCATGAAGGAAGAGACTACATCGTACACAGAAGCACCAAGTCCGCCGCTGTGATGGAATACCAAGCCGCAGTCTTGCTGCCAGAAGACAGAAGTAAAAGGTATTTGAAGACTGATTTTTACGTACCCGGGTGACTCGTGAGGACGGGAAGGAGACGGCCTCACATCTGCAGTCACCTGTGAGCTGGAATGAAGACTGGCGAGCGCGAGTCCGTTGTTCGAGTCCGGGCACTGGCCTTCCCCCGCCGCGCCGCTCCGCTGGCCGACGCACAACACACGCGGTCGCTTAGAGAAGAGAAACACTGGGACGCCACATCCAAGATATCACCATCCGATTCACGACTTCGTTCTCAATAATTAAACGGGCCACCTCACGAGGCGCGTCTCCAGTCAACTGGGCGAGACGGCGACACGAGATACACACCGCTAGGCGTAATCTGACGCCGTCGCTGCCGCATCAGAGGCTTCGCAAACGACACAGCTGCCGCTCTCCCAGCCAGAACAATCGAGTAAGGAAACAGTTGCACAAAACTTTCAATAAAAGTTATCTTATGTAAAAATGCGGTTTCATTCTACCTCATATCCGAGCCAAGGAAGAACCCACCCTGCCCACATGTTGTTAAGAAAGGAAAAAGTAACTTATTTTGTGTTTTTCATCCTGACATAAAGCTTTAGAATCAAATGCCCTTTGCATTAATGCTCATCCTGACAATTGACTAGCATCAAAAGAGAAAACCCAGTTACATTTGGTGTCAGAAGTGGTATATAGCGCCATCTACAATCTTACTTAGCTGTATGATTTCCACAATGTAAGGTTTCTAATACATTTTGTATTCAAGAAAAATGATGTATGCTCTATTTTCATTTGATGTGTCATATTTCATACGTATACACTGGATTTTTTTCAAGCAAAGGTTTTGTATAGTCTATATGTTTCGCCACAGAGGTTCTGAAAACGAGTACTGTCATCTTTGGTAGTCAGTGGCATTGCTGTTGCAGTAGCATTCTAAGAGAAGCTATTGTGTGGGGTGTGCGTTATGCTACTGAGCGGCCTGAAACAGCTTGCTCAGCACGATGATAAAATACTGAGAGTAGTGAATTCTGGAATATGACTGCGTTAAGATTAATTTGACAAGTGAAAAGAAGAGGTACTAAGAACTTTCATCATTGCAGCGCGTCAGGAATCGTAAATATCGAAATAATGATGAAAAATCCGCCTCGATTGCACAAACTACCTGGTGTTTACCTAGGTTTCAGCGAGGGTAACCACGCCTTCTTCAGAGTTCGGTGAAGAGCTGGGGCGAGGCAGCACACACAGTGAGATAAGTAATATTATTGACTTGGTACATATGTACCGTGTATTTGTAAAAAAAAAAAAAAATTTATGAGGTCTTGCCGCTGTAGGTGTTGATTTTACCCTTTGACTATGTCTATTTAGTCAAGCTGTTTTATATTTTGTTCTGATGAAGGCGTGGTTACTCACTCTGAAACCTAGGTAAACACCAGGTAGTTTGTGCAATCGAGGCGGATTTTTCATAATTATAGGAGGTGCTGTTGTTGCTGCAGTGATAGTTTGCGTAGTTATGATGTGTTGGAGTAACGGAAGGTTGTAATGGAATTTTTCTTTATTGGTTTCGGTTAGATAGTGCATTGTTCAGTTAATGGTAATTGTTGTGGAATAACTATCAGGTTCCGCATTACAGTTTTTTAATTAATTAAATTACTTCAGTCATTTAGCAGCTTCAAATTCCAACACCGTCTCCACGTTTGTAATTATGTCTGTCGTCGCACTGCGCTGAGCAGTACACAGATGAATGTAAAGAAAACTCAGACCATGATTTAGATAGAGTAGTTGCACGTTCGCATTGCATTGCTCAAGGTATTTTTTCCCCTATTTAGCTTGCTTGTTGCTGTGCTGCATATACGTTATTCATCTCCTTCGAGCAGTACCTAGGTTTCCGTCGCCGCAGGTAAGCCACGAAACTTAGTTACGGCCAGTTTTGCATTGCAGTCATGATAGATAATTCTCAATCAAGTTTCAAAATTCATTATCACTTCATCTTAGATAAAGTTCATTTCAGATCTCATTTCATATGCGGAGAGTCTTACTCTCAACGTGCAATGGTACATTTGCGTTCATTAAGTGTTTGTAAGTTTGTTTAGTCGGATTGAATAGGTAGAACGACAGGTCAGTTTTACAGAAATATTTTGGTCGTTTATTCTTTCAAAATACGGATATCAGATTTATGTAGTATTTTTTAAATTTCTGTTAGCTTTGTGTGCTGGCATTGCAAGCCATCCATTGTGACGTGTCGCATTGTAGCACTGCTCAGTGTACCGCACAGTACGGTTTCACAGGACAGTTTGTTTAGTTTACGGTTTTGGCTTTCTAATTAATTTGGTTGAAGTTAATTAAAATACAGTTATCCAATGTCAGTTTTGGCGAGCCATTTATCGGATATTGTTTCCGTAACTACACCACTTGCATTGTTCAGGACAACAGCACAGATACACGCGTTATAAAGAATAGCAGTTCAGTTAACTTCAGCTTCAGTTTACAAGATTAAACAATGGAAACAATGAAAAGGTACAAAGCGATAATAAGACCAGAACAGAATACAGGACGTCTAACTGAGCAAAATTTTTCATGCAAGAGTGGGTCACAAGAGCACCGGTGGGTATGAAATGACAACCAATCACTGATGACCAAACGGAAACGCTTGCATTTAAATTGACTTGTCCCATTTCAAAACCATTACGGTAGAGACAACCGTTACTAATTAAATTAGTAGTAGACAATCGTTTCCGCTAAACATACAATGCTATACAAAATTTAATTTCTAATTCATGGCAGGTTACGTTATCTGTGATGTATACTAAGTAATATTTGAATTTTAAATCAACTAAGTTAAGAGTACTACAGTGCTCATCACTTTGAAGACCAGCGTTTTTATACCCATTAATTTTTTACATCCAGCTGTGTTCTTTATTCTCTACCGTCATCACTGGAAGAAAATCAGTACATCAGGAGGACCAAAAATGCATATTACTCGTGCAAGGCTCATTAACATACCAAACATACCGAGGTCTCACAGTGGTGTGTAAAATACACATAATGACACAGACTACTGACACTACCGCAGTAACAACGGCCTTAATCCGTTCGTTCAGACATCGTAAAACGGCACGTGGACGAAGAGCTGGGGACGTCATAGCGTGGAATTCCACATTCCACTAGCTGTGCAGCATGAAATGAGGAATTTGGCATGACAGAGGTTTTCCGAGTGGAACGGGACACAGCCATTGCGATGCGACATCGTTTTACTTCGGAGGCAGAACTTATGAGCAGTCATTTTGTAGAAAAAATTAAAGACTTCCCGTATTTGATGAATTTAGCGTCATAACTTATGTGCTGTGGAAGTAGGCCGTTCAATGCTACGGCACAATGATGGTCAATCAGAATCACATTGGTACAATTTATCATAATTAAATATCAAGTAACAATATATGCAGATACAACATTTAGACAGAGGATACCAAAAACGAAGACGCCGCCGCTCTGTCTGAAAGAGAGTAGTCGACAGCGTCGCATGCTGCAAAGAGAAAAGTAAGAATGTCGCGTCCAAAACCTTCCTCAATTTTTTTGTTTTCTGAATGATTCTGGGTCTTTCTTAGCAATTTAATGAAATATCACCTACAGTAGTCGATATTATTTACTGAAAATAATGTAATTGCTTCAATTCTTATTGAGTAGGTCAACTACTGGGATATTTCCCAGGTAACCATAAATTTTGTGTCTCTGCCAGTCTACGTCAGTAAGATACCGCTATTATGAAACTAATTTTTTATTATGGTAATATAATGGTTCAAAACTCAGATGCATAGCACCTCTTAGTGCTTAATTAATGAAATAAAATGTTATTAACTTCTTACATATATACTGCCTGATCATAAGTATCCGGTCACTCTTCTGTAATGTGGAACTGACCACTAGACGTTACTATAGACGGAGGCGGGGGAAATTGTATTGCAGGCAGCCGAGCAGTAAAAGCAGAATGGGTCGAACGGGAGAGTTCAGTGACTTCTTACGTACTTTACGTCTTTTACTTTACGTACTTTACAGTAACGTGAGTGGCATATCCATCATGGACATTTAAAACCTTCGAAATTTGTCCAAGTCGAGTATAGGTGATGCGAGTGTGAACTGAAAAGGCGAGAGCACAACCACAGTTAAACCAAGTACTGACGGATAGGGACCATGGAGCATTGTGGGTTGTTGGTTGTACGAAATTGGTTCAAATCAGCGGAAGGAAACACTCGTGATTTCTAAAGTGCTACCAGCTAGCAGAGTGGCTGCACGCAGGACGTTAAAAAGAAACGGTTGGGATGGTCGTGTATCTCCTCGTAAGTCACATATTGCTGTAATAAATGCAAAGACAACCTTGACGTGATGTAAAGAGGTACGCTGCAAGAGAGTGGACGACTGGAAGCTAATTACACACACCAAAAAAGTTTTGCATCATCTCAGTACCCAGAAATCCTGAAGACAGATGTTGACTGTGGATATTGTATCACAGACACAGTCCCTGTGAGTGCTCAGAGGATGTCACTAAACCCGCTGAAAGATGTAAACAACCATGCACAAGCAGCGCCTATTAGACGGAGGGGGTCCGACAGCCGATCAAATCCAGTCATTCCAACAGGAAGGAGGTACACGGCTTGTGTTGTCTGTAGTTCAACCATGCCTAGAGGGTCAATACCGCGGTACGATCGCGTCCGCATTGTTACTTTGTGCGATGAAGGGCTCCCAACAAGCTAAGTATCCAGGCGTCTCAGAGCCAACCAAAGCGATTTTCTTCGGACGTGGAGGAGATACAGAGAGATAGGAACTGTCGATGACATTCCTCGCTCAAGCCGCCCAAGGGCTACTACTGCAGTGGATGACCGCTACCTACGGATTATGGCTCGTAGGAACCCTGACAGCAACGCCACCATGTTGAATAATGCCTTTCGTGCAGCCAAAGGACGTCATGTACGACTCAAACTGTACGCAGTTGGCTGCATGGTGCGCAACTTCACTCCCGACGTCCATGGCTAGGTCCATATTTGCAACGAAGCCACCAAGCACATGCCGAATGGACCGCTCAGGATTGGCATCACGTTTTTACCGATGAGTGTCGCACATGCCTCCAACCAGACAATTGTCGGAGACAAGTTTGGAGCCAACCCGGTAAGGCTGAACGCCTTAGACACTGCTGTTTTGGGGTGGCGTTATGTGGGATCGACGTACGCCGCTGGTGGTCATGGAAGGCGCCGTAACGCCTTTACGAGACGTGAATTCCATCCTCCGACCGATAGTGCAACCATATCGGCAGCATATTGGCAAGGCATTCGTCTTCATGGACGACAATTCGCACTCTCACCTGCACATCTTGTGAATGACTTCCTTCAGGAAAACGACATCGCTCGACTAAATTGGCGAGCATGTTCTCAGGACATGAACCCTGTCGAACATGCCTGGGATAGATTGAAAAGTGCTGTTTATGAACGACTTGGCCCACGAACCACTCTGAGGAACCTAGGCGGAATCGCCGTTGAGGAGTGGGACCAACAGTGCCTTCATGAACTTGTGGATAATATGCCAACGACGAATACAGACATGGATCAGTGCAATAGGACGTGCTACAGGGTATCAGAGGTACCGGTGTGTACAGCAGTCTGGACCAACACCTCTGAACGTCTCGATGTATAGTGGTACAACATGCAGTGTGTGGTTTTCACGAGCAATAAAAAGGGCGGAAATGATGATTATGTTGATCTCTATTCCAATTTTCTGCACAGTTGCTGGTACTCTCTGAACCGAGGTAACGCAGATTTATTTATTTATTTATTTATTTTTTGATGCGTGTATTTGGAGTAATCAATCGAGATTCAGCTTGCGGCCTTCCAATTAAAGGGTTGGGGTTGGAGAATGTCTAGCGAACGTTAAATGCTACCTTGTGTAATACCAACAGTAAAGTACAGAAGCAGTGGTTTTGTGGTATGGGTGTGTTTTTCAAGGACAATGTGTGATCTCCTTATTAAGTTGAAGGAAACGCTAAAGGCAGAAAAATATTAACACATTTAGAGTATTGTGTGCTCATGACTACCCAGCTAGCCGCGCTGTGTAACGCGCTGCTTCCCAAGCGGGAAGGCGTGCTTGTCTCTGGCACGATTCCGCCCGGCTTCTTAGTGTCGAGGTCCAGTGTGTTGGGCAGCCTGTAGATGGTTTTTAAGCCAGTTTTTCAACTGCCGCGACAAAGGCAGGCTGTTTACCCTTATTCCGCCTTAGTTATACTCTGTCGGCTATTGCTGCACAAACACTGTCTCCATGTGCGCATACACCATAATCACTCTACCACGCAAACAGTTTGGGTTTCACTCGTCTGGTATGAGACGTTCCTGGGGGGCCCACTGGTGGCCGAACCGCATAATAAGCATAATAACCCTGGCGGCAGTGGGGTGGGTGGACTGCTGTGGGGGGGTTTTGGACCACTGTGGGCTACGGTGGGACGAGGCCTCTCCGTCGTTTCTAGGTCCCCAGTTCCATACAATACAATACAATTGAGTGTTCCCTGAGTCCAGCAATAATCTCAGTGGAACAATTATGGACTTAGTTGGAAATTCAATTTCGTTAAGATGGAACGTCAGTCTTGTTCCATTCCCCAGTGTTCGGTTCCTGAAGAAGAATGGTCTTCCACTGGTCCTCCGACATTCAGCTACCTCAAAGTGCCCCCAGCAGACTTCACGCTGTCACAGTGGCGAAGGTGGATACATCCAATATTAATGTCCACTAAAAGGTGTCCAGATTTTTTTATGAGGTTCTACATTATGTGGAAGTATAATAATACATTCGAAACATGTGAATACATACTGCTGAGTAGGCACCCTAATATTCAGAACTGTTAAGTGAGTTGCGTGAACTTAATTCACCCTGCCCCATCCCCATAGTATTATATTGCTGAATATATAAGAGATCTAAATAACTTTAATTTGCAAACATATTGATCACAGAAAATTATCTACATGAATTAAAACTTAAGGTACATGGTTTTATCCTACTTTCCTCTTTTTAGACCAGAAATGATCATATGAGGTTTAATATTAAATTTATTTTCAATAAGGGGTTGTTAGAAAATCGGTGTATATATGCCTCAACACCCCCTATCCCCCCACGTAATTTCAGTTCCCTATCACGACCTGACTACCAATGACTGATCCATTGCAGCCCGACGGAGATCTCTCTTTGGCGGTGAGGCAGTGAGAAAATTGCACACCAAGTCCCGGTACACCTGAAAAAGTAGACTCGGAACGCGGTAAAAACAACCTAAAAAACTGTGAAAAAGAAACCACCTGAGAAAAGCGAGAAACGCTCATAAGTTATCAGTACGTAGGTTAGTGCTTTCAAGAAATGTTCTCATTTTACTGAAAGTAGTTTTAGAATGGTGGAAATGCGTGACGGCACATAACATTTCTGTTTTGTTGGTTCCAGGTACAGTTCGCCACTGGAACACTGACAATCCAGTGCTGCTGCTGTAAGCCATGAGCGCTGACTTCTAAGAGGTGAAGTACTATTTCATACATTCGGTTTTATTTTCTTCGTAAAAGGCAGCGCAGAATACGACAGTGCATTCAAGTCCTGTCTCCTTTACACCATGACTGACACCTTTACTGTGAATCATACAGTCAAAATTCCTCCAGAAAATGGAAGGGAGAGCTAAACGTAATGAATAGGTATGCAGAGTAAAAATTGAAGTCCCTACTTGCCCGAATTTCCATTGCGTTGTGTCTGCTCTGAAGCCCCTTACTCAGACGCTAGCTACAGCTCCGCACTGGGACTCACACTGCCGTGGGACGTTGGTCATTCCACGCCTCATGTGTGCCGTGAACCGTCTTCATCCACAACATGATGGACTTAGAAAAACTCCATCTAGCAGCCAAAAAATGTTCCATGTTAACTTGTGACTTGGTAGTATGTAGCGAATGGAATTTCTTTCTTTCAGCACGAGCAGTGGTATCGAAAGGAGAAATCAATTATGTGTGATATTCTTCGTGTTATAAATAATTCGATTCTAGTAGGAAGGAATATTATAGTCTGACGTCCCATCGACAAGGAGGTCATTTAACTCGGCCGTGGTTTTTGGGAGGAGCCACCCCAATATTTACTACTGAGGGCTAACCACCACGCCACCTCTCTCGGGTTGGTTATCGAATCTTTCTTACTGATTCCAATCAGCATTTAAGCAGCAAATGTTCCGATTTGATCATTTCGTACTGGTACTTTCTCGTATTCAGAAGTCACAACATTGGCACAAGCTAGTTCCATACGATTCCTGGAAACTTTTATACTGAGTGAGACGCCGAACTATTTCACCTCTCGTTATAAAAAAAGTTGCAGTTCTTTTTCGTCTACGCAAATGATGACCAAGGTCAAGAAACAGAAATCAATGCGTTTTCGCCTCTTCATTGACTACAGACATAAAGGTATTAACATTTATTTCCATTGATAAAATTATGGTGTTCCCTGTGCCAAAATAGCAGCTCTGTATGATACAAATATCATGACACAACTTTTTGATAGTATTGAAAAGATATTACAGAAGGCATGGCGATTTTACGATAGCATGTAGCCAGGGTGTATACGCACCTCTTAACGGAAACTAGTGTTAAAACCGCTGCGAAAAGAATACAGCGATGTGCAGGCGTCTGTCAAATCCAGTGTCTTCCTGGCGTTAATTAAAAGCTTTCTGACCGCAGAGGGAATATTTTGATGAAACGGAATGTCAGAGTGGTCTAGAAAGCCACGCGAAAGGCACAGAAAAGCGTAAAGTCGATCAAGAATGATCGCAAACTCTTAGAAAATGTAGGAAATTGCATGATTAAAATGCACCAGTCGAGACGTGTATATGGATACTACAAAGATATTGTATCGGGAATCGTTTAGAAGAACACAAGGGCAACTGTAGAATGGGTGAAACAGACAGCTCAGCTGCTGGAAGAGAACAGGTTTCGATTCGATAAGACTGAGGCACTAGCAGCCGCAAGTGGCTACTACTGAAAGCTATACAGAGGTCATAGATGTTACGAAATACTGAAGTATTGTTAATCGGAAGGAGAACGGTGTGAAACTAAATGATATGTGCACTACGATCCAGCAGAAGATGTGTACCAGGTTTCCACCAAGGGGAATAACCGACGACAGCTGACGACAACGGCAGTCTACTCTAGAGTTTTCAAACTATGACGTCATGCCTCTGCGCGGGAGCTCCCGGAAACGGAATATTACTTCAGTCAGTAGCGAATCAGGGTGTGCACCGGAACTTTGGAAGAAAGAAAATTTGCATTCCTCCTTGAAGATGACTTCCATGGATGTGGACTAAATTGGGTTTCAATTAGAAATTCAACCGAGCATGGCATAACAGTCCTGACAGTTCCCGCCACGGAAGTATCCACGTCGCAAATCTGTAACGGTTAACGTCTTTCAGAATAAAACAGTCACCGTGTGTTGACTGTCACAGCAAAATCATGCTATAAATTTCCTTAAATCACTTCAGCTCAGTTTAGGTATTTTAGCACGTAAAACCACTATCATTTCATTCCTAATCTATTTTTAACTGAGCGAGCGCTGTGACTACAATACGTTAGGCTTGGATGGGACTTTAAATTTTAGACCTCCTTACACAACAAACCACACAGTTCCTGTTGTGCGAGAGTAGTTTTGAAATATAAGGGGCGATCAATAAATTTCCATTCGATCTTTCAGTCCAGAAGCGGCGTGGCAGTCAGGTATATTGCCGTGAGAATTGAGGCAATGATCATACCGACGCATCAGGTAGAAGATATCCATTCTGTAAAACATGGTGTCCTCATGCGTGAAGAAGTCCGTAACTGCCTGCTGTCTACGTCCAGCAGGAGTCATCGACCCTTCTGTTGAATCCTGCCTAGTCGTCGAATATGGGGCGTCTAGGAAACCTGCTTTCTTGGATTATAGACAACACTCAAACAAATCGTATTAGTGAGTTTTATTACGAAAAGTAAGTAACAATACTTAACTTCGAGAATCACGTAGATGTGTCGCAAGCAAAGGGTGCGGCGCTTACGTTCTCTTCGCCTAGAGCCCACTGGTGTCGCGCTGTCGTCCTGGAGAGAGGTCGGTTCAAATGGTTCAAATGACTCTGAGCACTACGGGACTTAACATGTGAGGTCATCAGTCCCCTAGAACTTAGAACTACTTAAACCTAACTAACCTAAGGACATCACACACATCCATTACGGAGGCAGGATTCGAACCTGCGATCGTAGCGGTCGCGCAATTCCAAATTGAAGCACCCAGAACCTCTCGGCCACCCCGGCCGGCTGAGAGAGATCGGTCAGCGTGCAATTGGCTGACGTCTTCTTCACAGCCCTCTCTGTTCCCGACTGGCTTGCCGTTGCTTGACTTTACGCCGTAACACCTTCAAGGTTTCTTTAAGGGACTGAAGCGGGGATAACGGCAAGGGGAGAGATCAGGACTATTGGGCGGATGGTCGAGTATGTCCCACTCGAGTTGGCCTAACATCTGAGTTACGACATTTGCAATATGGGGACGTGCGTTATCGTGAAGCTGCAGCACCCCTTGGCGCACCATTTCACAATGGTGATTTTCGACAGACATGCTGTTGATACACGTTTTTCGTTTGGATCTCTACCGGTGTTTGTTCTTCAGCAGCCAAGAAAAGAATAACACCATTTTGGTTCTCTTCGGCTGCATTTGGTAATAATGTCATCATAGTTCAAGTTTCTTCATTTACTTCACTCACGTCGGAAGGACACGAATGCCTCACTATACTTTGCCTACATGTCGCTGCTCATATACCCGCATCGGACTCGCCGGCCGTTGTGGCCGAGCGGTTCTAGGCGCTTCAGTCTGGAACAGCGCGACCCCTACGGTCGCAGGTTCGAATCCTGCCTCGGGCATGGATGTGTGTGATGTCCTTAGGTTAGTTAGGTTTAAGTAGTTCTAAGTTCTAGGGGACTGATGACCTCAGATGTTAAGTCCCATAGTGCTCAGAGCCATTTGAACCAATCCATGTTGTGATTGGACGCCACGCAATTTGTTGCATCATTCCGATCAAACTGTTGTTGCTTGGTGTCTAGTAGCGTCGGCATTCTGCCTTAGCATCCAAGCCATTGGGCATATTGTGTATAATGTTTTAAGGCTGAGTGTTTAGTTTGTTTCAGACAATATTGTGGATCTTGAAATGTATGATGTACCAAAGTATGCTACCTCCGTGAGACACTTGTGCCGGTTTTTTTTTTTTTTTTTTTTTTTTTTTTTTTTTTTTTTTTTTTTTTTTTTGTAGGACCACGACGTGTGGAAGTGAGCTCAATTGGTTACCTAAAATATTTTAACCCTGAGTCTTGTTTAATTGCTACCTGTAAGCCTAAATTTAGTAGTCGCAGTTTGTTATATCTCTTGCGATACTGCTACTATGCTTTTTTTATTTAAAGTTGATTTAAGTGATTGATTTTGGTTATATTAACATATCAGTGTAGGAGCATCGGACTCGCGTTGCATCGCATGTAAGCTACAGCAACGCCCCAAAACTAAAATTCCTGACAGTCCTTATGTAATGATACATCTGTAGCTCTTAGTGTAAGAAAAGGCTTTTTGAGACAACTGATGTTAGTTTGATGTCAGTTTACCAAACACAGAGAGATTACGGAATATATACGATATGTTCTCTGGATTGTAGGAAATCTGCGTTGCATAGAAAACTTCATCTTACCCTTCAAGTAGTGACATTTGACATGGTATTTGGGAATACCATAAAATTACACTTGAATTTGATGCTACAGTTTACATGCAGCCTTTGGGCGTAGCATAGACTCGAACGTTACTGCCCTTTATTAACAACTGATACAAAATAGCTACATTCTTCAATGCTTTATGCTCTGTAAAGTAGTCATCATTATTGTCAATAATCCGTCTCCAGGAATCTGAAATCATTTGATATCTTTAGCAGCTCATGTGGTCTATGACATCGAAAAAGTACAAAGAAGGCAACTCGTTTTGTATTATCGCGAAATAGAGGAGATAGTGTCACAGACATGAAACGTGAATTGGAATGGCAATCATTAAAACAAAGGCATTTTTAGTTGCGATGGGATCTTCTCATGAAATTTCAATCACCACTTTTCTCCTCCGATTGCGAAAACATTCTGTTGCCACCAACCTACATAGGGAGAAATGATAATCACGATAAAATAAGAGAGATCTGGGCTCACACAGAAAAATTTAAGTCCTCGTTTTTCCCGCGTGCCGTCCGAGAGTGGAACGGTAGAGAGACAGCTTGAAGGTGGTTCATTGAACCCTCTGCCAGGCACTTTATTCTTATATAACAGAGTAATCACGTAGGTGTAGATGTAGATTTCTGTGACGTATCTCTGTATCATTTCTGAAGAAAGAAAGGTAGGAAGGAAGGACTATGCGGTCATTAGAGACGGAACACTAGCTCGGGTTACGAAAAATATGAAAAAGGAAATCACCTGTGCCCTTTTCGTAGGAACCATCGAGGAATTTGCCTGGAGAGATTTCGGAAAATAACGGGAAACCAACATCTGGATTGCCCAAGGGGGATTTTAGCCGTCGTCCTCCGGAATGCGGGTCCAATATGCTGGCCTCTGCGTCACCACGCTTGGCAAAAAATAGTTGTGAAGCGACTGCTACGAAGTGTTTCCTTCACATTATGCACTAAGCCGAAAGCCAGTGGTTAAATCCGTGGAGTACGAATTCCCAGCCCTACCGATCCATCAAATGAGTCACATACACTCCTGGAAATGGAAAAAAGAACACATTGACACCGGTGTGTCAGACCCACCATACTTGCTCCGGACACTGCGAGAGGGCTGTACAAGCAATGATCACACGCACGGCACAGCGGACACACCAGAAACCGCGGTGTTGGCCGTCGAATGGCGCTAGTTGCGCAGCATTTGTGCACCGCCGCCGTCAGTGTCAGCCAGTTTGCCGTGGCATACGGAGCTCCATCGCAGTCATTAACACTGGTAGCATGCCGCGACAGCGTGGACGTGAACCGTATGTGCAGTTGACGGAGTTTGAGCGAGGGCGTATAGTGGGCATGCGGGAGGCTGGGTGGACGTACCGCCGAATTGCTCAACACGTGGGGCGTGAGGTCTCCACAGTACATCGATGTTGTCGCCAGTGGTCGGCGGAAGGTGCACGTGCCCGTCGACCTGGGACCGGACCGCAGCGACGCACGGATGCACGCCAAGACCGTAGGATCCTAAGCAGTGCCGTAGGGGACTGCCACGCCACTTCCCAGCAAATTAGGGACACTGTTGCTACTGGGGTATCGGCGAGGACCATTCGCAACCGTCTCCATGAAGCTGGGCTACGGTCCCGAACACCGTTAGGCCGTCGTCCGCTCACGCCCCGACATCGTGCAGCCCGCCTCCAGTGGTGTCGCGACAGGTGTGAATGGAGGGACGAATGGAGACGTGTCGTCTTCAGCGATGAGAGTCGCTTCTGCCTTGGTGCCAATGATGGTCGTATGCGTGTTTGGCGCCGTGCAGGTGAGCGCCACAATCAGGAGTCCATACGACCGAGGCACACAGGGCCAACACCCGGCATCATGGTGTGGGGAGCGATCTCCTACACTGGCCGTACACCACTGGTGATCGTCGAGGGGACACTGAATAGTGCACGGTACATCCAAACCGTCATCGAACCCATCGTTCTACCATTCCTAGACCGGCAAGGGAACTTGCTGTTTCAACAGGACAATGCACGTCCGCATGTATCCCGTGCCACCCAACGTGCTCTAGAAGGTGTAAGTCAACTACCCTGGCCAGCAAGATCTCCGGATCTGTCCCCCATTGAGCATGTTTGGGACTGGATGAAGCGTCGTCTCACGCAGTCTGCACGTCCAGCACGAACGCTGGTCCAACTGAGGCGCCAGGTGGAAATGGCATGGCAAGCCGTTCCACAGGACTACATCCAGCATCTCTACGATCGTCTCCATGGGAGAATATCAGCCTGCATTGCTGCGAAAGGTGGATATACACTGTACTAGTGCCGACATTGTGCATGCTCTGTTGCCCGTGTCTATGTGCCTGTGGTTCTGTCAGTGTGATCATGTGATGTATCTGACCCCAGGAATGTGTCAATAAAGTTTCCCCTTCCTGGGACAATGAATTCACGGTGTTCTTATTTCAATTTCCAGGAGTGTATTATGCCGTATGCCCCCAAGCATTGCCCTGAAAAATTATGGGTGGGTTCTGAAAAAGCGTCGCCGCTTTCTTCTCAAAGATGGTCACAGTTTGTGTTCCAGAAATGAATAGTAATGGAGCACACTGATTCGTTGCCATTAGGGATGGATATTAGTAATTACCGTCGCATTCTTGCACAAGGGCCACCACGGATTTGACACTACTGCAGTTATGATTAACTTTCGGTCGATATGGTGACCCGTAATGACACGTTTCGTTTGACTGGCTTTTCAGGAATGCCTCGTACAATTTGGCGCTGGCCTCACATAGCGTGATGATACGTCTGAAGGAAGCCTCTTCTTAGCGTTCAAATTGTTGAAAGTGGTTACGAGCAAAGTCATATCGTAGTCACGTCTGTATTTCCATCAACAAGTGCGGCACCAGTCGTGATGCAGTTTTTCTTGTGCCCAAGCGTGCCTTTAGAATGTGAAACACAGTCGTATGCGCAAAAAATGGCTCTCAAAATGGGAACCAATATATCCCAAATCTGACAGGTGGCTTGGGTACAACCTAAGAGACTCAACAACCTCCCGTTATTGAGAAAAGTATGTGTACATTACATCTCGCAAAATCGAGACGGAATTGACGGGGTCGGTAATTAATTGAAAACTCAGCTTTTTCAACCACATGTTTGGCGCCGGTATACGCATATTTCCGTAGATATGGAGAGAACAACCTCGTAGATATCCATATGATAATCGATGATCAACGAAAGCGTCGCTGGTGTAGCGACCAGTGCATCTGGCTGCGAGCTGAGAGCCTGTGTTCGATTACCAGTTGCATTCTGCGGCCAGTTTTATTAGTACTTTCTTCCGTTTTGAAACTGGTATGTGTAGAATGGTTAAAAAGAAAAACAAGTAAATCAATAAAAATAATACCAAGGTAAAATATAAATTTCTCACACTTTTCGATTAGTAAAGAATTAATTATTTAATCCTGGTCAATTTACAAAGTCTCTTTCACTAACTCTATAACAAGTTTTCAGTTTCCCTCGAATAACTAGACTGATGGTACTTGTCATACAAACAGCGAAAGCAGATGTGCTCCTAGCACCAAGAACATCTAAGGAAGGCAATTCTTGCACTACTACATCTTCCGAAGATTCGAAGGAAACCAAACGTTTAAAAATATTTCTTTTTTGGGAATTAATTTTGATGCATACCAAGAATACGACAACATTATCTCAAAAATCATTTCTGAAAGTCAGTCATGAATTCCGCTTCCGCTCGGTTGCGCAGTTCATTCTGGGTTTCAAACAGGGGACTTTAATTTGGAAGTCTCTAAATAAAGTTTTTAACTTGGTGATAAAAATAGGCACAACTTGGCTTTCACACAGGTACGCAGTTTGGTCTTACTACACTTACTGCGCCAGTCGGTTGACCCTCGTCATTTAGAAACATGCTGTCACACATGACAGTGTAAGTATGCTCACTTGAGAAATCGAGTATCAGACAAAATTTGCTATGAGCAACGTATGAGTCTAAAATGTTCCAAATTGAAAACCAGTCTGGGTTGTTAATTTCAGTAGGGAGTTTGGCCCTTTTGCGGGCACCTTCAAACTCTCAATGCTCTCAAGATATGTTTTTAAATTTAATTCTTCTATTTCTAGGATTTCAAAAATGTTACGTAAACATTTAACGAGTCGACAAAACGACTGACCTATTCTGTAGCCCGAGGAAAAAAATTATTATTAGTTTCTTATAAGCATGGGCAAAATTTAGGCAGACTTATAAACGTTGTGATGGAAATAGCGCAGTGTACGAATGCGATACTTTATGTGCATCACCAAGCGCGACAAGGGTTATACATTCGCCAAATACTCGTTTTCACAGCAATTTTACTCAGCGTAGTGTATTCAAGGTGTTTTAAAAGTTTTTATTTTGTCATCAGTCTACTGACTGGTTTGATGCGGCCCGCCACGAATTCCTTTCCTGTGCTAACCTCTTCATCTCAGAGTAGCACTTGCAACCGACGTCCTCAATTATTTGCTTGACGTATTCCAATCTCTGTCTTCCTCTACAGTTTTTGCCCTCTACAGCTCCCTCTAGTACCATGGAAATCATTCCCTCCTGTCTTAGCAGATGTCCTATCATCCTGTCCCTTCTCCTTATCAGTGTTTTCCACATATTCCTTTCCTCTCTGATTCTGCGTAGCACCTCCTCATTCCTTACCTTATCAGTCCACCTAATTTTCAACATTCGTCTATAGCACCACATCTCAAATGCTTCGATTCTCTTCTGTTCCGGTTTTCCCACAGTCCATGTTTCACTACCATACAATGCTGTACTCCAGACGTACATCCTCAGAAATTTCTTCCTCAAATTAAGGCCGGTATTTGATATTAGTAGACTTCTCTTGGCCAGATATGCCTTTTTTGCCATAGCGAGTCTGCTTTTGATGTCCTCCTTGCTCCGTCCGTCATTGGTTATTTTACTGCCTAAGTAGCAGAATTCCTTAACTTCATTGACCGTGACCATCAATCCTGATGTTAAGTTTCTCGCTGTTCTCATTTCTACTACTTCTCGTTACCTTCGTCTTTCTCCGATTTACTCTCAAACCATACTGTGCACTCATTAGACTGTTCATTCCGTTCAGCAGATAATTTAATTCTTCTTCACTTTCACTCAGGATAGCAATGTCATCAGCGAATCGTATCATTGATATCCTTTCACCTTGTAGTTTAATTCCACTCCTGAACCTTTCTTTTATTTGCATCATTGCTTCCTCGATGTACAGATTGAAGAGTAGGGGCGAAAGGCTACAGCCTTGTCTTACACCCTTCTTAATACAAGCTCTTCGTTCTTGATCGTCCACTCTTATTATTCCCACTTGGTTGTTGTACATATTGTATATGACCCGTCTCTCCCTATTGCTTACCCCTACATTTTTCAGACTCTCGAACAGCTTGCACCATTTTATATTGTCGAACGCTTTTTCCAGGTCGACAAATCCTATGAAAGTGTCTTGATTTCTCTTTAGCCTTGCTTCCTTTATTAGCCGTAACGTCAGAATTGCCTCTCTCGTCCCTTTACTTTTCCTAAAGCCAAACTGATCGTCACCTAGCGCATTCTCAATTTTCTTTTCCATTATTCCGTATATTATTCTTGTAAACAGCTTCGATGCATGAGCTGTTAAGCTGATTGTGCGGTAATTCTCGCACTTGTCAGCTCTTGCCGTCTTCGGAATTGTGTGGATATGCTTTTCCGAAAGTCAGATGGTATATCGCCAGACTCATACGTTCTACACACCAACGTGATCGTTTTGTTGCCACTTCCCCCAATGATTTTAGAAATTCTGATGAAATGTTATCTATCCCTTCTGCCTTATTTGACCGTAAGTCCTCCAAAGCTCTTTTACATTCCGATTCTAATACTGGATCCCCTACCTCTTCTAAATCGACTCCTGTTTCTTCTTCTATCACATAGGCAAATCTTCACCCTCATAGAGGCTTTCAATGTATTCTTTCCTCCTATTTACTCTTCCTCTGCATTTAACAGTGGAATTCCCGTTACACTCTTAATGTTACCATCGTTGCTTTTAAAGTCACCAAAGGTTGTTTTGACTTTCATGCATGCTGAGTCTGTCATTCCGACATTCATATCTTTTTCGAAGTCTTCACATTTTTCCTGCAGCCATTTCGTCTTAGCTTCCCTGCACTTCCTATTTATTTCATTCCTCAGCGACTTGTATTTCTGTATTCCTGATTTTCCCGGAACATGTTTGTACTTCCTCCTTTCATCAATCAACTGAAGTATTTCTTCTGTTACCCACGGTTTCTTCGCAGCTACCTTCTTTGTACCTATGTTTTCCTTCCCAACTTCTGTGATGGCCCTTTTTAGAGATGTCCATTCTTCTTCAACTGTACTGCCTACTGCGCTATTCCTTATTGCTGTATCTATAGCGTTAGAGAACTTCAAACATATCTCGTCATTCCTTAGTACTTCCGTATTCCACTTCTTTGGGTATTGATTCTTCCTGACTAATGTCTTGAACTTCAGCCTACTCTTCGTCACTACTATATTGTGATCTGAGTCTATATCTGCTCCTGGGTACGCCTTACAATCCAGTATCTGATTTCGGAATCTCTGTCTGACCATGATGTAATCTAATTGTAATCTTCCCGTATCTTCCGGCCTTTTACAAGTATACCTCCTCCTCTTGTGATTTTTGAACAGGGTATTCGCAATTACTAACTGAAACTTGTTACAGAACTCAATTAGTCTCTCTCCTCTCTCATTCCTTGTTCCAAGCCCATATCCTCCTGTAACCTTTTCTTCTACTCCTTCCCCTACAACTGCATTCCAGTCGCCCATGACTATTAGATTTTCGTCCTCCTTTACTTACTGCATTACCCTTTCAATATCCTCATACACTTTCTCTATCTGTTCATCTTCAGCTTGCGACGTCGGCGTGTATATCTGAACTATCGTTGTCGGTGTTGGTCTGCTGTCGATTCTGATTAGAACAACCTGGTCACTGAACTGTTCACAGTAACACACCCTCTGCCCTACCATCCTATTCATAACGAATCTTACACCTGTTAGACCATTTTCTGCTGCTGTTGATATTACCCGATACTCATCTGACCAGAAATCCTTGTCTTCCTTCCACTTCTTTTCATAGACTCGTACTATATCTAGATTGAGCCTTTGCATTTCAGTTTTCAGATTTTCTAATTTCCCTACCACGTTCAAGCTTCTGACATTCCACGCCCCGACTCATAGAACGTGATCCTTTCGTTGATTATATAATCCTTTTCTCGTGGTAACCTCCTCCTTGGCAGTCCCCTCCCGGAGTTCCGAATGTGGGACTATTCCGGAATCTTTTACCAATGGAGAGATCATCGTGACACTTCTTCAAATACAGGCCACATGTCTTGTGGATACACGTTACGTGTCTTTAATGCATTGGTTTCCATTGCCTTCTGCATCCTCATGTCGTTGGTAATTGCTGATTCTTCCGCCTTGAGGGGCAATTTCCCACCCGTAGGACAAGAGAGTACCCGGAACCTCTATCCGCTCCTCCGCCCTCTTTGACAAGGCCATTGGCAGAATGAGGCTGACTTCTTATGCCGAAAGTCTTCTGCCGCCAATGCTGATTATTTATTAACATTTAGGCAGTGGCGGGAATCGAACCCGGGACCGAAGACGTTTTGATTATGAATCAAAGACGCTACCCCTGGACCACGGGTTCAGATCGGGTTTAGTTGTTTCCTAATCCAGTCCGTGTGAGAAGTTTATTTGCCCACTTCCCTACATTCTTTCTTGTATTACTTATCTTATTGACCCTCCTGTTCCTACCAGTTTCGATGTGGAAAAAAGTACAAATCAAAAAGGAAACTGCGGAATGCAACTTGGAACTGAACACAGGCTATCTGCTTGCCAACCAGGTGTCTTGGTCGCTACTCCAGCGGCGCTTTCGTTTAACTGCGTTTAACATATGGATACTTAAATGGCAGTTCTTGTCATCTATTTACTAGGAAAACACTCGTCTCCGAGTGAACCGTCTCGGTTTCGTTCTTTCAAGTCTCCCGCCGTGCGCACCAGCGAATTAGCGACTCCTTGTCACAGGAAGCGTTTTCCAACTAGGGGACGCGACCGTGCAGCCTGGAGCGTCCTGGCTGTCGCTGTCAGCGGCAGTGTGGCTTGCGCCATCAGTGCGGACCTGGCTCGAATGGGCATGGTGCGCTGTGTGGTGCCCCGGTATGGTCATGCTGGCCGTTAGCGTTTGGTATGAGGCCTGTTGACATTGCAGTTCTTCGACGTTATTGCCGATTACGCATGAAGTTTATGCTCACGAATCGGCATGGTTTTAGAAAGCATCGCTCGTGCGAAACGCAGCTTGCCCTTTTCTCACATGATACGAGCAATGGATGATAAGTAACAGTCAGATACCATAGGAAATAAATTTGTTGTAAGGTTCTATGGGACCAAACTGCTGAGGTAACCGGTCCCTTGGCTTACACACAAATTAATCTTACTTAAACTAACTTACGTGAGGGACAACACACACACACGCACCCATGCCAGAGGGAGGACTCGAACCTTCGACGGGGTGAACCGAGCGACCCGAGGCAAGGTGCCGTAGACCGCGCGGCTACACCGTGAGGCGCAGATAACAAATTTCTCGATTTGACCCGGTGCCCCATTTCAGTCTGATAACGAAGGTACAAGGATATGGAATACAGCCACGGATACATGAGTGGTTCGAAGACTTCTTAAATAATAGAACCCAGCACGTTGTCCTCGACAGCGAGAGTTCATCTGAGTCAAGGGTATCGTCAGGAGTGTCCCAGGAAAGTGTGATAGGACCACTGTTGTTCTCTATGTACATAAATGATTTGTCGGAGAGATTTGGAAGCAAATCTGCGGTTGGTTGCTGACTATGCCGTGGTCTACGGTAAGGTGGAAGTTGGGTGACTGTAGGAAGATACGACATAGACAAAATTTAGAAATAATTACTATTAAAAACAGTCTTGATCACAATTTATTTTATAAGGTGACCGGTTTCGACCACTGCTGTGGTCATCTTCAGACCATTGAGTGGAAACCCCTTTCTGTTGGAGAAAGGGGTTTCCACTCAATGGTCTGAAGATGACCACAGCAGTGGTCGAAACCGGTCACCTTATAAAATAAATTGTGATCAAGACTGTTTTTAATAGTAATTATTTACAATTTTATTGATCACTGCTGTTCCCATAATGCATTCAAAAGTAATACAAAATTTAGAGTTGGAGAGATGAATGGCAGCTAGCCCTAAATGTGGAAAAAATGTAACTCGGTGGAGATGAGTAGGAAGATCAAACCTGCAATTTTCATATACAGTATTGCTAATGTCCTGCTTGACATAGTCAAGTAGTATAAATGTCTGGGCGTAACATTGCAAAGCGATATCAGGTCCAACGAGCATGTGAGGACCGTGGCAAGGGAAACGAGTGGTCGACTTAGGTTTATTAGCGGAAATTCAAGTAAGTGTGACTCACCTGTAAAGGAGACCGCATATAGGAGCTGCTAAGACCTATTCTTGAGTACTGCTCGAGTGTCTGGGATCCCTACCATGTCGGATTGAAGGAAGACATCGGAGCAATTCAGAGACGGGCTGCTAGATTACTTACCAACATGCTAGATTACTTACCAACATGTACCATAAGTGTTACGGAGATGCTTCGGGAACTCAAATGGCAGTCCCTGGAGGGAAGGCGACTTACTTTTCGAGAAACTCTTTGAGAAATTTGAGAGAACTTGCATTTGTAGCTTAGTGCGAACGTTCTTCTTTCTGCCGCCAACATACACTGCGCGTAAGGGCCACGAAGATAGGGAACGAGAAATTAGGCCACATGCGAAAGCATATAGGCAATCGTTCTTCCCTCGCTCTATTTGCGAGTGGAACGGGAAAGGGAATGACTAGTAGTGGTGCAGGGTACCCTCCACCATGCACCTTATGGTGGCTTGCGGATTATGTATGTAGATCTGCATGTAAGCGATCCTGGTCGTGTGTGTCCCTTGAGCGCCAAAATTTATTTAATTTTATTCTCATTTGGGATTTAGTTTGTATGAACTAATGTAAGGAGAGCCTGGTGTTTTCGAGACTCCGATTCATTAGGAGCTTTGCCCTTTGCATTATGTGATAAGAAAGTGAGCTTGGAGCCGGTTAAGCACGTTACAGGGGCTGAGTCAGGAGAAGACGACATTGGTGGTGTCTGAGTTTGTTTCCAGTCCCGGAATCTAGTCTGTAGGTGCTGGGCAAATTCAAGGGGCTGTACTGCCATGAGATATGGTTCCAGTAATCGTATTGTTGCTCGCTAGTAAATCTGACAGAGTAAAACTATTTAAAATAATATAAATCATTGCTGACTCCTTGTACGAACTGTTGACTTTTGCGGAGGCGGCACCTACTAAGGGAATCCTTTCGTGACTGAACACCCGACACCGGAGATTGTGAAAGTGGCTAGTTGTGCCGCAACTAGACGCTCCCTTGGTTTGTTCCAGTATTACGGCTGTCGTGACACACGCAGAGGACACAGAAAATGTCAGCCCCGCAGTTCTCTTGTGGAACGGCCGCCTGCGTGCATTGGGTGCCGACATCGTCTTCATCCAGCCGGCCGACTCTTACATCACCTCATGCCGCACAGAATTAAGTTACGTAACCTTTGTTACAGGCTTTGGCCACAGTAGCTGTAATATTTTTGTTTTATTTTCCCTGTTTTAAAGAATATAGTATCCTATTTCGTTTTTTAATTAATGTGACTTAAAGAGATACACTATTGGGTTAATGTCTTGCAGGCCCGTGGACTGCCATTGACCAATCTGTCACATTTCCATAAAATTTATTACCTGGCGCTGGCCAGGTTTAAATTTTTTAAGAGCCACCATTGGATGTTTCTTAATTAGTCACTTTCTTTTTAAGATTTTATTATCTGTCAATGGCCAAGGTTCCTTAATTAAAGAGACTTTTAAATTTAGTGGCAGTATGTTAATGGGATGCATTTATAAGTAATCATCCTTATTATACATCACATTATTGGTTTCATTTTAGTCGAGGTCTCGTTTATAGACTGGAATTGTGCTGTAAGATTCTGGAAGGCCGATTAGTTCTCTCCATCAGGGTAGTTACCCCGCATGTTAGCATTGATGGCTCTTTCCTTCCTTTCTTTCCTAAATGCGTAAACTCAAAATTAGAGGAAATTCCATTAATTCATGTTCAAGTTCTTAGTTTGATAAAGAATTTTTTGGATTCAGTTTATCTTAAATTTGTAAAGCGGCGGTAGCCGTTGAGTATATTCATAAAAATTGCCTATTGCGAAATTGGATGTTTTCGCTTTAAAATCTTTTATAATAAATGTTTTAAAAATAGTGATTGATGTTTACCCAAACCCGGTCCAATCCTTCCACCTGGGAACCAATTAAGCGAGGCCCCATTATATTAATGGAACTGCTCACGTTTAAATTACCTATAGATTTCGTCAATTCCGAGTCAACTGCACTTCGTGAGCTTCATGGTAGGTTGTACAATAACGACCTGCCAAATAAGAGTCCCGTCGGCTGGCTTGTCTGGGGTCTTTACCCTGAGAGGCCAGCTCACGAATCATCTGACGTCGAAACGGTGCCGTAGTTAAGAGCAGACATTTCTTCACTACCGCGGGACGACCTCGCCGACCAATGTCTGCTGGCGGAATGCCGGACATTTGCCACGCCGGACATTTGCCACACTTGCCCCTTCGCCAGGTAGCTTGAGTAGCGATCCCTCAGGTAAGGGACGCCCTTCCCCGCACTACCTCTGTCCGCTTTCAAACCGCCGTCTCCACATCTTACTCGATACAACCAGTACGTAAGGGACCTTCTTCTTCGGCATCTTGGCCAAAAATAGAGCTTCTTTTCCGAAATCGAAATATTTATAACTTTTGGGAAACGAAAACAATACCGACGATTATGTCAGTATGTAATTAGTTCTGCCAAGTATAAATATAGATTCCTGTCTGTACGGTAGCTTCCTATCACGCTTACTGATTGCGACAGAAGCAGGCGATCGGCATGGGAGCAGCAAGAAAGGAACGATGAAACGAGAATGCTAATGTACTCTAATCATTTCTTTTTGATCACTGCATTTGTGCTTACTATAATTACTACAACTGCATACCCAAAAGACAATAGGGAAGGAATAAATGGGTTTGTGAATGTTGGAAAAGAAGAACGACATACTCCATATTAATTTACTCTCTAAAAACATTATTTAATATAGTCTAGCGGGACAATGTTCAAAACATAACTGAAAACACGTTCACTAAATAGAGATAAAAATATCTATGATTGACATGTCATCTAAAGTCGACTTACAATTTTAAAATGTTAGAAATAAGGAAATGAAGTAATGCAGAATGCTACGCTTGTAACGTACGTTGTTGTTTTACATTGTTTAGTTCTGGTATTTACAGGGTCACAGAGTAAGCATCTTAGGTTCTGGAGGGAAAAACCGTAATTGTAATTATCTGCAATACAACAGAAACAAGAAGGACAACTTAAGGCCGGCCGCGGTGGTCTAGCGGTTCTAGGCGCTCAGTCTGGAACCGCGCGACTGCTATGGTCGCAGGTTCGAATCCTGCCTCGGGCATGGATGTGTGTGATGTCCTTAGGTTAGTTAGGTTTAATTAGTTCTAAGTTCTAGGGCCTGATGACCACAGATGTTAAGTCCCATAGTGTTCAGAGCCATTTGAACCATTTTTTTTGACAACTTAAGGAAAATTAATGTAAGCTCACAATCGACTTTGAAGCAGATAGTTCCTGTGACTTAGTATGGGCAGAGGTTATATTCGACAACCGGAATAAATTAATAACTGGCTCCTTTTACGGACCCCCGGTCTCAGATGAAACAGTTGCTGAACAGTTCAAAGAAAAGAAAACTTGAGCGTCATCACAAATAGGTACCCTACTCATACAATTATAGTTGGCGGTTACTTCAATCTTCCGCGTGTTGACAAAAATACATTTTCATACTCTATTGTAAATAGAAAACTTCCTCCGTAATTGTCCTAAATGCTTTTTTAAAATTATTTTTAACAATTAGTTGACGAGGCCATTCAAATTGTAAGTGGTTACGAAAACACACTGCCCTCTTAGCCACAAATAATCCTGAGCATCACGACGGATACAGGGATTAGTGAACACGCAGTCGTAGAGAGGCTCACTTCTGTAACAAAGAAACTCACCTCACCAAAACTAAACGCGAAATATATCCATTTATAAAAGCAGCTAAAAATTCGGGTGACGTCTTTCTAAGAGATAGTCTCCAATCCTTCCAAACTATGTAAATGAGGACCATATGTAGCTTAAGTACAATGAAATAGTATCAAACAGCACTCGAGATATTCATACCAAATAAATTAATTACAGACGGAACTGATCCCCCATGGTACACAAAACACGACAGAAAGCTGTTGCAGAAGCACCGCAAAAGGCACGTATAATTTAGACGAACGCAGAATCTCCAAGATTGGTGAAGTTTTACTGAGGCTCGAAATTTGGTGCGGATTTCAATGTGAGATGCATTTAATAGTTTCCACATCGAAACTCGCTCTAGACATGTGGTGGAAAATCCAAAGAGATACTGGTCCAATGTTAAGTAAACCAGCGGAGAGGCCCAGTAAGCACCTTTACCGTGCGACAGCTACGGTAATGTTACTGATGACAGTGCCACTAAAGTGGAGTTAGTAAATGCATTTTTCGAAATTCCTCTCACAAAGAAGACGAAGTAAATATTCCATAATTCGAAATGAGAACAGCTGCAAACATAATTTAGAAGTAGATATCCCTGGTGTTGCAAAGCAACTGAAATTACACTGTCAGTGACAGAGGAAATGATCAAATATCTTTTCAAAAAGTCTCTAATGTATAAGACAAGTAGGTCTAATACATTTGTTTCTGATGTTCTTTAGTAACAATTAATTTTCAGTAGTAAGCTCCTTGGTTTTACTGACCGGTTTTAAGATAATCAACTATTTAGTAAGAAATTTTGATTTTTAAAAGACTATATCTAAATGTACTTAAGTAGATTTACGTCTACTATAAATGTTTGCAGCTGAACTTAAATAAAAAGTATTTGAGGTGCCCAAATTGTCAACCTTAGCATCAGATCAGTTTCGGGTTGTCAATTTTAGGTGCAATTCAAAGGTTCAGTTCCCATTTTCTTTTACGAAAGCGCATACTATCGGTTTAACAAACCATGATATTTTAGGTGATAGTTACAATTCTGAAGCTTCAGAAAATTATTTTAGAACTCACAATTATTTAATAGTATGGCCATAATATTGGAAGATAGAAAAAAGTTATCGTAACGTAACAACAATAGGGATACTTTTGTGAGGCTTGAAACACTTTTTAATTTTTACATTAAAGGCTGATACGCATCACACTTTGCACAGGCTTTGGACCGTGAAAATGATAAATGACCATGTACCATTCTGGCGTGTGTAAAATCAGCCTAAACACGCTGAACTAATGTACACTCTATTTACAATTACAACTTAATATTAGCTCCGATAATGCTGCTTGAATGTTTTAATAATTTTATCTCAGTAGCCTGCGAGGACTCAGTGGTCTTCATAGTTTTTAATACATTGTTTTTAACGTATTTTAGTCCAGTTTCTGAATATGGGCAATGGCTTTCAAGCAAGGCCTAATGTTGCCAGTCTCTTCATAATTCTTTACGATTCTCCCTATCCTGTCGTACAGGTTCAAGTACTTCTTCTTCCTCTTCTTACCTTCAAGATTCATTTCCAATTTCATGTACATGCAGTTTGTGAGCTCTGCTTCCTTTTTCCAGCACTCCAACAAACAGTTGATTTTAGGGTGAGGGTTTCCAATAATGCTATTTATTTTGTTGTGCGACCCTTCAACAGCATTCGTCGTTCGGGGCCTTTTTCCGTAACAGTCCCACATTTCTATTGCGATATCATTTTCTAGCCAGTTATCCACAAAGTAGTCTAAAAATTGAGAGAACCTTCCGTTATCAGGAGCTTCTGCATGAATCTCAATCCATCCATTGCTTACTTCCTCCGGTTTTACAACTGGCAGCGCTGCACACATGCTGACGTCAAGTCTTAAATCCTCGTTCTAGCGGTACTCCTCATTTACACCGAGAACTCGAATTCTTCTCCATAAAATCTTCTTCATATGGAAATAGAATCCATTTATTTCAGTTGTAGGAAAAACTTGACGAATGGCCGATATCGCAGTTGCCTCAAAGTCCATCTTTAGTTGTTTGGGACACCACTCAGAGACTGCCTGTTTTATCAGACGAAACAGACGAACATATGTGTCTTTCTTATTATTAGGGAGCAGTGCGAATACAGTAGGACGAATGTTTGTTTCTTTAATCGGGCCTCCTAAGTCTACGTGTATGGTGTGGTTCTGTGAAAACTGCTTCCTGCATCTCTTAAATGTTCCATACATAAAAAAATGGGAACATGTTTTTAAACTTTCTTTTCCTTTGCTTCCACTAAAAATCATTATTCTCACCTCTAATCTATCGTCTTCCAAAAGAAAACTACTGCCATCTCCCATTTCTAATAGATCTTCATGAAGATCAATTTCATAAGAGTTCTTAGGCTCTTGTTGGTTCCCCCACTCTTGACTCCATCGACGATGCATGGTTCTCTTCATAGATTCTGAATTAGGCATCATTGTAACAAAGTCATAAAATTTATTATGTAGATTTTCCATTTCATCCGCGTATATCTCCGATAACTCTGTCGTTTCTTCTCGAGACCTTCTCTTCGCTCTTTCCACTTGCTTTCTCACTTTCAGAGCTGCATCGTCAGTTAGTCCACAGAAATGTTCTAATACGCTCAACACTTCTCCGTTCCTCGAAAGCAGCTTTCCCTTGCAATGATCCGTTTTTCGGCGTACTCACATCCATGTAACAACACCTTCTTTAGATTCCCTCTGTTTAAGATACGCGTAACCTTTCTAGTTAGCAGGAGGCTGCCCTTGTTCGTTGTAATAACTTCCATACTGATGGTCACGTTAGGAACTTCGAAAGCAAACTGGGCGGGCGGGTGAGGAGGAGGAGGAGGGGGGAGACAAGAGACCGAACACATTTCGGAGCAGGTAAAACCCGTGGCAAATGTCCGGACACCCTGCTGGCGTTCCTTCTCGAAAACTTTCACCTGCCTTGACAGTGTTCTGAAATGCAAATGCAAACGCCTCTTGAAGACCTTGATGACACTGCCGAGCTGTACTGCTCTCGGGTGTATTCCTTCCTCATCTAGCATCGTGACAGCACTACATGTGACCGTCCGTTGAACAGGCTCTGTTCTTCTTGTTACTGCGCATGCGCGTGATCTATGAAGAGAGTGTCCATTTTTAGTGAGGTACTAAAAAGGTCGTCACAGGCTTAATATTTATTTTGCAATAATTTTGACCGTCTGAGAGCTGTAATGACGGTTTACGCAATATATAGAAGAAGAATGCGAATATTTAAAAATATTGATAACACTCAATTATTGCACCGTCTAAGGATGGTACTGCGCAATAAACGGCAGTCCCTGCTTTGACCGAGAGAAATTCTTTTCATTCCGAAAGAATTTCCGAAATAACAAAAAAAAAGTAAATGGCAGAAGATCAGAAAATGCGCTGGACGATGTTTATTGAAGCACCATGTGGTTCTTTGAGTAATGAAATTTGTGATTCTTTAGGAAACGCAAGATACCTCGTCGTGCACAATAACAGAGCAAACTGAAGGTCATGGTGTCTTGACAGAAGCAGAAACGTTTATTTTACCTTAGCAGTTCTCAGGTTCGACGAAAAGATTAGGTCGGCTGTCCAGTGAGAATATTTTTTGTTTCCGCGCAAAAATTGTAACTACATGAACGTAATAACACGTAACATTTCAATCAGCTATTGGTAAATAATTATTTTATTTCGGTTGAACAGTTGTTCCAATAGAGAAACAGAGAGCAGCACGTTAAGAGATAAATAGCACAGTTCATTTGTTTTATTCGTCATTAATTGCTGTTCTTATATACGAATTTGAATGAGCCCTTGGCCTATGTTTACTGAAAGCATTTCACACTCATTTATCCATTTCTGCATAATTTCACCACGTGCTTTGCGAAGGAAGCAACTCAGTCGCAATATGTACAAGTTGCACATCGTCGAGTGCTGGCATGTATCGTATGAAGGCAGAGTTCTAACTGTTGCATCCTGGTCATAAAGACTGCGTGATAATATTGTACCGTTCTTAGCATCGTGCTTTCGTGCAGTATATTGACACAGTATCATTAAGCAATAAATATTGAGCGTGTAAGGATACCTTGACGCGTTGTATAGGAGATTTTATTCGATTTCGGATACGTTGCCAGCATTAGCGTCTTCTCGCTTGTACATTGTTGCTGATATTCGCTTTATGCACTGATGAGTAAGATGGACTCCACTTCTCGTTAACTCCCCATAGGAAAATACCTGCACCATTAGCCTGTGCAGTGTCGTGTCACTAGGGAGGGTACATCGCGTGATGTTCTTTACGGCATATTCCTATCCGTAATTAGAGGTGCATCAGGGTGTAATGTGACTCATCATCCGCAGACCGTCCAATAAAGCCACCCTTGAGCAGATGCTGCTGTGCACTGAATGTCTGTGTCGTAGGTTGCTGCAATCCGCAGTGAGCAGATGGTACTGGATTGAACGGTCGATCGCCATTTGTTCTCTTCAGCACTGGAATGGCGGGTGATTCACTGCACCCCACTCAGTCAATCCACTGTCCGTTGTAGTCGGACTGCAAGTGTTTACCCGTTGTGGTGGGCTCTGGTGTGGGTGGCGGCGGTAGAGGGTCCGGTTTCCCATCAATCGAGGTACGTGTGGTATGCCAGGGCACGTGAAAAATCCAGTACCCGCACAAGGTGTTGGGTAGTGTGCCCCATTCATTGGACAACCAAAAACCTGACGTAGAGGATAATACCGCGCATCTTGTATGTTAGAAGAAGAACTCAAAGAGAGTAAAGTGAAATAGTAGAAAACATTGCATAGGAGAGCCGGACGCAAAGTGTTCGGGGATACGCACTTAGACTACACACACACACACACACACACACACACACACACACACAGACGACACCTAACAAAATTTTTTTCAGAGAAAAGATTACGTACTTACGGTATTTGGCTGCGTTTACGTAGCTCTGCTTCAGTCTGACGTAGAAAATGGAGCTATCGAATGAGCAGCTCTGTACACGTGCTGGCGTCGCCGTCATGCTGAATGGCTCTATATAGGAAAAATTTCTCTTTGTTTGAAATTCTCCCTTTTTACGCTACGAACTTCTGCAAGCATCCAACACCTGCAGAGAAAATTTAAACCACAGGCACACAACAGATGTTAGAGATGAATTCTGGCTTGTTTTCGTACGTGAAGAAATAGTTTAAAGTTTATAGCAGCTCAGTCTGTATTGTCGCCTTAATTTGCGAAGAAATTTACAATTTCTGTAAGTCTGCGTACCCTTCTATCACCTCGGTACTTCAAAATACATTTAGGGTCTTTTGAACCTAAAATTACTTAACTTCATCAAAGTACTTTGAACATTTAAAATTAACTTATTAGAAAAAATTCAAAGGAAAAATCAAGGAATGTGATCAATATTACCTCTTAGTCAACAAAAATATATTCAAAAACAGTGCTCGCTAGTCTTATTTATGAAAATCCTTCACATGATATCAACTAACGGTGAAAGAAAGCCACCGCGCCGGCCGGTGTGACCGAGCGGTTCTAAGCGCTTCAGTCTGGAACCTGCAACCGTAGCGGTCGCAGGCTCGAATACTGCCTCGGGCATGGATGCGTGTGATGTCCTTAGGTTAGTTAGGTTTAAGTAGTTCTAAGTTCTAGGGGACTGATGATCTCAGATGTTAAGTCCCATAGTGCTCAGAGCCATTTTGATTTGTTAGCCGCCGCAAGGTTTCCAGACTTTCAAATGGTTCAAATGGATCTGAGCAATGTGGGACTTAATTTCTGAGGTCATCAGTCCCCTAAAACGTAGATCTACTTAAACCTAACTAGCCTAAGGACATCACACACATCCGTGCCCGAGGCAGGATTCGAACCTGCGACTAGCGGTCGCGCGGTTCCAGACTGTAGAGCCTAGAACCGCTCGGCCACTCCAACCGGCCGTTTCCAGAGGTATTTTCTACATACGAGATGTATTTTTTGCAAAGTGAAACAGTGCCACCCTTATATACGGTGCAGCATAGCAGAAAACAGAACTATACCAATGAAATCAAATTGAAAGTGAATTTTTGAACCAACTGAACCCAGTGATAAACTGTGAAATTTCTAGATAAAAATGTTCAGTATCTACGTTTTGCTTTGAGAGACAAAGGCATCGACTTCCGTATGTATGGGAACCAGTAAAGAGCCTCACGAAGAACTTTTTCGCAATACTTTTCCCTAGTTAGCCAAAACCTTTTTTTAATGCTGGAAAATCCTAGAAATCTGTGTGTCTGATTGTTGTCCGACATTGAGCGTAAATTTCGAAATGCAGATGAAGCTATATTTTCTGTTGGAAGTTTTACGTATTATTATCAATGGTGAATGAGGTTAATGAATATAAGAAAGGGCAACATACATTTTGAGTTAAGTGATTGAGATACACTTGAAACTATGAATCAATACGACCCCTACGAGAATTTAGTCCTTCTCCAAGGAAAACAACAAATGCATGAAACGATAGAACAGTGAGTTACAAGTACTTAGATGTACACATTGGTAAATATGGTACTGACTTACCTTTCAGTCTCATTACCTGGAAAAAGAACACTTAGAAGTTATCCAGACAAATACACAATAACTCCCAGGTCTATGAAACCAACCATCCTAATTCTGTTCAAACACTGACCACCACAAGGGACACATTGAGAAAGACAGAACATAGAGCGCAGCTATAAGATCCACTACTTTGAAAGCTGAAGAAAAAATTTAATAATAGAATTTATTTACTTCATAAAACAATGTTAAATACAGGAATTAATTATACACGAGTTGATGTGGAAAATTATTAGCAAGGCAGAAACTATTTAAGTCCTAGTGATGAGTTACATCGGAGAAGAACATAACTGACCTTAGTTAATATCTGTGCTCAACAGAACTGAACAAGAATGAGATTTTCACTCTGCAGCGAAGTGTGCGCTGATATGAAACTTCCTAGCAGATTAAAACTGTTTGCCGGACCGAGACTCGAACTCGGGACCTTTGCCTTTCGCGGGCAAGTGCTCTGCCAACTGAGCTACCCAAGCACGACCCACGCCCCCTCCTCACAGCTTTACTTCTGCCAGGTCCCGAGTTCGAGTCTCGGTCCAGCTCACAGTTTTAATCTGCCAGGAAGTTTCAGAATTGAACAAGTTAACCTTCTCAGACATTGCTGCACCCAGTAAACATAATTTACAAACACCCTGCAATGAGAAAAAAGGATGAAATACAGCGTTCTGGCAGGTGAGGTAAAATACCCCTGGACTGAAAGTAAACTGGGTTTTCCAATTGATTTGAGTACCACTGTTATTGATGATAGTATTATAAACTCGCCAGGTAACAGCATTCATGGGCTGCAGAAGGACAATAATAAACGCTTTCTGTGAGAGCCTCTCATTCATTCTTAAAATCAGAAAAGAGATAGTATCATTTTAAAGGAATGGGCTGCCACCGTTGAAAGAATTATGCTGCAGCAACTAAAGGGACTGAATTTTGTTGCAGCTGCGGAGTTACTGTGTGCTCTCCTAATAGACGACTGATGCACCTCCCTAAGATCATTACTTTGTTAAGTATCCAAATGTTGATCTGACTCTGTTGCAGTTCCCACATTTTCTTTGGCAAATGTAATAAGTTAGTAAGTACTTGGTTAACGGAACAGTATGCCATTAATCTATGTTAGTGAACATAGTGGACCAAGGATGGACCCATTTGGAACAAACCGAACGGTTAAAAGAATGGAGAATGTAGTGTTTTGTACAGATGTATTTTTAAAAAAGAAAACTTTGAACATAGTTAGTGTTAGCCACGTTGGAAGAATGTTGGAGCTCTAATGAAAATTAAGACTTTCAAATTGAATTCCAATCTTCAATTTATTTCCGAGCCTTTTAACCGTGGCCGCGGCCGAGAAATCTTGAAATCTGCTCGCACAGATTCACTCGCGAAACTTAATAAGAAATCACTATCATTCTCACTGTCTACAAATTGTAGCTAATAGTTCATTGTCGTCTCTGTTTATACACTCCTGGAAATTGAAATAAGAACACCATGAATTCATTGTCCCAGGAAGGGGAAACTTTATTGACACATTCCTGGGGTCAGATACATCACATGATCACACTGACAGAACCACAGGCACATAGAGTCAGGCAACAGAGCATGCACAATGTCGGCACTCGTACAGTGTATATCCACCTTTCGCAGCAATGCAGGCTGCTATTCTCCCATGGAGACGATCGTAGAGATGCTGGATGTAGTCCTGTGGAACGGCTTGCCATGCCATTTCCACCTGGCGCCTCAGTTGGACCAGCGTTCGTGCTGGACGTGCAGACCGCGTGAGACGACGCTTCATCCAGTCCCAAACATGCTCAATGGGGGACAGATCCGGAGATCTTGCTGGCCAGGGTAGTTGACTTACACCTTCTAGAGCACGTTGGGTGGCACGGGATACATGCGGACGTGCATTGCCCTGTTGGAACAGCAAGTTCCCTTGCCGGTCTAGGAATGGTAGAACGATGGGTTCGATGACGGTTTGGATCTACCGTGCACTATTCAGTGTCCCCTTGACGATCACCAGTGGTGTACGGCCAGTGTAGGAGATCGCTCCCCACACCATGATGCCAGGTGTTGGCCCTGTGTGCCTCGGTCGTATGCAGTCCTGATTGTGGCGCTCACCTGCACGGCGCCAAACACGCATACGACCATCATTGGCACCAAGGCAGAAGCGACTCTCATCGCTGAAGACGACACGTCTCCATTCGTCCCTCCATTCACGCCTGTCGCGACACCACTGGAGGTGGGCTGCACGATGTTTGGGCGTGAGCGGAAGACGGCCTAACGGTGTGCGGGACCGTAGCCCAGCTTCATGGAGACGGTTGCGAATGGTCCTCGCCGATACCCCAGGAGCAACAGTGTCCCTAATTTGCTGGGAAGTGGCGGTGCGGTCCCCTACGGCACTGCGTAGGATCCTACGGTCTTGGCGTGCATCCGTGCGTCGTTGCGGTCCGGTCCCAGGTCGACGGGCACGTGCACCTTCCGCCGACCACTGGCGACAACATCGATGTACTGTGGAGACCTCACGCCGCACGTGTTGAGCAATTCGGCGGTACGTCCACCCGGCCTCCCGCATGCCCACTATACGCCCTCGCTCAAAGTCCGTCAACTGCACATACGGTTCACGTCCACGCTGTCGCGGCATGCTACCAGTGTTAAAGACTGCGATGGAGCTCCGTATGCCACGGCAAACTGGCTGACACTGACGGCGGCGGTGCACAAATGCTGCGCAACTAGCGCCATTCGACGGCCAACACCGCGGTTCCTGGTGTGTCCGCTGTGCTGTGCGTGTGATCATTGCTTGTACAGCCCTCACGCAGTGTCCGGAGCAAGTATGGTGGGTCTGACACACCGGTGTCAATGTGTTCTTTTTTCCATTTCCAGGAGTGTATATACCTCAGCTGAGCAGCGCAAACAGTAAGAAATATTCCATATTGATATCGCATTCGATTGTAACTGTACTTAGTTTCATTCAATTTGAACGATTATTTTCGGGCTTGGCTATTCCTCAAGCAGAGCGTGCACAGCTTGTTGTTGTGATTTTCCGTTCCAAGACTGATTTTATGTAGCTCTCCACACTACTCTATCCAGTGCTAATCTTTACGTACCTGCATGACTCCTGTAATTTACATATATTTTAGCCTGCTTATCGTATTTCAGCCTTCGCCTCCGTCTAAATGTTTTACCTAGTACACTTTCCTGCATTACAATTTTCGATCATCCACAATCTCCCCTGTCAATTGAACCCTTCTTCCAGTCTGGTCGTGTCAAAAATGTCTTTCTTTTTCTAGTTCGATTCAGTTCTTCCTCATTCGTTATTCGACCCAACCACCTAATACTGCGTGTTTTACTAGAGAAGCACATGTTAAAGAAATAAATTCGACTAAAGAAGGGATTGAAGTTAATACCTTAACAGCGATGAGCACTTACTTATCTATCCTCACAACTGTGAAACATATCTTCTATTGAACAACTACCCGTAGCTCTTAAGGCTTGCAGTTTACAGCCCATATTTACTGCACTTGTTTCTTCTCCTTGTACTCCATACCACCTCCACCAAAATTTGGAAACCAAACAGCTTACAAACGAAGAGATGTGTTTCACAGTATCGAGAATGAACAAGTGCTTATAGCTCGTAAGGTAAACATTTTAGGGGTCATATTTACTATACGATTTTTTATTATTTTGATCCAAACTACCACCTCTGAAAGTTGGCTGCCCTACAATCTTCGCAACAGTAATACCCAGTGTCAGAGGTAACAACGAGTTTCGGTGTCCACTATTGCTAGAACACTATCAGAGACCAATGTCGCGTTCTCTTATAAAGGGGAGTTTTCCCGTCTTTTTGCTGGAGAAGTGCGAGTATCGGTTAAATTCTTGTGGCTACCATCGGTGGGCCATCGTCGTAGGCTAATATTCCGTTTCATCAGTTCCCTGAGGTCAGCGCTAAAAACTTTAGAGTTCATGCTTGCGCCATTAGGGAGGACGTCAAATACAATAAACTCTTCAGAGTCCCAGGAGACTGTCACTACAACTTTACCCGTTGAGGGTGCGCCATTGAACATATTTCTTCTGAGGAGTAGTGGTGTGGCGCCACTCCATACATGCCGGTTTTGTTTTCAGTTCGAAGTTATGAACCCATGTTCCATCGCCTGCGCCGATGGTCGACAAAATATTGTTACAACCATCCTCGTAATGCGCAAGAAATTCCGCACAGATTGTCCTTCATTGTTCTTTGTGTTCTTCAGTTAGGGGCCGGTGAACACAACTGGGTACGGCTGGCGAAGAGGCGCGAGACGGGCAGGATTACCCGAACTTTTTACTGTGACAACAAATTTCCGCGCTTTTTCATCCGAAATTGATCGTGGAAGTGAAATTTGTTGCATTACTTACTGAACGGCCTTCGTAATATCTTAAATGCGAAAGTCTTCTACGTATCCATGCCGAAACCATTGAACGAATTTCGATTAAAATTGGTGTGGAGTTAGCTTTAGTCCTTGGGAAATACATAGGGGATTTAGAAAGTGTGTAGAACAAGATTTTTTTCGATTTCAAGAATATTATCAGTTTTACTCTTTGATCTTCCATCTTTGTCATATTTGTCAAAATGCTTTCGCTGATCAAATGGCTCTGAGCACTATGGGACTTAACGTCTTAGGTCATCAGTCCCCTAGAACATCCATGCCCGAGGCAGGATTCGAACCTGCGACCTTAGCAGTCCCGCGGTTCCGGACTGTAGCGCCTAGAACCGCACGGCCACCACGGCCGGCTTCGTTGCTGTAGATAATATCAACGTACGCAATTTTAACAATGCTTATAAAGTTATAAATATAATGTATTCTACACTTCCGTATTACTATCATTAAATGTTAGGTTTTCACGACCAAATCTCTGAAACGATTTCATTGAAATATGGTGTCGATATAACTTGAGGGAAAGGACATCGACTACTTGATGGGGCAAAAACTGCTAAGATGTTGAAGTAGAGAATTGGACATCACTTCTTCCATCAGTAAACAGTAAGCATGTTCAAAAATAATAAGGCTTGTTGCATGATGTAGACGTTGCGTAATATATAGCCCTCCTGACCACGCCCATTTGTTCACACCTCTCGGCAGCAATGCTGCACGGGTCTACGTTTCATGTATAGGGGCAACTAGGAGTGGGCCACGTATTACGTGCTATGCTTACCTGAACAGCCAGACATCTGAGTTCAATAGACATTACTGTACACACAACAGCTTACTTACTAAACATCACTCACTGTAACAGAACTACTGCTAAGCGAGTGGAGCTGTGGGGTAATGGTGGTTGTTGTTGTTGTGGTCTTCAGTCTTGAGACTGGTTTGATGCAGCTCTCCATGCTACCCTCTCCTGTGCAACCTTCTTCATCTCCCAGTACTTACTCAACCTACATTCTTCTGAATCTGCTTAGAGTATTCATCTCTTGGTCTCCCTCTACGATATTTACCCTCCACACTGCCCTCCAATGCTAAATTTATGATCCCTTGATGCCTCAGAACACGTCCTACCAACCGGTCCCCTCTTCTTGTCAAGTTGTGCCACAAACTCCTCTTCTCCCCAGTTCTATTCAGTACCTCCTTATTAGTTATGTGATCTACCCATCTAATCTTCAGCATTCTTCTGTAGCACCACATTTCGAAAGCTTCTATTCTGTTGTTGTCCAAACTATTTATTGTCCATGTTTCACTTCCACACATGGCTACACTCCATACAAATACTTTCACAAACGACTTCCTGACCCTTAAATCTATATTCGATGTTAACAAATTTCTAATCTTCAGAAACGCTTTCCATGCCATTGCCAGTCTACATTTTATATCTTCTCCACTTCGACCATCAGCAGTTATTTTGCTCCCCAAATAGCAAAACTCCTTTTCTACTCTAA
This sequence comes from Schistocerca piceifrons, assembly GCF_021461385.2. Taxonomy (NCBI): domain Eukaryota; kingdom Metazoa; phylum Arthropoda; class Insecta; order Orthoptera; family Acrididae; genus Schistocerca; species Schistocerca piceifrons. The sequence continues at coordinate 364,120,249 of NC_060144.1, read as the reverse complement.
GTGTCTCATTTCCTAATCTAATTCCTTCAGCATCACCCGACTTAATCCGACTACATTCCATTAGCCTCGTGTTGCTTTTGTTGTTAGTAGCATATATATATATATCACCAGGTAATTAAAGTGCAGCTACTGATACAAGTCCAGTGTGAGCTGTAGTAGTAGTACGGCAGCGAAGCTTCGTAGATATTCCAGTGTGTTAATGTGGAACTGATTTATGCTGGAAAAAATTAGTTGCAGTTTTGGCCATCAAGTGGAAATCTGGTGATGTGAATGCAAGAAAGACATATATAAATATTTCCATATGTAATGATTTAGAAATAGGACGTGGGCAGAGAAGGTCAAACGAGTGATGGAGGTATGATTTTGAATTTATTGTTAACTGCCACTCACACCGTTTGTTCGATGTGAGTATCGTAGACGTCGACGAGATGCTGTACAGCGCCAGATTTGCACTTAGTGCCCAGAACTCGAACTAATTTTTGCCAAAGTAAATTGGTTCCGAATTAATGCACTAGCATATCTATTAAGTTTCGCTGCTATACGATAATTACCGCCCACAATGGACCTCTGTGAGTAGTTGCACATCAATTATTACCACCCAGTATACCAAATAAGCACAATTTTAGCCATCATTTGGCTGCGTATATTAGGTACCACCTGTTCTGTGTCTCAGTACGGTCTATGTTCATTTCCACGGGGAACGGAAATTGGCGTCAGCTGAAAGAGATACGCAGCACCGTAGCGATCACGACTTGGAGCGCGCGGTGTTGTGTTTTGCACCCTGCGTCCGCTGGCGCTGTCGCTGCCGCCGGCGCAATCGGCCGATCGGCATTACGCGTCGATTGTGCAGCGACCTCCCCCTCCCCCAACCCCTTCGCTCCGCCCGACACCGTTTGCCAGTGCGGCAGCGTTGCAGCAAGAAGCGCAGCGGTGCCCATTAGCCTGCGCTGTTATCTTGCGGCCCGGCTAGCGGAATGGCCTGCCCTATCTGCACTCTGCACCGCGCCGCACTGATGTCGAAAATGGCGGCCGGCACTATTTTTGGATACTGTGTCATCGATGACGGAGTCTGCGGCAGACTCACCGCACCAGATACTCCAGTTCGATCCACCTGGCAGCCATGTAACATCGGAATGGGCCTCCCTCTTTCAGCCTTTGTGTTTGGTACAGATCGCAAGATTCTTTCCTGTCATTCTGAGTGAGCTAATCTATTCAAAATTACAAGGTTTGGATAGAAAGATAACAACATAGCGATGTATGTGGGTTTGAATATAAATGCAGACCCTAGCCATACCTGCTCGTTTCACATTTCTATTTGACTGCACACTGTCTTCCTCACATTGCAAGTGTCACTCGTGGTCAAAAGACCGTTCATTGTAGATGCAAATGCATTACGTCAGCGCTCGTAACGGTACCACTGACCACCTCAAACGGCAATCGATGGTAAAGTTATACCTCTGGGAGAAATTTTTAAAGTTGTGACCATGAGATATCGTAATGGAAACAGAACATCAAACTGGGACTCGTTTCAAAAACCATACAGCAAAGTACACTACTGGCCATTAAAACTGCTGCACCAAGAAGAAATGCAGATGATAAACGGGTATTCATCGGACGAATATATTGTATTAGAAATGATATTTGATTACATTTATACGCAGTTTGTGTGCATATATCCTGATAAATCAGTACTTAGAGCAACCACATCTGGCCGTAATAACGGCCTTGATGCGCCTGCGCATTTCGAGTCAAACAGAGCTTGGATGGCGTGTACAGGTACAGCTGCCCATGCAGCTTCAACACGATACCATAGTTCATCAAGAGTAGTGACTGGCGTATTGTGACGAGCCAGTTGCTCGGCCACCATTGACCAGACATTTTCAGTTGGTGAGAGATCTGGAGAATGTGCTGACCAGGCCAGCAGTCGAACATTTTCTGTATCCAGAAAGGCCCGTATAGGACCTGCAACATGCGGTCGTGCATTATCCTGCTGAAATGTAGGGTTTCGCAGGGATCGAATGAAGGGTAGAGCCACGTGTCGTAACACATCTGAAATGTAACGTACACTGTTCAAAGTGCCGTCAATGCGAACAAGAGGTACCGAGACGTGTAACCAATGGCACCCCATACCATCACGTTGGGTGATACGCCAGTATGGCACGCTTCCAATGTGCGTTCACCGCGATGTCGCCAAACACGGATGCAACCATCATGATGCTGTAAACAGAACCTGGATGCATCCGAAAAAATGACGTTTTTCCATTCGTGCACCGAGGTTCGTCGTTGGTACACCATCGCAGGCCCTCCTCTCTGTGATGCAGCGTCAAGGGTAACCGCAGCCATCGTTTCCGAGCTGATAGTCCATGCTGCTGCAAACGTCGTCGAACTGTTCGTGCAGATAGTTGTTGTCTTGCAAACGTCCCCATCTGTTGACTCAGGGATCGAGACGTGGCTGCACGATCCGTTACAGCCATGCGGATAAGATGCCTGTCATCTCGACTGCTAGTGATATGAGGCCATTGGGATCCAGCACGGCGTTCCGTATTACCCTCCTGAACCCACCAATTCCATATTCTGCTAACAGTCATTGGATCTCGACTAACGCGAGCAGCAATGTCGCCATATGATAAACCGCAGCAATAGGCTACTATCCGACCTTTATCAAAGTCGGAAACGTGATGGTACGTATTTCTCCTCCTTACACGAGGCATCACAACAAAGTTTCACCAGGCAACGCCGGTTAACTGCTGTTTTTGTATGAGATATCAGTTGGAAACTTTCCTCATATCAGCACATTGTAGGTGTCGCCACCGGCGCCAACCTTGTGTGAACCCTCTGAAAGCTAATCATCTGCATCCTATCGGTTAAATTTCGCGTCTGTAGCATCTTGGAGGTGTAGAAATTTTAATGGCCAGTAGTGTATAATCAACAGTAAACGGTGGGTCAGGAACAGACGTTCTCCCAGCACCAAAGCCCTAAATTATATATTAAAACAGGTCGCCAGCCATAATGATAAAGCACAAGGCATTGCTGAGGTTAACCTAACTTTACACACACACACACACACACACACACACACACGCACACTAAACTCTTTCCTTATAACTGTTCATACTACAACACAGTAACCTAACCTGGCAGAGATAAGCGTTACTAACTAAAAAAATGGCCAATGAAATAGTGAACAGTAACATATGCCTCTCAACAACACTTACCTTAAATGAACTAGGTGCAACAGTTTATAAAACCAATTACCGACACACATGAAACTAGTAGCAATACTGAACAGGGAAAAGCTTGAAATCGGAGGGTCTGCTAATGATCATAACCTATAGCTTCATTGCTTAGTGCAGTGTCTTTACGCCTGTAAATTAACCAACTAGCATTGGAATAGATAACACAGTAAATAGCTCTTTCTTAAACACCGTTTTAAGCAACTAACCAGATTGCAGTGTAACTACACTGCCTCTGAAAGAGCCTCTGCATTGCTTCATTAACTAACTGGCCTAGTAGATGAGAACCCATACACCTTCATGGTTTGAAGAAACATGCTAATTAACAAAACTACACCAGTATGTATGAGGAATGGTAAGTATTCGTATCATTAATTATTAATTAAATAAAGCACAACAAACTATAACTCTTTAAATAACAAATGTGCTTTCATAAGCAGTCTTTTGACTTACTCAAAAGTATAACAGGCTATGATAATGATAAAACAACATTTCAATAAGTTCAACCACTTTCCCTTAATAAATTAGGACACTCGGAATTAAATTCACCAGGATAGGATTCCTGTCTACGTCTGTGATTTGGGATAATCACAGGTGTAATACAGAGCTTTTTACTAACACCGCGATTGTTATTGAAATCAACCAAATATCTCAAGAACCTGGTCCATTTACAGAGTGCCACATAAAACAGCTTACTGGAAGGCTGGTGGCGCTGGTGGTGCAATTTACAGTGTCTATTAAACTGGCGGCGATGCAGTCATGGCAGTGCCGTTGGTCTCGCCCTGTTACATACCTTCTTGGCGTAGTAATTATATTTATAGGGCCAAAAACCATGCCATGATAATGGTATCACCAAATGCAACATCCGAGGCCCATAAATACTGCCCTTAAGCTCTTCTGACCTCAAAACTCCAGGAATATGAGCCACAATGATCCGCTACTGCTAGCGAGGTGTTAAACACAGCACTGCTCAGCCCACAAACAAAGGACGAGTTTCCACTTGCGCGCCAACGACACCTTTTCCACTCCGCCAGACTACTTCCGTAGCTGCGGGGCTTCCCCACGCCTTTAACATCCAACCCTACGTTCCCTAACTGTGGACCAAGTCATTTCCGGTACATTACATTGCAATCATTCCATAAGTTATTTAAATCCACAAGCATAATTTTAAATATCATCGTTGAGACGTTTCACATATACATAGTCAAAGAATTTCCGTAACAGATACAACATTATACATAAGGAGTACTACAACTGACATAGAAAGATCGATGCAGACATAAAATAGGTCAAAAATAGGTGTTACAAGCTTACTCGATAGGGGAAAAATTGTTGGTGCTCTATTGTGGATGCTTTCGTAAACAAGGGAGGCCAAGTGTTCGGTGTTTCATGAGTCGTCCTATAGAAAATTTGTATCGCATACACGGAAAGCGGAAAAACATCATTCGCTAAGGCATAAGGTGGACGAATGTGTATGTTTATGGAGTGATCGTGACAGACGATCATTCTATTTTGACGAAAAATAAGAGGACGACAAAGCTGCAAAAACGAATGTCGCACTTGTGAACGCTGTCAGCACCAAAACAACACGAAGGGAACTGCACATGAAGGGAATTGATGGGTTAGCTGTAATTACAAAAGCACTTTTCATGTTGCAAATGCACGTAGTAGGAAAATGTCGTACCGAAATCATGAAACGTGAACTATGGAGCAAATAAATACATTCATTTAGTCGTATATGACTTGTTAACAATTTTTCCAACTTCTGCCTGATTTTACGTCCCAAGAGAGAAACATGAAGGTGCTGGATGGTGAAAGGGGCAGCCATGTTGGGGAATTCCACGGGTCTCAGAGCCATTCTGCAAAGTCGCATTTCAGTCAAGGATTCTGCGGTCATGTTCGCTTATTTGGTCCATCCCATATTGATCTTATGACTCAAGACGACAGAATATTCCTTAGACAGCCCGCATCGTTCAGGACTGCTTTTTCGCCCACGAAGATGAATTGTCGTATATCCCGTGGAAACAATAGTAAATGGATTTCCATATTATTGAGCATTTGCGGTCTGCTTAGGGGAGAAGAGTGTGTGATCGCTGTCCGCCTCCTTCATCCTTTCCCGCACGTAACACCATTTTGCACCAAGAATGACATAAACGTTCCTTCAAAACCATACAGGAGGTGTATTTATCCATTCCGAGACCACTGGAAGCTGCTTCGAAATCCAGTGGGTTTCTTACACCACATTAGACATGGTAATATCTTTTTGATGTTTCTATATTTTTGTCCAACCCCCGTACCTAGGTAATGACGAAAAAACACGGATTAACGTTAGTATAAAAAGTATGTCATCACATATAAAAGACAACTGAGAATTCCAAAAATGTCAGAAAGGAAATCACATTGACCTCTTTACAACAAACGCTTTCCATTTTCCTTCAAGCTATCGGAGAGAGCTAAGAGTACCTCTATCTCATCGGACGGAGATTAAAATCTTTTTCTTTTGAATGTGAGTCCAATGTCCTCACCACTTCATCACTTCTCTCGACCTCAGGGCATGCGAGTATAATAACCTAACGACTAACGAATGAAACTTTTAGGCGTCATCCTATTCCCTCACGAAATATCTACATCAACATCTGCATCGGCATCTCTACACCTCAAGCCACCTTACATTCAACAACGTGCTTTCTTATTACTGACAAGGTTTTAACAACTCAGATTATCAACATTTACTCGCCAATATTATCTGTGTTTCGCTGGATAATGATTAGTTCATAATGGTGCTAATGGCTCTGAGCACTATTGGACTTAGCTTATGTGGTCATCAGGCCCCTAGAACTTAGAACTACTGAAACGTAACTAAACTTAGAACATCACACACATCCACGACCCGAGGCAGGATTCGAACCTGTGACCGTAGCGGTCGCGCGGTTGCAGACTGCAGCGACTAGAACCGCACGGCCACCCCGGCCGTCGTGATAATGATTAGTATAATAACGGGTTTGATCATATGCTTTGGCCCTCAACCAGTGGAAATCTTCTAGAAGATTTTTTCCACAGCTGACTGGTTTCATAAAGTACATTTATTTGTCATTACTGCCAGTTTCGACCCTTAAACTCTTATCAGTTTACTAGAAAATCAATTCTGTTTCCTTCTGCCCACCACTCACCAATGTTTGTATTCATTGTTTTTGGCACCTCATACTTCAGACTGGTTTCATGCGTACCGCAACAGCTTCGGCCGCTGTCCAACCTCCATTTCCCTAAAAAATAGTGAAGAAAACTAAGAGTACCTCTATCAGTTATGCCCAACATACGCAATTAATTTTTAAATATAGTTCAGACTTTGTCTTGCTCTACAGATTTTGCCCTTCTAAAGCTCCACTTGATGCATGGAAGTTATCATCTAATATCTTAACACTTATCCTAAAATCATGTCCGTTTTTCTGGTGAGTTTGCTGTATCTCTCTGTCAAAGCTAGTTCTGCGGCAGACACCTCATATCTAAACTTATCAGTCTATTTAATTTTTCTTTTTGTAGTACAACATTTCATTCTCCTCATTTCTTTTTTCCCAATTTGTGGCTTAGCGCATGGTTCACTTGGAACACTTCTGTGCTCCAAACGTACATTTTCATAGAATTTCTCTCCAAAATTAAGGTCAATGATACTGGCAGATTTCCTTCACCAATGGATGCCTCCTTTTTCAGTACTTCGAGTTTACTCCTTTATCCGTTCGTCATGCGCTATTTTAGTTTCTTCATTTGTGTGGCCATAGTGTCCGTAGTTGCTTTACAATTCTTGAGGGTATCTTTGTTCCGTCGTTGCAACTACAAAAATACGTGATTTTTTTTCACCACATTTCTTTTCGCTTTATTGAAGTAAAGCATCATCATTTCCCGATGTAAGCGAGAAATCAAGCGAAAATCAGCTTAAGTACAAATCAACATATTCTTAACGAACTGGTTTTAGACCTAGAATCAAATAAGAATGTAAAAACTTAATTACAGACCACTGATGATGGTTTACCTCAATAAACGGAAACGCATCTGGTGAAAAAACACCATGAAGTTTTGTAGTTGCAGCGACAGATCGAAAATACCCTCAAGTTATTTTAGTTCCTTTATAATATTTCTGGCTTTACAGCCATCACATTCGAGTACAAGAAGCTGTCCTTGGTGCGAAAACTGACTGCATCCTTATATTCTATTGTTTCCTAATTTATGCTTGTAATGGGTGTAAGACACCATCAATTATTGAGTAAGAATTATTATTGGAATTACTCATCAGTACCACGGGTTTTTACATGAGACTACGTGGTAACAACGAACTAGACAGAAGAATCACACATATTAGTGGATAAAACAACGCTCAACGTTTCCAGTCATTATAAATGCTGTGGGGTAGATGCAGTGCACACCAATAGGAGGTAGGCGTCTCAGAACTTATAGGCAAATCATCTGCTCCGTATTGTCACAGGTAATTAGGTCGCGCCTAGAGATAGGATACCGAAGAACTGATTTAAAAGGCAAGTTACTGCTCCTGCACCTTTCAGGACCTTAGCAACAATAAATTCAATGAATTGTACGTCAAAAACGGAACATCCGTAATGTGTTTTAATACTCTGCAGAGTTGCTTTATCTATTGATATGCGTCTTTTTCTGCATGTTTTCTAGTTTTCGCACTGTATGCATCTATATTAGCTGAGGCCGACATGTTTTGCAATTGCGTATTTGTTCGATGACTGATGATAGTTTGTTCTGTTGTATCAGTGCTAATTTTATATTCTGTGTGGAGTCTCGATTAGTGAGTTTCATTTTACATACTTTGTTTTATTTATCACGCTTGTATCTTTAATGATTAGTTATGAACGGTCAAAAATTCATGAGACTGGAGCTATTATTTGATCAAGCTTATAATCACCACAGCCTAAAGACATTGTTAGGGGAGAATGGGGTGGATGACACAGTTTACGATTTTCAATCTTTAAGAGGCAGTACTTACAAATTTGCTTTGCCATTTGAGCCTCGCATAACTCGTACATACATTAAAAAAAGTTTTGCGTCACCCCTGGTTCCTAGAACTCCTGAAGATAGACATTGACTGTGGGTATTGTATCACAGACACAGTCCCTTTGAGTGTTAAGAGATGTCACTAAATCCGCCCGAAGATATAAACAACCATACATAAGCAGCGCCTATAAGACGGAGGGCGTCTGACAACCGATCAGTTCCAATCATTCCACCAGGAAGGAGGTACACGGCTCGTGTAGTCTGTAGATCAACCATCCCTAACAAGGGAACCTCCCATCCCACCCCCCTCAGATTTAGTTATAACTTGGCACAGTAGATAGGCCTTGAAAAACTGAGCACAGATCAATCGAGAAAACAGGAAGAAGTTGTGTGGAACTATGAAAAAAAAAGCAGAATATACAAATTGAGTAGTCCATGCGCAAGATAAGTAACATCAAGGATAGACAGTTCAGGAGCGCGGTGGTCCCGTGGTTAGCGTGAGCACACGCGGAATGAGAGGTCCAAGGTTCAAGTCTACCCTCGAGGGAAAATTTTAATTTCTTTATTTTCGCAAAGTTATGATCTGTCCGTTCGTTCATTGACGTTTCTGTTCACTGTAATAAGTTTAGTGTGTGCTTTGCGACCGCACCGCAAAACCGTGCGATTAGTAGAGGAAAGGACGTGCCTCTCCAATGGGAACCGAAAACATTTGATCGCAAGATCATAGGTCAACCGATTCCCCCACAGGAAAACACGTCTGATTTATTCTATACGACACTGGTGACGGCATGTGCTTCACATGACTGGAATATGTTGTCGACCCACCTAACTTGTACACTTGGCGAATGGGTATAAAGATTCTTCTACCTTGCCCGATTTAGGTTTTCTTGTGGATATGATAATCACCCGCAAAAAAGTGATGAAAACATAAGAGTTTGTCACATAAACTGCAACAAATAAATGCAACAGTTTCACAGTCGTACAGTTTTCCCTGTGCTCTGTCAAAACATATGTTTTTTAACGTTTTCAAAGTTTTCCTTGTGTAGACAGTCAAATCCCGCATATGTCCAAGCAAATCTAACATGTCCTGGAATTTTGGAGAGCGAAGTTGATTATGTGTGAGTGCCGGAACTCTGATAATTGTCTGAAAACAAAACATTAAACTTTTCACTCGAGGGTAGACTTGAACCAAGGACCTCTCGTTCCGCAGGTGCTCACGCTAACCACGGACCACGGCGCTCCTCAGTTCACATTATCCTTGATGTTGCGTATCGTGCGCATGGACTACTCAGTTTCCATATTTTTGCTTATTTTTTTCATAGTTCCACACAACTTCTTCCTGTTTTCTCGATTGATCTGTGTTCAGTTTTTCAAGGCCTATCCACTGTGCCCACTTATAACTAAATCTGAGGGGGGTGCGATGGGGAGGTGCCCTTGTAAGATGGTCAATACCGCGGTTCGATCGCGTCCGCAATGTTACTTTCTGCCACGAAGGGCTCTCAACAACGGAAGTGTCCGGGCATCTCGGAGTGAACCAAAGCGATGTTGTTCGGACATGGAGGAGATACAGAGAGACAGGAACTGTTGATGAGATTCCTCGCTCAGGCTACCCAAGGGCTACTACTACAGTGGATGACCGCTGCCTACGAATTATGGCTAGAGGGAACCCTGACAGCAACGCCACCATGTTGAATAATGATTTTCGTGCAGCCACAGAACGTCGTGTTACGACTCAAACTGTGCGCAATAGTCTGCATGATGCGCAACCTAACTCCTGACGTCCATGGCGAGGTTCATCTTTACAACCACGACACCATGCAGCGCGGTACAGATGGGCCCAACAACATGCTGAATAGACGCTCAGGATAGAAATCACGTACTCTTCATTGATGAGTGTTCATTTACCTTCAACCAGACAATTGTCGGAGATGCCAGTAGCATATTGGCGAGGCATTCGTCTTCATGGACGACAATTCGCGCCCCCATCGTGCACATCTTGTGAATGTCTTCTTTCAGGATAACGACATCGCTCAACTAGAGTGGCCAGCATGTTCTCCAGACATGAACCTTATCCAACGTATCTGGGATAGATTGAAAAGGGCTGGTAATGGACGTTGTGGACCACCAACCACTCTGAAGGAACTATGCTGAATCGCCGTTGAGGAGTGGGACAATCTGAACTAACAGGGCCTTAATGAACTTGAGGATAGTATGCCACGAATACAGTCATGCATCAATGCAAGAGGACTGCTACTGGGCATTATAGGTACCGGTTTTTACAGCAATCTGGACCACCACGTCTGAGTGTCCCGCTGTACGGTGGTGCAACGTGCAATGTGTGATTTTTCATGAGCAATGAAAAGGGCGAAAATGATGTTTATGTTGATCTCTATTCTAATTTCCTGTACAGTTTCCGGTACTCTCCGCACCCAGGTGATGGAAAACTTTTTTTGATGTTTATATATAGGCTTGACACAAATTCACAAAAATTTGATTTCAAAGCATCATTTGGATTTTTATGAAAAAAGAATTCGGCCAGAGTTCATTTCTTTGGTGAAGTGCCTCGATTGGAGATTGGCTGTCAAATTCGCTTCCATTGGTTATGTGGATGAGATCGAGAATGTATATTATAAATAAATATCTTGAAAATATGAAATCAGACAAAGATATTCACGAAGCACTAATGCATGACACCTGTTTATGGACTGATAGTAATTTAATTAAATATTTATGAAAATGTCCTCCTTCGGTCTAGTCACTTTGGAGTTCACACTCACAGTTTTGACTTTCCCCATGAGAGCACAATTCATGAGCCAACTTCTTACATTCTATACAATGTGTCAATTTTTTTCTCAGCTATACCTTAACAAAATTGTTCATGAGTGAACCAACAAAATCGTCGTCATCCTATTTCTCACGTATTGAAATACTTTGTTCATTTAGCCTTATTTATATTTTAATTTTTTATTTTCATTCTTTCCAGTAACATTTCTAAACAATGACTGGCCTTTCTAAATTGCTTTTCCAACTAGTTCTTAAGGCTTCTTTCACGTGATGAATTTATTAAAATTGCTGTATGTTTTTTTTCAGGAGCTACTTTATTTGTATTTTTCTTATTGCTTCGATTTGGTAAATGTGCCAATAGGACACTGGCAGGCATGGCTGAGCTCGCACTGAAACTCATCAGAGTTACCTTGAGGCGTCTACTATAAGCTATTTATTTCCTTTGCAAGCTATTGTCGAAGCTCATTCACAGTTTACTTTCTCTCTGTCACATATCTTCGTGCAAAATCTGAGTTTGTGCAAATGTCACATTTTAATGCATTTATTCCCATGCACCGAAATTCTGAAGAACTATTAGACGGAGTCAGTGGAGGAGAATGTGTAGGAGAAACGAGCTGAGGTAAATCGTGAATTGCCATTATTATTTATGCGTAGTCAGTAATACAGATGTCATATGGAGCACTGAAAGATTTCTTGAACGACCCATAGACGGTTCCATCAAGAGGCTGGAGCTTATGTGTGCAACGTGAAGCTAACGGTAAAATGATGATTCCATCGGATGTAGTGGAAGTGAGGTGCTGGCTAAGATGGGAACCACGAATTGCGAAAGTTATATAACTGATTTAAAAATCAGTTTCAGGTTTACTAATTTATAATTTCTCCTTTTTCACCTTTCTCACTTGTCCAAGCAAGAAAACTTCTAGACAGTTGAGAAAAAGTAATTGAATCTGCCTGGTTAGTTGACACACATGACAACCATCTCCGAAATTTTTTTTCGAAAACTAACCACGAACGGGCATTTAAAATAAAAATAATTGATGTAAAAACAGATTTTGAACGTAGCATCAAGATTTACAAAAAGAAAGTTTTGTAGCTATTATAAATCAATAGAAAGTAATTGGGGTACAGACTTCATTGGGTACAGAGTAAATAATGAGATGTGGTTCGATCTGTCGATGAATACTTACAGCTGAAAAGAAACGAAAACAGCAACAAAATTTAAATAAACTGTCGCTGCGAACAAGAAACTTCTCTCATCCTGCCGAGAATATTGTGATCGTGCTGTTGGTTGCGTTTGTACTGGTAGGAAGCAACAGTGGCAGAGAACAGAGACCTGTGGCAATCAACCTGTACCAGCCTTACACTTTCTCTCCAACATATTTTTGCCTATTTTAAGGCTCTAATAAGATCATATGTATTTATGATATGGCTTTGTCGTGGTAGATCATGCCTACTAATAGTTCGTATAAATGGCCCATATTCCAGCTCTGTTAACTGTTACTTTTTAAATTTAAAAATTTTTTTGATATGTGATTTACATGGTTTACTAACTGTTATTTTATATTTTTGATGATTTAAATGCCAGATAAGTCAGTAGCTTCAAGTAAAAGATCTTTATGATATCAGTAAGCTGACAAATATTATTATTTTTGAGAAAATGTTTTTTCATCCTAGCATTTCTTTCGCCCTAGCATATTTGGAAGTGCAATTAGACAGACCTATCAGCTTGCTCTCAATTTTGTACAAAATTTTCACAAAGATCTTGTTAAACCGAATTAGTTCCACCCTAGACTCAGCCCAACCTATAGAACAAGCAGGATTCCGAAGCAATTTTAGCACTATTGACCACATTCTGACCGTTAGTGAAGTGATAAGCAGAGCGAATGAATACCAACTGCCTCTCTGCATTGCCTTTCTTGACTTTGAAAAGGCATTTGACTCCGTTAGCCATGCAGCTGTCCTCCAAGCTTTGAGTGAGCAAGGAGTGGGGGCAGCATACATTGAAGTGCTCAGGAAAATCTACAAGAATTATTCAGCTTATGTTAACATCGGCGAATCAACTCAAGAATTCCGCATCATGAGGGGTGTCAAGCAAGGCGATCCCATCTCCCCAAAACTGTTCTCTGCTGTATTGGAAATGGCTATGTCAAAGTTGAGGTGGGAAGGTAAGGGAATTAGAGTTAATGGAAGAAGGCTTACCAACTTGAGATTTGCCGATGATATTGCCTTACTGGCCAAAGACTTCGCAGAGCTCCAAAACTTAGTTACAGATCTTGCATCAGAATGTCAGCTGGTTGGCTTGAACATGAACCTTTCCAAAACAAAAGTAACGTCTAACAAATGGGTCCCATCTGGAGATGTGAAGGGCAAGGACAGTCTGCTAGAAGAGGTCAGTGAATATGTCTACCTTGGCCAGATTATAAATATGAAGGAATGGCAAGCATTTGGGAAGAATTCAAAAGTATTCAGATCAAAAATGCCAGTAAATTTGAAGAAAGCAGTATTTGTTCAATGCATTCTTCCTGTGATGACGTATGGCTGCGAGACATGGACGCTGAACTCATTTACAAAAGGGAAACTTAGGACAGCACAGAGAGCCATGGAGAGATCAATGCTGGGCTATACAAGAAAGGACAGGAAAAGGGCAGATGACATCTGGTCTGTGACGAAGGTTAATGACATCTTAGAGGCAGTAGGTAGGTTCCTTGAAATGGCAGTGGGCTGGCCACGTCGCAAGAAGAAAAGACAACAAATGGACGAAGCTAGTACTGGAGTGGAGTTCGAGAGAGCACCGGAGGCCTAGAGGAAGACCACCAGACAGATGAGACAAAGACATCAAGAAGATCGCTGGTAACACCTGGCAGAGAACTGCCCAAGACTGTCCCACTTGGAGAAGACTGCTGAAAGCCTGCCTGAATCCACGACTCGAAGAGGCCACATCATTTAATAATTGAATTGGCTGATGATGATGATGATGATTAGACAGACCTGTTTGTCCTTATTGGTATAGTCCTTTTCTGCGAGGACATATGGTAATAAATACTTTTCTTCTCATTGTACTTATCCTGTTCTCCTTTTCCTCCTTGTTGTTCACTCCCTCTCCTAGTTCCCTTCTCTTTCTACTTCCTCTTCTTCTTCCCTTTATAATTTATCTTCATGTTTTCCTTCCACTTCTCCGATTCCAGCATTACACGTCTGGATCAACGAGCCTTCTGTCTGTAAGCCTACAATATGTATGTCTATATTGGTCTTCACCTTCTTTGAGATAAGACAAATGATGAGCGATAAAGGTGTAACATACAACGATTCTGTTAGACTTACTGCTAGCTCAAGATCATATCACTGTATGGTGAACGTAAGTTTGTTCGACCGAAAAGGTAGACTTCGATATGGAAATGAGGCGTCGAACATATCTCGCTTTTGGAGAACATTCCAATGCCAATTCCAATGCCAACGGTCAGGGAGGTTGGCGTATTAGGATATGGGTTGTGTTATGGAACCTTCAATGAATGGCTTTATGCAGGTCATTGCGCACGGACAGTCTAGAAATATATTTTTATTCCGTAACCGCTTGCGAACTCCGATCACCATCACGCTGTCAGTACTTACAGCTTGAGAGTGTACCAGAACATCATACAGTTCTAAAACGCAATTTCATATAAAAATGTACACCGTACGGATAATATTTACGAAAGCCTATGAAATCAATACTGTCTGCCTTCCACATAAAACTGGACATTCATATCAGAAAGTTTCCGCAAATAGGTTTCGGTTCTTATTTATGCTGTCGTTTACAACTGCGCTTTGTGAAGTTATGATGGACTTCCAAAATTTAAGGTATTAAGACCGTGATGAGAGTCTAAGATAGAAACCAGTAGTGGCATAAAGATATGTTTTTGAGATAGCCCGTATACCATGAATTTAATAAAATAAATATTGGTTTTCGTTATAAAATTGTTCTTCCATATTGTACTCTGAGTAGGAAACCGTATTTTAATTCAACCAGATGATTCTATTTTAGGACAGTTCTTCTAGGAGACGAGCTAGAAGTTGATTCTGGACGGATTAATTACAGAAATTGTGTAAACCAGTTGCAAAATCGCAACTAGTATCATGATCTCAATAAAACAACTACATGGAAAACTTTCTTTTGCTTGCTGCGCTGATACTTGAGACTTAAACAGGTTAATATTGGGGTATCCAGCATCAAGAAGAGGAAAACCACAACTTGTCCGTTCTGGTAGGCGATGGTAACATACAGCAAGTGATTCTAGCTATAATATTACAACTACAGGCATTGCGTGTAGGGGACGTAGCCTCCGGTAGGAATTAATAAACAGGCTAACGGCCACAGCTCGGCTGTTATTTGCTTCATTACTAGTCTGACTCTACAAACGAGACCTGCTTCAAATATTCATCGCCCTTTGGCACAGTATTAGAAGTTCAGAGTTATGGTCGGCACTGTCGTCATTACGGTGTTTACTCTCACTAATTGAATGAAACTAGGAACAAAGTAAATAATACATACCTGTGGCAGTTTGTCTTTGCGTTAAATCACATGCTGTTTACTGTATGGTAATGAATAAAAAAACAAACTTTTATCTTTTTCCTCTTATTTTAATTCGGTCTGTCTGCACGGACATGTCTTCGACGGGATGTTAAACTGCCGCCTCCCCCCCATAAGACTTCCACCTTCACTTAACCCCCCTCCCCCCATTTTCGCAAGCAGCAACAGTACGTATCAGGAATCCCTTCCTCGATGCCTCATGAGATTCCCATCAACGTACACAACCTATGTCCTACTTGCCACAACGATTGTTTCACTCTAATTATTTTCAGTAGATACTCATTAATTACACATCAAATTATCAGTATTCTTCTGCAAAACCACGGATCGATTTTTTTGTTGCTTTCCTTGTATGTAATATTCATAATTCATGTTTCACTTCCATGTAACGCTACATTACAAATACTTTCAGAGAAGATATCTTAACACTTACGTTTATCTTAAGTGTGCAGAATTGATGTTCTTGCTGTATATTAATTTAAATCATATGCCCTCTATACTTCATCACCACTTGTACTGCTGGCCAAATGAACTTTTGCCCTAGTTTTGGCTCCTCATTTTCAAATTCCTCCAGAATGGATTTCATTGCTATTGCTTCCCTTTTATTGATTATCCTCTTATAGCCCCTTTTACTACCTACTGTCGATCTAGTTAAGGTAATCTTTCAATTATTTTGCCTCCAGTGTTAGACTTACAATGTATTCAGACGCTTTATTTCTTCTAGGTGTGGCGATTACATTGGTGGTAGTTAACATTCATCCATGCTCGTGACGGTCGTCGAAAGAGTGACTATGGCTATTCTACATATACTGAAGCGCCAAAGAAACTGGCATAGGCATGTATTCAAATGCAGAGATATGTAAACAGGCAGAATACGACTCTGCTGTCGGCGATCCCTATATAAGACAAGAAGTGTCTGGCGTATTTGTTAGATCGGTTACTGCTGCTACAGTGGGGGGTTACCAAATTTAAGTGAATTTTAAAGTGTTGTTATAGTCGGCGCACGAGCGATAGGACACACTATCCTCGAAGTTGCGGTGAACAAGGGATTTTCCCGTACGACCATTTCACGAGTGTACCGTGAATATCAGGAATCCAGTAAAATATCAAGTCTTTGACATCGCTGCTGCCGGGAAAAGATCTTGCAAGAATGGGACCAACGACGACTGATGAGAATCTTTCAACGCGACAGAAGTACAATCGTTCTGCGAATTGTTGCAGATTTCAATGTTGGACCATCAATAAGTGTCAGAATGCGAAGCATTCAACGAAATATCATAGATATGGGATTCCGGAGCCGAAGGCCCTCTTTTGTACCCTTGATGAATGCACTACACAAAGATTTACTCTTCCCCTGAGCCCGTCAATACCAACATTGAACTGTTGATGACTGGAAAGATGTTGCCAGGTCGGACGAGTCTCGTTTCAAATTGTATCGAGAGGGTGAACGTGTACAGGAATGGAGAAAACCTCATGAATACATGGATCCTGCATGTCAGCAGGAGGCTATTCAAGCTGATGGAGGATCTGTAATGGCGTAGGGCGTGTGCAGTTGGAGTGATATGGAACCCCCGATACGTCTAGATAGGACTGCGACAGGTGACACGTTCGTAAGCATCCTGCCTGATCACCTGCATTCATTCACGTCCACTGTGCATTCCGACAGACGTGGGCCATTACAGTGGAACAATGAGACATCCACACGTCCAGAAATTGCTACACTGTGACTCCAGGAGCATTCTTCTGAATTTAAATACTTCCGCTGACCACCAAACTCCCCAGACACGGACATTATTGGGATGCCTTGCAACGTGCTATTCAGAACAGGTCTCCATTCCCTCGTACTCTTACGAATTTATGGAAAGCCCTGCAGGATTCAAGGTGCCAGTTTCCTGCAGCAGTACTTCAGACATTAGTGGAGTCCATCCCACGTCGTGTTGCGGCACTTCTGCGTGCTCGCGGGGGCCCTACACGATATTAGGCATCTGAACCATTTTCGTTGGCTCTTCAGTGTAATATCCATATTATCAGGGCTAGTAGATTAAGTCGTAGATCTTTAACTGAAACTAGTATCCTTCATCAGTTTCAGTAATTTTGGGCACTTAGTAGTCTCTGCAGAAGAGTAACTATGTTGTTAATAAAGAAGCGAATTTTCAGATATGCACTGGCAGATTTTCCGCACTTTCAAATTTGTTTCCAACAGTGACACAATGGATTGTCTTTCTTCATTTCATCCTTCGACATGGTTTACTGAATATCATTTTACTAACAGATTCGTCACATTATATATATATATATATATATATATATATATATATAATTTTTTTTTTGAGTCATCTGTCTTCTATGTGATTTAATGCGTCATGCCAAGAAATTCTCTCCTACGCTGACTGCTTCATCCTAGAGCAGCACTTGCATCATATGTCCTCAATTATTTGATGTACGCCAATCTCTGCCCTCCCCTTTGGTTTCTAACTTTCTACCATTTCCACTAATACGATGGAGATTATTCCGTCTGAACACATGTCCTATAAGCCAGTCTCCTTTTCTTGATAGTGTTTTCCATATGATCCTTTCATCGCCGATGCTGCGCGGAACAACCTCATTCCATATCTTATCGGTCTATCCAATTTTCAAATTTTTCAGCATTACCACTTCTCGAAAGGGTTCAATTCTTCTCCGATTTCTTCACAGTCCTTGATTCACCATCATTGCCAATACTGTGCCCCAAATATACGTGCACTAAACCTACGTTTAATACTAGTTGATTTGTTTGGCCAAGAATGCTCTATTTGCCTGTGCTAGTCAGCTTCTCATGTCCACCTTGCGTCCTCCGTCGTGGGTTATTTTGATTGGAAGGTAGGAGAGTTGCTTACCTTCGTGATCATTTCTGGTCCTTCTAATTATTTCTGACCTTTTCTGTTTTACTCTCAATACATATACCGTCATCGTTAGACTGTTCTTTCCATTCAGTACTTTAATTCGTATTCATTTTCCAAAAAATAGAAGTGTCATTAGCAACTCTTATGACTGATATCCTTTCACCCTTAATTTTAACACTCCTCATGAATCATTTTTTCGTTTCCGCCACTTCCTGTTTCATTGTTTCATCTTGATTCTTGTACATATTGTGTATTATCCGACTTTCACTGTAGCTTATTTCTATTTTTCCCAGAAGTTCGTACATTTTGCACCATTTTGTATTGTCAAACGTTTTTCCTACGTCGACAAATCTTATTAAATTGTTAAATTGCATTGATTTTTTCCATTCTTTCTTCCATTATCAAGCACAAACGTCAGAGCTCTCCTCCTAGTGACATTAACTTTCCTAAAACCAAGCTGCTCATCGTCTAATAGATTCCTAATTTTCTTTTCCATTCTTACGTATATATTCTTGTCAGTTGCTTGTGTGCAAAAAATGTCAAACCATTTGTGCGAGAATTCTCGCATTTATCTGCCGTTCTACGTTCGTAATCGTGTGGATTTTTTTATCCGAACCTTTAATGGTATTAGTCACAGTCCCGCAATGATTTTAGAAATTCCGATGGAATGTTATGTATGTCTTCTGCCTCATTTAGTCCCAAGCCTCATAGAACTGTTTTAATTTCTTACTCGAAGTTTCGTTCCCCTCCGCTTGCACTCTACCAAGTCGTCGGGCAAATGCTCCCCCTTATAGAGCCGTCCCACATACTCTTTACACCTATTGGCTTTCTCCTCTGAGTTTAATAGTGGAATTCCCATTGCATTCTTAATGTTTCCACCCTATCTTTTAATTTCACGGAACGTTGTTTTGACTTTTCTGTATGCTGAGTCAGTCCTCCCACTCATCATTTCATTTTCGATTTCTTCATATGTTCCCTGCGACTATTTCGACTTGGCTGTCCTGCAGTTCCTACTTCTTTCAGTCCTAAGAGATCTGTGTAGGCGTATTACTGTCTTTCCCTGAACATTTCTGTACTTCCTGCTTTCGTCGATCAACGATTCTTCTCTTATCGAAGATTTCTTCCTTTCTGCCTGTGTTTATCTGCCCCTTATAGAGGTGCCGATTTCTCTTCAGCTGAATTGTCTACTCTCTTATTCCTTGCCACATCTTTAGCGAACTTCAAACGCGCCTATTTATTCCACAGTACTACTGTATACCACTACCTTCGCCCTGATTTTTGGGCGATTTTCTTAAACTTCAGTGCCGTTACTAAATTGGGATCTGAATCTACGTCTGCACCTCGGTATGCCATACTATCCAATATATGATTTCGGAATCTCTGTCTGCGCATGATGCAATCAAGACTAAATCTTCCTGTGTCTGCAGGTCTTTTACAAGTATGTCAGCTCGTGATTCTTGAACATAGTGCCCCTTATTACCAACTGAAATTCATTACAGAACTCTG
Source organism: Schistocerca piceifrons (assembly GCF_021461385.2). Taxonomy (NCBI): domain Eukaryota; kingdom Metazoa; phylum Arthropoda; class Insecta; order Orthoptera; family Acrididae; genus Schistocerca; species Schistocerca piceifrons. The sequence continues at coordinate 364,100,267 of NC_060144.1, read as the reverse complement.
TTAGCCTTTCTCGTCTGTCGTTGCTCCCATAACGACTCGATAACAAACAGAAACTGGCCGACCGGGCGAGGACGTCAGCAGCAGATCGCCGATAGTAAGTAAGAGGACATAACGATATAATGACAGACAACGGAGATAGCACACGTTCAGGCAGTAAAACAAGACCGAAAATTCAAGAGACAGCATATCCAGAACAACGGTGTGTAGCGTGAACACAATGAAACGTATGACTGAGCTGCTGCGTCGCTGTTGTTATTGGCGGCCGCTGGCGCTGATAGGCCGACAAGATAAATTAATTTTTATAAGGCCGGTGCCAGGTTGAGATTCATTGGAAGAGCACATAGAAAATGTAGTCCATCAACATGGGAGGTGGCTTACAAAACACTCGTTCGACCTATACTTGAGTATTGCCCATCAGTGTGGGATCCGTACCAGGTCGGGTTGTCAGAGGAGATAGAGAAGATCCAAAGAAGAGCGCCGCGTTTCGTCACAGGATTATTTGGTAAGCGTGATAGCGTTACCGAGATGTTTATGAAACTCAAGTGGCAGACTCTGCAAGAGAGGCGCTCTGCATCGCGGTGTAGCTTGCTGTCCAGGTTTCGAGAGGGTGCGTTTCTGGATGAGGTATCGAATATATTGCTTCCCCCTACTTATTCCTCCCGAGGAGATCACGAATGTAAAATTAGAGAGATTCGAGCGCGCACGGAGGCTTTCCGGCAGTCGTTCTTCCCGCGAACCATACGCGACTGCAACAGGAAAGGGAGGTAATGACAGTGGCACGTAAAGTGCCCTCCTCCACACACCGTTGGGTGGCTTGCGGAGTATAAATGTAGCTGTAGAAGATGCCTGAGGCTCTGCAATCAGTGTTGCCGCAGTCACACCTGCGCTTGCGGTACCGTGTTCCTGCTGTCACCGTGGTCCTTGCTTTGTTATATTTTCATATCCTCATATACTTTTTCTATCTATATATTGTCCGCTTGTGACGTCGGCTTGTATATCTGGTGTATCGGTTGGTCTTGTATCAGTTCTGATGAGAACGCCCTTCTCACTGAACTGTTCACAGAAGCTCATTTTCTGCCCTACTTACATATTCATAACGAATGCTACTCCAGTTACAACATTTTCTGCTGTTGACATTACCCCATGTCTGACCAGAAATTCTTATATTCTTCCCATTTCACTTCATGTATCATTCACTCCGTAAATCTTATTCTACTTTAATATAAATTAATGTACATGCTAAATATTTAATAATGGATTTTTTGAGAATGGATAAAGGCTCATATTCCTTTGAAATGGTAACAAATCCCTACTTATTTCATCATTAGCTATTTCCTTTAGATTTTAAGGAGAGGGATTTGATTACTTTTTATCGTATTTGCCACGAGAGTCAACTATTTGCCTCTTAAAATTAATTCGCTGTTTTAATCCGTTGCAGGGAAGCTATTTGACTCCGACCTTTAAACGTTCTGTTAAGTGAATGTATTACCTGCTAATATACTGTGAAAATGTGTAATCTACCAGTATCGTTGTAACACCTGTCATGCAGCTTTTCTGCTTTATTATTACAGTATCTGAAGATGTGAAGTCAAAAAGTCAGTCTCATTATCAGGAAATGAGCTTAGGGCGTATGCGAGAAAATTGCATATCTTCTAAGCCAAGGTCCAGAGTTGTCATGGATTGTCATTCCTTTCATCCTACATGTTTTGAAGTCTCAACAGTGTACCGGCAATGTGAGCGTTATTGTGATAAGTAGGTGCACGTTATAGCTTGGTGTTTGTGTCTATGTGCATGAAAGGAGGGAGAAACGTGAAACACAAAGGTGGCACACAGGTTGCTTCTGCCGTACAGCACCAACGCGTTTTGCGAGCCTATCTGACAGATGGAGCCCTCACTCCATCACGCTGAAGAAATATCTTTCAATTTAATTTAGAACACTGGTGGAAAGTCTATCGAATAGGAACTGTATAAAACCATGTTTCATCCTTTGTCCAACCAAATACTAACGAACTAACAACAAAAATGTCTTCTATTACCAGGAGTCAAACTAATTATCTCTGAGTAGAGCATCATGTCTTCCCATCTCCCTCCCTTCTCCTCTCCTGCTCCGTTTCTCTCTCTCTCTCTCTCTCTCTCTCTCTCTCTCTCTCTCTCGCTGTGTGTGTGTGTGTGTGTGTGTGTTTTTATGGTAAATGAACCCTAAACTAAGAGTTCATCAGCACCATTACTAAAATAATTAAAGATCGAGTGTGTTTAAAACTTCTAAAACTTGTTCATTATTATTGCACTTTTTCCATCACGCTACCTTTAAAATAATGTAAATTTGTAAAATGTTCAAAACTTTTTTGTTAAAATTCGTATAGCAGAAGGAGGTAACAACGCATGGCTATGTGGCGGGCTTATCACTTAAAACCAAAGACAACGGTAAAAACCACTCTCCCAATATTTTACGAAACAATTCGGACATTTCAGAGAATTTTTAAAGTAGTACCACATTCATCTCATTGTCAGCTACAGTAGATGACATTTGCTGGGAATTAAACCAATACCCTCTAGTCTGAATACGATATACATTCGACTAAAATGTTGCTCACTGTGGTCTGTGTCGCAAAAAACTGTGGAGGGTCGTCTCCCTTGGTTAGGAGCCATGCATCATAAAGTTGTGTCGCATGCGAAAACGAGTGAGACGAACCTTAAATGAACTGTATGGTGGAACTCGACTGCGCTGTTGATTTTGAAAGGAGCAACAAATTGTTCGTTAGCTGCAGCCACTGTTCCTTCCTACAATAAAAAACGCATTTTGGATATCAATTATTTTAATTTTAACCTTAATATTTTCCGGTGTCGGTTTTCACAAAATATAACGGGAAAACAGATGAGGTGTACACAAAAAACATAATCCTTTCTGGTTCATAGAAAATCCAAAAGGTCATACAAAGTATGAGAAAAGAACCCGGCATGTTCCACAGATGCCTATTGGAGATGTTCTCAACGTAACAGCAGTTAATGTAACTATTGTCTAATAGAGATTAGACATATGCATATTATATAGTAATTATACATATTATGACGTTTCTGAATTCTCTATCATCCAGAAACGAATATGATTTATGCTTTCACATGATGTGTTTTCACATTGTATGCTGTGAAGTTGGTCCACGGTCACTTTAATTGTTTTCACTTTGAGCACATCTCTATTACTTTTACGGAACATGTTGTAATCTGGCCTTTTACTTGCACTATTCGCCATTAAAATCGCTACACCACGAAGATGACGTGTTACAGTCGCGAAATTTAACCGACAGGAAGAAGATGCTGTGATATGCAATTGATTAGCTTTTCAGAGCATTCACACAAGGTTGGCGCCGGTGGCGACACCTAAAACGTGCTGACATGAGGAAAGTTTCCAGTCGATTTCTCGTACACAAACAGCAGTTGACCGGCTTTACTTGGTGAAACGTTGTTGTGATGCCTCGTGTAAGGAGGAGAAATGCGTACCATGATGTTTCCGACTTTGATAAAGATCGCATTGTAGCCAATCGCGATTGCGGTTTATCGTATCGCGACATTGCTGCCCGCATTGGTCGAGATCTGATGACTGTTAGAAGAGTATGGAATCGGTGGGTTCAGGAGGGTATTACGCAACGCCGTGCTGGGTCTCAACGGCCCCGTATCACTAGCAGGCGAGATGACAGGCATCTTATCCGCGTAGCTGTAAAGGATCGTGCAGCCACGTCTCGATCTCAGAGTCAACAGATGGGGACGTTTGCAAAACAGCAACCATCGCCACGAACAGTTCGACGACTTTTGCAGCAGCATGGACTCAAAGCCCGGAGACCATCGCTGCGGTTACCCTTGACGCTGCATCACAGACAGGAACGCCTGCGATGGTGTACTCACGAAAGGCAAAATGTCATTTTTTCGGATGAATCAAAGTTCTGTTTACAGCATCATGATGGTCGCATCCGTGTTTGGTGACATCGCGGTGAACGCACATTGGACGCGTGTAATCGTCATCGCTATACTGGCGTATCACCTGGCGTGATGGTATGGGGTGCCGTTGGCTACATGTCACGGTCACCTCTCGTTCGCATTGACGGCACTTTGAACTGTGGACGTTACATTTCAGATGTGTTACGACCCGTGGCTCTACTCTTCATTCAATCCCTGCGAAACCCTACATTTCAGCAGGATAATGCACGACCGCATGTTGCAGGTCCTATACGGGCCTTTCTGGATATAGAAAATGTTCGACTGCTGCCCTGGCCAGCACATTCTCCTAATCACTCACCAATTGAAAACGTCTGGTCAATGGTGGCCGAGCAATTGGCTCGTCACAATACGCCAGTCACTACTCGTGATGAACTGTGGTATTGTGGTGAAGCTGCATGGGCAGCTGTACCTGTGCACGCCATCCAAGCTCTGTTTGATTCAATGCCCAGGCTTATCAAGGCCGTTATTACGGCCAGAGGTGGTTGATCTGGGTACTGATTTCTCAGGATCTATGCACCCAAACTTCGTGAAAATGTAATCACATATCAGTTCTAGTATATTATATTTGTACAATGAATACCCATTTATCATCTGCATTTCTTCTTGGTGTACCAATTTTAATGGCCAGTAGTGTATTATGACGTTTTGGATTTTCTGTCACCCAGAAAATAAAATCATTTATTTATTGATCTGATCTGTTTTCACCTTATATCCTGTGATAATGGTATACGACGAACACCGGTAGATATTAAGGTTCAAACAAAAATGACTCAGGGCTAAAATTTGTTTTTTTCCAACTACTTAGTGGCTACTGTATGTCACCTAACCAAAACATTAAACTCATCTTTGATTTTAAGCATGATTCTTCACACCAACAACGACGTATAGAATGAATGTGGACTGGCCACTGACCCATCAGTACAAACCACCTTAGCTGCAACATTGGCTAATTCAATACACTGGATTCTCATGTGCTTTGGTTCTCAAAAGAGTGAGACTTCCTTCCGCAGGGTTTATAGATGTAGAAGGACGTTCTCGATAATCTGGGCCACTTTATCTGAAAAATACAAAAAGTTGTAGAGGGGGAAGGGCAGATGAGGAATTTTGCAGTCATATCTGCAACTAGACGTACATTGACATCTATAATTTACAATCAAATGTTTACAGAGGGTTATTAGAACCACTTTCAAATTATTCCCCTACCGTCCCACTCTCAAACAGCATGGGAAAAATGAGCACTTAAATCTTTTCTGGTGAGTTCTGATTGCCTTGATTTTATCACTGTGGTCAGTATTTTCTGTGTAGTTTGAAGTCCACAAAATGTTTGGGATTCGGAAGAATACCCGGTGATTGCAATTTCCTGGAAGATTTATATGTAACGAGAAACTTTTCATTGAATGCCACCACAACTCGCGTATCATATCCGTAAAACTGTCTCCTGTTCGTTACAATACAATTGCTCTTTGAACTTTCACGAGGTCCTCCGTAAACCCCATCCGGTACTGATGCCATACTGCACAGCAATACTCCAAAAGAGACCCGACAAGAATAGTGTCGGGAGTTGAACCATGTAAGTGTGCTTCCAATAAAAAGCAGTCTCTGGTTCGGCTTCCTCATTATTTCTTCTATATATTTGCAATCCACGTTACATCCTCAACATCGTGTATTATTCTGCAGTGTACACTATGAATTCTTTACCTTCACCTGATAAGATTTCTTTACAGTTATGCTTTTTCCCACTTAACACCGAATAAAAATGTACTGATTATCACTTATCTTCTTTTCTTCCTGATATGCATTGTTAGGGGCTTCCCTGTCGAATTAACTCCATGCGCTGTCTTCTGTAGTAACGCTGTGGTCCCTGATATTCCAAATGTCTTGGATGCAGTTGTATTCCCATTCTATAAAGCTTAAAGCGAACAGTAATCTGCGTGAATTCCTGCTACAGTAGCTACTGTCATACAAGCACTACCTTTCAAAACATAATCGCCCGCCACAGACATATTAAACAACGTCCTCTGGAGTTCTTTTTATGGGGCGACGGCTGCTGTACAAGTCCGTTTTGAAAAATTAAGAAAACCATAAGGCAGTTGCTTGATCCACAATTTGTTGGGTACACTACTGGTTTCGGAACAGTTGCAGTTCCATCATCTGGTGTAAACTGTAATAGCAATGATGTTCTGTCTTACGCGAAAGTAAGGAGATCCTCAAGTCTTAAGTATCAGATACGGAATTATGTGGCTAAAATTTGGAAATTTATGTCTCATCTCGAGTATGAGTTTTTTACTAAGTATCCAGTGGAGCCTGCTAAGGTGGTATGTAGGAAACGTTACGTTTATGACATTTTTAGTGTTTATGGAGGCAATGATGAAAAGTTTGATAATATGCATAACAAACTTATTTACATTATATGGAAAGATTTCTTTCTTTGTTCAGCATAAGATAAATGTGACTTTGCCGTAATTAGACTTGAAGATCACCGTAAATGGCAGCAAGGTAGAGATTTACATCTACAGAAACGAGTCTACAACAGATTTAACTTTGAATCGAACCACCCGTTTAAGTACAAAACTGCTGCCCTCCAGTCCTTCCTAAACAAATTAAGTAATGTTCCCCTCACATCAGAAGCGTATGAAAGGGAGTTGGGCATAATCAAATACATTTCTGCGCGTAGTGGATAACCGGGATCCAAGACTGAGAAATTGAATAAGAAAACAGTAGTGAATCGGGGGGGGGGGGGGTGCGGAGAGGGTGGAGTGGGAAAAAGTTCATGAAGGAAATCACGCTGAAGCCTTTACTTGAAAAGAAAAAGAACCAGTTTTATGAGACTCCATATCATGGATACGTATCAGAGTGGAATGGAAAGAAACTGATGTCAGCCAAAATAGCTCCGCCATTTTTCATACCAAAAAATGTGGACAGAAGATTAAGGAATCGTAAAGTCTTCAAAAAGGATTCTTTCTTCTGTCCTGGAGTATATCGCATTGAGTGCAGATATCATTGGCCAGACAGGCGCCGCCTCCCACAATTGAGTCAGATTGCGCCGCATAAAGCGCGCGTCTAATTTTTATGTGAGATTAGAAGAACATAAAGGCTTGGCAAATTCCACGAAGCTCTGACAATGCATTTGATTGACAAACATCAGCTACAGCACGTTAGCAATAACTTAACTGTCTTTCACACTGTAGATGAAGGTCGTATACTCAATGTTCTGGAAGAAACTGAAATTTTAAGAAGTCTTCATTCCTGTCTTCTCGATAATATTAATGAACGAACGGATCCGTGTAACAAAAATATTTAAGTTAATTGTGATATTATTCAGGCAGGTTAAGGTGTCCATAAAATGTCATATTTTTACGTTTCTTAAATGTACAGGTCGTCTTCTCTCTCAACGTTGTGATGGTCCATTTCTGCTGTTACTTTCCGCTTTCCACTTTAAAAAAGTAGCCAATCTCATGTCTATTTCGTTCTGCCCCTGTGCTTGAGTCGCGTGCGGATTCAGTATTCACGGCTAGTATTTACTATTATATAGTTTTCTCGTTCGTGTTCCCTGTCGCGCAGTATGGGGTAACAGCTGTTATGACTTTTTTGTGTAATTCCACGCAATATGTCATTTCTTTTCTCGCCCTCTCCCCTCCCCCACTTTTATTGCATTTTATACGTTTCATTATTTTCGTAAATTTTGGTGTCCGGTTGTGATGTCTGCTTTTTTGCATTGTTTTGTGTCTCTTTTACTTTTTCGACAGAGAACTTTTGGTTCCATAACAATACTGGGTTGAAGATGACCTCAGATAATTAAGTGATCTTATTTGTAAGTATCATCCTCTTGTCTCTCTTTTAATTTTTTAATTTTGAAATTTTAGCCGCATAGTTTCTTATCCGATATTTCAAGCTTTGGAATCCTCTCCGTTTCGCGTGTAGCAGAATATTTTTATTATTGCGGCTTATACCAGATGATGTAACTAACTGTTCCGAAACTGGTCGTGTTGCCAAGAAAAGCTAATGGATTAAGCAAGAGTCTTGTCGTTTTCTTCAGTTTTGAAATTCTATAGATACATTAGGACCTCAAATAATCTACCGTTTGTTTGGTGCAGCAGCAATCTGAATAGTGACTGCGTTTGGCTTCAGTAAATGGAAGCGTAATGACGAGGTGCCGTTATGTACATAGTTGTCATTATACTCATGCGTACAGGAGTGTGAAAGCACAGTTGAAGTTGCTGACGTCCCAACTAATCATCGTATTATTGAGAGTCCTAAAATAATCACTGTCGGGGAAAACCACATAGTATCTGTTTCGGTCCTCTCTGCTTAGACCAAGCTGTTGATACAATTACGTAATTCTGGTGCTAGTTTTAAATTTCGTAAAACTATGCACCACAACCATATGCGAGATTGCAGATAGCAAGCCAAAGTAATATAGTTAATAAATGTTATTATGCAATTTAGGAGTTTATAGAAGTGTTGCGGACTGTCTGCGACACGATTATTAAGGACCGTACCTTATGAACACTGCAGGACGACCACATTAGCTTGAGACCGTGTAGGAGAACACTGATGCAACGCCATATAAGCGGTGGGTCTACTAACCCCTGACAGCTCGACTCGCCCGCGCTACACAGGTCAGGCCAGGCCACGCCAGGCCGGCGTGCCAGATAGCGCGGCCAGCTCCGTCTAGCGCCGCCTCCCACAATTGAATCAGATTGCGCCGCATAAAGCGCGCGTCTAATTAACATTGTCCGGCCAACGCGTTGCGGCGTTAGTTTACACGACGCATATCGAAGCGGCCGGCTAGTTCATTCTGTGCAGGTTCCCCCTTGCTTCCCAGTCTCTGGTAATACGTTCGCAACTAATTCCCTAAACGGCAACTCTTCCCATCCCTCGTATTTAATCCAAGGTACATAATAGCTCTCCACTCAGTGCGTAAGGTCCTCCTCGTCAGTCTTTTCCCACACTTTTCTGTTTTAATGTGCTTACAGAAAATTACGAACTAAACCCCTTCGCCATTATAGGGTGTGCGTCGAAGAATTTTCATATACTAGAATCTTTTTCCCCACTTACTGTTCCATTTGCAGAAGTAACGTGGTGAAAATATGAGCCCGAAATTCTCTAATTTTGGTGTCGTGGTGTAAATCTTGGGCCTGTTGTTGGCTGTAACTGTCGCATCCTTCCATTCCTCCTGCCGAAATTGTTATATCAAAAGACTGTGGCTTATAGGACTGTTACAGACAAGAAACGGCATGTAGAAGTTTACACTGATTTAACTATTTGGAGGTTGAGGCACCCTTTCTAATTTTGTGAGCCATTAATCCACATAAACATATTTTTAGTGGAAATAGCCCTGGAACAAACGGGCCTTTGTTAGAACAAAAAAAGTTATAAAGGTAAAAAAGTTCGCCTGTTCCAGCCCACTTCTTGTTAGAAACGAAATCACGAGACAAAAGGCTAGCCATTGAGTTACAGAAATTATCTACAAGTGGCCCCATAAGTTCTAGTGCTTAGCAAAGTGTCACACCAAGTAAATGGACGGCATAATCAATTCTTTTCCTTTTATATGATAGATGTAATATATCACTCTACTGCTTTTTAATTTTGTGCTGATGGTATGGATGCATGCTGAGAAGTAGTGCCACCGAATTTTTATCTGAAAACTGGTAAGGCTTTTCAAATAAAAACCAAAATTTTTAATATTCTAAATCTTTGTTCTTCGTGACTACATATTTGTTTCTCAACTTAGTCACCCTGACGATGCATTCCTTCCAGTTACGCTGGCGATGAACATATGTCTCTCAATCAGAGATCAGATTGTTGATACCGTCACTTTAACATGTTTGTCTTTATTGACGGAGCCATAGCCTCGCCTCTGCATGCACCGCTTCATACTTTCAAAGTGAAGATCTATAAGGTGTTGTTTAAGTTTCGGAAATAGAGGAAAATCTGATGGCGCCACGTCTGGATTGTATGGAAGATGATCGATGTACCGAAGTTCTCGGACTGTTGCAGGAGTCACGACGTTCGCTTCTGGTGTGGCATCGTCGTGCTGCTGAACGCCTGGTCGAAGTCGAATGCGTGTTTTCAGTTTTCTGAGGGTCTCTCGGTACCTTTCAGAGTTTATGCTTGGGATTTAGGTATGAATTACAAATGCACCTTACATAGAAAATCACAGAACACTGTGAGCCAGATTTTAATAAGTATTACTGGCTATTATGCCGTAGTCTAAGCGATTTAACTTCAAAACCCGACGCTTCGTACCCATCTACGGAGGACGTTTTTGAGTAGAATCATAGCTTTGTTGAATTTCCGATTCACACGCTGGCTCTCTACTGACTACGGCAGAATTCCACTTCCGCAAACTTCAGGGCAGTGGCGTGACGTCACATGTTTTGAATATGCGAGCGCAACTGGCCGTTGTTGACTGCCGTCGTCAGCTATTACTATCGTCCCATGGTGGAAGACTGGTACACTTTTTCTTCAGCACCGGAATCCAAATTTCATTCAATTTCACTACCTCCTCCTTCATAATAAAATTCCTGGGGTGTTTCACAATCTCTATGTCGTCTCTGTATTGCCTTTCGTGGTATCCGTTTGTGGCAGCCAGTACCTGAGTCCGGTCAAAATGAATGTGGTGGTCTCCTGGCTGTAAAGCACGTTCCGTAAGAGCTGATCTATGTCTCCCTTCTTCTGCAAATGCCCTTGCACTCGAAGCTACTATCACCCTTGACTTTGTTCTCCGCAAATGGGGACGAATCGTCCGGTTTTGAAGTGAAATCCCTTAGACCACGGCATAATAGCGGGGAATATTTTATTAATTGTGACTATTCCGGCCGTAAAAATTTACATTTTAAAATGAGCGTGACTTTGCCTGTTGATGGCATGGTCTTGGACTTTTATGGCGTCGCGGATCCTTTGTGCCGGTATTCCATTGAAGCTCTCTTTTTCGGGGTCAAATGGTGGACCAAGCTTTCATCACCCGTCATAGTGTCGTTAAGGAACCCACGAACTTCACGATAAAAATGCAAAAGAAATTGTTGAAAGATGTCCAATGTCCTCTGAGTCAAATCAGGAGTGAGCTTTCGAGGCACCAACCGTGCACTCCTTTCTGTGTCATTGTTCTGCAATGATAGTCGGTACACGCTCTCGCGACATGGCACACTTGACTACGAGTTACGTTTATGTTATCCGACAATCTTATGAGTTCGTCAACCCGATTCCGATGTATGTCGTCATTGGTGTACGCCGTCGTCCATTCCGAAAACTGGCACAATCGTTGAGGTTAGGACCACCGTTTCCTTCATTATGAGCACGATCAACTCAGCACCACGCATTGCGGATGTCAGTACAATCATCATCGTACACAGCTCTCATGGATTTCAGTCGGACGCACATTTTCGGCGGTTAGAATCTCGATTTGAGCAAGCAGTTTCTTACGCATCGACATAGATCCATTACACACTGGCATGTTACACGCTACAATTCGGAGCACTCTAGCTGCAGTGGGTGGCAAGTTGCGTCAGCATATCAGGAAAGTCGACCGAGTAATATGCGTGACATCTATTAATTCAACAAATATTTAGAACAGAATCAAAAGTTCGGAGGGCGGAGGCATTACTTTTCAGCACTCTCACGTTGATAAAAAGTCGTAATTTGGTACTAGCTGATATTTCATTGATCCGCAGTGCATTGCTTCCTTAGCACACGCTTCTACTTCTTCATTAGTTTTTATTCCACCGTGATCCTTAAGCCAATACGTGGTGATAATTTTACTCTGGCTTTATAACGTCTTTCTGTAATTCTGATGTCTTAAGCAAATTAAGGGCTTGTATTGTCACAGGTAGGTGCTTTATAATCTGATATTTTAGAGTCCTTTTGCGTAACTGAGTCCCTTCAGAATTGCTAAAATTTCGTTAATTTCACATTAATTCGAATGATAATTTACGCTCATGAACGGTTTGCGTCACGGTACGTGTATGTGTAGGTGTATACATTCACAGATTATTGAGGGAAATTTCACAAACGTCGAGTGTCGTTAGATCCCCGTTCCTCCTATAACATTGCCTTCGGAGGTTAATCAGAAATTTCGATCGTCAATCGAAGCATCCGAGGCGAAGCTGGATTCTCAGAAATTGTCTTAAGGTTCCTACTTTACTCTAGAGCTATTCGCCGAGCGTTTTCTTAGTGGAGGAGCAGAGAGGCGGTCTGCGTAACTCATAATTCAGGAAGCAGCGGACAGCACCCGAGTTGGGCCATCCATCACTCCCGGCTTCAACTGGTCTCCAGGCCTCGTGGGGAGCTGCTGCTTCTGCTGCTGCTCTCCAGAAAACTCCAGACTCCCATTCGTACTTCACACTACCTGGTCCTTACATGTTTCGGAGATACTGGATCACTATGAATTATATGTGTGTTTTGATTTTTAATTCTAACTATAATGGACAAGGGGGTCTGTGGCATCAGCGTTAGTCCCTACTAAAGATCACAAATCATCGTAACAACTCGCATACATAAATTACTAATTACACGGCACTGGAAAGTAACGAGCACATAGGATAACTCCATTCATCTCCACAACTTTTGGCTGAAGAAAGAGATAAATTTCGCTGTTGACAAACTACACTTTGCTGCATCACATCTGAAGATGATCAAGTGTAGATTGAAACAGGCAGTCAGTAATAAAATGTTACGTTCCAGGTGGTTTTTGTAAATTAATTTAAGAAACTTACTTACTTATTTGACCAAGTTATGCTTGTTGAATTATGGAGGTAAGTTATTTGCTATACTGTGTAATATATTTTGTTGGAAAGCTTATTTTCGATGTAGTCGCAGATCTAAAAACACATTGGGCAGTCGATGGATTCCCTGACTCGTCTTATCGTTGATACAGTCTGAAGCAAAACACCTAAATATGAAACTTTGCTTCATAGTTCGGTGGGTGAAATGCTAATTGGGACTTTTAATAAGTTATTAATAAATAAAAGGTGATGCTACCAGTGACATAGTTCTGATTTTGCGGTTGATATTGAAGCATAAATGAAGAAAAATCAAGACATGCTCATAGGATTTGTCGATCTGGAAAAAACGTTCGACAGTGTCAACTTGTGTAAGATGTTTGAAGCAGGGGGTAAGATAGAGGGAAAGGCAAGTAATATGTAATGTGTACAAGAACCAAGCCGCCCGGGATTAGCCGAGCGGTCTTGGGCGCTGCAGTCATGGACTGTGCGACTGGTCCTGACCAAGGTTCGAGTCCTCGTTCGGGAATGGCTGTGTGTGTTTGTCCTTAGGATAATTTAGGTTAAGTAGTGTGTAAGTTTAGGGACTGATGACCTTAGCAGTTAAGTCCCATAAGATTTCACACACACTTGAACATTTTTTAGAAGAACCAAGAGGGAACAATAAGAGTGGGAGACCAATAACGAAGTGCTCCAATGAAAAATGGTGCAAAACAGGGATGTAGTCTTTCACCCATATTGTCAATCAATACGTCGAAGAACTAATGACGGAAATAAAAGAAAGATTCAAGAGTGGGATTAAAATTCAGCGTGAATAGATATGTGTGATAAGACTCTTGATGACACTGCTGTCCTCAGTGAAAATAAAGAACAATTACAGGATCTGTTGAATGTAATGAGCTGTCTAATGGGTACAGAATATGAATGGAGGGAAAATGGAAGAAAGACGAAAATGACGAAAATTAGGAGAAATGAGAACGGCGAGAAAGTTATCATTAGAATGGTGGATCACGACATAGACGAAGTCAAGGAATTCTATTATCTAGACAGCAAAATAAAGTGTGACAGACGGAGCAAGGAGAGCATAAATGCAGACTAGCTCACGCAAAGAGGGCATTCCTGGACAAGACTAGTCTACTGGGCCAAACACACGGCTTAACTTGAGGAAGTTATTTCTGAGCATGTACGTTAGGGGCACAATATTGAATGGTAGTGAACATGGACAGAGGGAAAACAGGAACAGAAGAGAACCGACGCATTTCAGATGTGATGGAAAAGAATTGAAACTTAGATGGACTGGAAAGGTAAGGAATGAGGACGTTCACCCTTGAACGGACGAGGAAAAGAGTATTTGGAAAAAACTGACAAGAAGAAGGGATAGGATGGTATGACACATGTTAAGACATCATCGAGTGGATTCCATGGTACTAGAATGAGCTGTAAGGGTAAAAACTGAGGGAACGACAGAGTTTGGAATACATCCAGCAAGTAATCTAGAACGTTGGTTGCAAGTGCTGGTCTTAAGTGAAGAGACTAACACAGGAGAGGAATTCGTAACTCACCGCATCAAACCACTCAAGAGACTGGTGACTCAAAAAGGACATAAATTTCCTGTATGAATATGCTATCGCCTTCAACGCACTATCTTCAGATCAAATTATTATTATTGTTATTATATGATCATTTTTAATATTCTGGCCCTTGACTAAATGAGATTCGCCTTCTTGGATGCCATTACAATGTTGTGAAGTCTGAGCTACCATCACTTAACTTTGTACACTCCTTTAATCGTTCTTTGCTAAAATCGACATGGGACAGAAAACATTTTGGACATGCAGGATGAAATCTTATGCAGATGATTGGCCAAAAGTCATATAAAGTAGTAATACAGAACATGACTGCTGCCTCTCTCCTTGGCCCATACGCCACTACCGAGTCGTTCATGAAGTTATTTCCATATCTTTCGCTTGCAAGAAATTTTATTGTATCTTCTTCGTTATTCTGTGTTGTTAATGATTTTCACTGCAAAATACATGTTATTTTTTCCAGTCTGTTTACTTTCTGTACCCTTATTGGCTAGATAATCTGCTTTTTCATTAAAACGTAAGCCTCAAAGAGACAGTATCCACCGAATTGGAAAAGTCTAGTTCTTCTGATGTAGACATTTAATTACATCTTGGACTTCTTTAACCTAAATGATTTTTGGATTTTCCATATTATAATTGCCGATGCTGCTGCTCTAGAATCGTAAACTGCTTTGACAAATGTGAGTAAGTTATTTAGCTAACTTGCTGCAATTCCGAACGCTTGTCCGCCCCGACGGCTGAGTGGTCAGCGTGACGGGCCAGGGTTCGATTCTCGGATGGGTCGGAGATTTTCTCCCCTCAGGGAGTGGATGTTGTGTTGTCTTCATCATCATTTCATCCCCATCCGGTGGGCACGTCGCCCAGTGTGGCGTCGACTGTAATAAGACTTGCACCAAGGCGGCAATGACGTCAAACGTTCATTTCCATTTCATTCCGACTGCTTCAACTTCACTTTCAAAATTTGAGTGGTACATTCTTCAGGTTCAGTAGAAAGACAAAATATTTCTTTGAAGTCCTACACCAATGTCTTCTTTGTTTTACATTAATGAGCCATCTCTGTAAATGTGGAGCCACTGAACTTCAGGCTATGTCAAATTTATTGTTTCCAATACGGTAGCAGTCATTATTAGTTTATATATTAACGAATCAATTTTTACCAGTGCTACCAGAAATATCAACAGCTTAGAAAAGTACAGAATTAAGAAGTAAGAATTATAGCTGTCACTGTAAAACCAACACCTTTAGTGTCCATGAGAATCCCATTTCGGTAGGTCCTAAATAGATTAGAACTACTGCTCCATTATGAGAAACTGATTCGTCTATGATACAAAATGACTAAAATGTAAATATTCGGCGGCAGATGTGGCCGAGTGGTTCTAGGCGCTTCAGTCTGGAACCGCACGACTGCTACGGTCGCAGGTTCGAATCCTGCCTCGGGCATGGATGTGTGTGATGTCCTTAGGTTAGTTAGGTTTAAGTAGTTCTAAGTCCTGGGGGACTGATGACCTCAGATGTTCCCATAGTGCTCAGAGCAATTTGTAAATATTCATGTAACAATAATAATAGCAGATAGTTGAAAACACAGATCAGCTTCATCCAAAAAGAATGGGATGTAAGATCAAAGTGTCAACTAGAAGATGTTGGTGAAAAATTTAGCTTCCCACTCTCTTCAGTTCTACTTCTCAAATTGAAACGTTCAGTGTCAGTTGCAATAAAAACTGTCTTGAATAAATATATTAAACAATCTGGATAACTTTTCTCACAGAAACAAAGCATGCTTTTAGGGCCTTTATTAAAGATTTGAAACCTTCTGTAGAAGAATTTGTAAAGCAAGCCCGTCGAAGTGGCCGTGCGGTTCTAGGCGCTGCAGTCTGGAACCGCAAGACCGCTACGGTCGCAGGTTAGAATCCTGCCTCGGGCATGGATGTGTGTGATGTCTGTAGGTTAGTTAGGTTTAACTAGTTCTAAGTTCTAGGGGACTAATGACCTCAGAAGCTGAGTCCCATAGTGCTCAGAGCCATTTTTGTAAAGCAAAAATATGTTTCTGCAAATAAACCGAAAACTTAGTATTTTTCGTTTCTAGCAGTACATTATCCATTCGACACACAGGTTACGCAGATGTACTGAGTAATATCTGTAAGATTTCCGCAGCTCTCTGTGCTAGCATAGGGGGAGATAAAACTGTTTAAAGCGACACAGAGTTAAAGGGTTTCAGAAGAAAGGCAGAGATCGTTATAATCCTTTTAGCTTGAAACCCACCCCTCATAAGAAAGCCGTGCGCCATACCGTGACCTATTAAGCACACTTTCAAATATCATCCATTATATCCGCAATCTCATTAAGTTTCGCTCGATAAATTTTACCAAGTCGGCGGTTATTGTTATGAAGTTTGCCATGCTTTCAGTGGGGGAAGTTCCGCCACCACCGCTCGTTACAAGACTAATGCGACTTTCTGCCAAGCGATGGCGGGGTTGGGGTAGACTTCGGATCGGAGGAGGCAGCGGGCGTTCAACAATTGAGGAGGCGCGAGGAGCCGGGTCGTCCATTCTTACGGAAGTTCGCTGCGAATTACAAACTTTATGGCTGGCGAGCATCCTGAAGCGTTAGGCTCCGTTGTAAGTTTAGTCCATAGCATGTCGCAACTTCAGTAGTTCTCTGCTGATGAGGCGCTGTACTCTGCTGATGTGGCAAACACACACATAATTTTTCTCAGTACGTTGCGCAACGGCGTGTTGTCCCAAGGTGTAATTGTACTGCGAGTGGTAGAGAAGGCCCATATGCGTTTTAAGTCCTGTGTCTCTAATTACTACATTCTCACATTCACTGCTGATGAGTTAAAGCTATGATTGATGAGGTTGAAAAATCAGCCAACCAGTTGAAAATAAAGGTTTATTAGCTCTTGACCTGGGTTGCGATATTTGTAAAAATATGTTCTCCAGATGTAGTGAGCCATGTTGCATCACATGGTGGTTGATCTAGGATTTAGGTGATCACTTTAGTTGATCTAAACTGTTATCCCATATCATCTTCGTCACGTTCCACGTTATTCCTGCCACAGAAGCACTGCATTACTACATTAAGTGTTAGAGAGGCTAGTGTATTCCGAATACACAACATTTGCTTCTGTGGTTTGCTGCCTCAGTCAGGATATAGTGGATCATCAGTTATTCCATAAAGTCATCACGATGAAATAATTCCTGCATTCTATTTAAACGAAAACTAGCAACATAAAAGAACGTGATAGACGGTCGTCTTATTATATTCATAATATGGCGAAACAAAAATTTGGCTAGAATTTGTTGAACAACGTTCTAACCATTGATAAGTAAATGCGGGACCACACAGTTCAGTTGAAGTTTCCACGAAAGCCGCTTCTACATCATTAGGAAGCACTGTTGCAGTTTGCCCTATTAAATACGTGTAAGAGACCTTCTGATAGTACAGATCTACTTCAAGAAGACACAAAACATTTCTGCAAAGACAACGTGCGGTAATTTTTCATAGATACACTGTACCACATGTGATGAAGTGGAAGACATTTGCGGATGAGGAGGTAGGGGGTAGGAGAGAGGCTTTTGTTGGTTATCGCTAAAGCTTAATGCTTGTTATCGACTTTTCACATCCAGAAAGTTCAATTACAGCTTCAGGCTGAGCCGTGGGTTTTTCATTTCTAGACACATTACTTAGTTCTATTGGTTACTGCCTCTGATGTCCTTAAATGTATCTGCAATATACAATTTGGGCATGTTCTACAATTTTCTCAACGTTTTGGCTCGAGAAAAAGGCGTGCCTTTTCGACGAATGGTATGATAAAACATACGTCAACATGAAACGTGCCTCCATAAATTCTGGTGTCATCTGAACCGTGTGGTGTGGCTCTGGTGCACAGCTCGTGACTTCTGCAAGGTGCAGGCGAAATAGTTATTTAGGATTTCCGAACACGATTTTTTGTGGCATCTGAAAAGATCTGTTTACACATAACGGTACTGTACTGACAAGTTAGAGTAAAATGGTGTCAGCGGCGAACTAAGCGTGTGTGGTCTCAACGAAGCACAGGTAGTCTGTTCCTGACGGTTTGTGATGACACAACAAGTAACTGCTATTTTATTTTCTTAATTTTTTGAAAGAATCACTTCTTTATGAAACAGTCATAACCGGTTTCGGTCACAAACGGCATCTTTAGATACTGTAAAAAATAAGAAGCTTATATTCCGACTTTAAACGAAGTCTACTAGGTATGCTTTTGAGTTAAGTAAATTGCTATAAACTACATGTGGATCATAGGTAAGAGGGACATTGCAGGGTGACATGTTCACGGTCTGCCAACTGAGAGTAAATTCAAAAATCAAGAAGTTGTTAGATACAGCTAAGTGTACTTTTCTTTCCCTATTCTTTCCGCTTGAGGAGTACGTCATATTTTTTGTGTCCGCTCCTGTGCGAACTTAAATTAAAAAGTTTCTTTTCGTGTCTCCTTTTAATTAAAACTATTTCCTTATGAAACGTGCTGCTAAATCAAATTATACACGTTGGAGAGGTACACTGTTAAAGCATACTGCAGAGCGACAGGTACTCTATCATTATTTATTTGATCTTCTTCAATTTGTTTTTTACCCATCTTTATTTATTTATTGCTTATTTAGCCTTACCAGATTAGGGCCTTAAGGCCCAGTCTTACATCTGACCATGAACACCACATACAGAAAACTGTTGCGCAGCAATCACAAAAATAAGAATTTGCATTATTAGCAAAATCAATAATAGGCGACAATAATAATAGTAATGACACTAATAATGATAGTAAAGTAATGAAGGAATTAAGAATGATATGTTTGTTATTAGATAAACTTGGTACTAATACTTTGAATTGTTTACAACAATAACAAGTTGCAATGATAATAATAGTAATAATAATAATAACAGTAACACTAATAGCAATAATAATAATAATAAAATTATGGAGGAATTAACAATGATATTGATTAGTTTAGCACTTTGGGAGCCTTGTGTGGTGTTAGAAGACGTGGAAGGGATAGCGAAAGAGGAGAGGATTGAAATTAAAGTGACGGCGCTAGGAAAGAAGAGAACTTTAACAGAGAACTCTATAGACAAGGGGAGAATGAAGTAGTGGGGAGGCAAGGGTTGATGAGTGAGTTGCAACAAGAAGTAGCTACTGTGATAAAAGGTGGGTCATTAGCTGTCCTTTGAAGCTTGGGAGGATTTTAATTTCGCTAGTATTTTGGGGACGATTATTCCAAAGACAGGTTCCTGATACAGAAAATGATTTAGAGAACATGGCACTGTTGAGTATTGGTACAGAGGTTGTTCAAACAGTAGCTTAATGGTTGAGGATAAATAGAAAGGAGTGTAATCATTCAGAAGATTATGAATCAAACATAGCATTTATTATCAGCACGTAGGCATGATGATTTTCATAGGCAGAAGCGATATGGTCGAAATACCACATATCACAAATGTATCGCACACAAGCATTCATCGACAATTCCGGTGTGAGCACCCTTTCGAAATTCCTTGCAAAATAGAATCACCGTAATCACGGAAGGCGAGAATTAGTGACTCTACGAGCTTCTTTTTAAGCTCGGGAGGAAATCTTTTTGTATATTTCCGTAATGAATGAAGTGATGCTGACACCTTCTTACAAACTGCATTTGTTTCGTGAGTCCACTCAACGGGATGGTCCAAAATTATACCTAAATTCTTTCCAGGAGAAGTAAAAGGGTTATTTCTGTGTGGCTTAGGATTAAGGGTAGAAGAGATTCTCTGAACTGTCAGGTAGTAAATCTTTTGTGAGCGACTGATATTGCTTACATTTTAAGTAGATTACATTTCAAACATACGTTCTGCAACTCTTCTGATAAAAGTTTGGAAGGTAGGAGGCTAGGTACTGGCGGAAGTAGGGCTGTGAGGACGGGTCGTGAGTCGTGTTCGGGTAGTTCATTTGGTAGAGCACCTGCACGAGAGAAATAAAGTTCCCGAGTTCGAATCTTGGTCCGTCACACAGTTTTAATCTTCTAGGATGATTCATTCTCATAAAGCATGTAAGTCGGTATTTACGTTCTGGATGGCTGAGCACAGATTTGTTGGATTTGCACCCCGCTGTATCTGAAGGTTATCAGCATATAAATGATACTTGCCATGGGAGATAATACTCAACACATCATTAACATATAACGAGAAACGTAATGGTCTTTGTGGGACTCTTATGCTATATTATTCCGTTTTGATGTCTTTGTTACGATCATTACACACTGGTGGCGGCATGTAAGGTACGAGTGGAACAATTGTACAGCACCTGAAGAAAAATTTTGACTTAGAAGTTTTGCGGTTTATCGTATCGCGACATTGCTAATTCTCGATTAATTGCGATAATTAACATTTATGCAGAAGATTATCTGTTGTTGAGTTACTGGTGAGCCGATCGTGAACTATATATTCTAAAATCTTAGATAACGCTGGCGGCATGATAATGGGCCTGTAGTCAGTAGGTTCTTTGGCAGATTCCTTTTTCTGAGTCCCTTTTTCCGTGCCACTGGGAAGACGCTGGACGTCATAGAACGGTTAAAATATGCGTTATTGTTGGCAGTAGTGGATTTACGAGGAAACTGATCATTAGTATTGTAATATTGACGTGCCCTGCAACGGCAAAACGAATTCGCGCAATTGATTTCCTGTGTTATGGCTTAGCGGTTGTAGAAAAATCTTTTCGTTTATATACATCAAGGGCTTCGATGGTTTGCGTTCTTGGGCGTTGCTCAAGTAGAGATGTAGACGTGCCGAAATATTCATTCAGGCTCTCAACAGGAACGAGTGATTCAGCTGAAGATTGAGGTTTGCCTCTTCCTAACCATCATAGATTTCTCCACAAGATGGAGGGCATGGGAGAGTCCTCAGTTAACGAGTGGGCTTACTTGAATTTTGCATTTGTCACTGACTGGCTAACACGGCTACGTAGTCGCCTATAGGCGACATGAATCTCGGGGGTCTGGTGGCGATTATATTTTCGATGCGCAGCGTCTCTGATAGTCATAAGGTGTTTCAGTTGATCGGTAACCCACAGTGCAGATATTCTCCTCACTCTTACAGTTTTCATTGGAGAACGTCTATTGTATAAATGTTTGGGTATCTCAGTGAAATTAGATACTTCATAATTTATGTCAATTTTATTTACTGTCATTACCTGACTAGAGATATCATAGGTTTCATCTTTAAGCACAGATATATTCAAAGGCTTAAAATCTCTGAATGTGGTCACTTGCAATATGTTCTTTGGACATTGCAACGAATGATTCATGGATATTAAATCATGAGTAGATAAGCAAGGTCCAGAAACTTGAATAATGTGAATTACTCTGTTTGGAGACTTGATTGAGAGAACATCGTTACAGGTATGAGTTCCTGCAGAATGATGAGTTGTCCCAAGCACAAGCAGCGTAAGATTTGAGCAGGAAAGTATACGATTGAATTTTGAAACTGCAGGACTTTTTCTTATAAAATTTATGTTTACATCTCCAGCAACGATCATCTGCTCATACAGAGGTTCAAGAGCCTAGTGTGCAGATTCAAAGCTAGAGAACTGTCCACCTTTCGGGGGATTGTGAATGCGCAGATAAGACACTTTGTGTGGAGAGTTTCAATATCAATTAACATATGTTTCAGTTGTTTGTTCCCGTTATTGATCAATAGGCAGTAAGTTTGTACGTATGTACACAGCCACCGAGTTACATCTTCCGTTATACCTGTCATGTCTCAGAAACACGCAGCTACCCAAGCTTTCAGAGCTGGAAGGGATACACGGCTTAAGCACATTCATGTTTGACTTTTTAGCACTCTGGGAAGGATTATTTATCTTTATCCTCACGTATTAACGAATTACCCTTAGATCCAAACGCTTCTTCCTTATGTGGAAACCAGTGCATTAAAGACACATAACGCGTAACCATAGGATATGTGGCCTGTAACTAAAAAAGTGTCATGATGAACTCTCAATTGGCAAAAGATTCCGGAATAGGCCCCCATTCGGGTCTCCGGAAGGGGACTGCCAAGGAGACGGCGACCATGAGAAAAAGGTTAAATAGCCAACGAAACGATAACGTTCTGCGAGTCGGGGCGTGAAATGTCAGAAGCATGAACGTGTTAGGGAAACTAGAAAATCTGAGAAGGATATACAAAGGCTCAGTCTAGATATAGTACGGGTAAGTGAAGTGAAGTGGGAAGAAGACTAGGATTTATAGTCAGATGAATACAGGGTAATATCAACAGAAGCAGAACACATTATAACGGGAGAAGGATTCATTATGGGCAGGAAGGTAGGGAATAGAGCAAACAGCTCAGTGTTACGATGTTCTTACCAGAACCGACACCAAACCAACACCGGAAACGATGGTTCTGGTACACGTGCCGACGTCGCAAGCTGAAGATGAAGAGATAGAGAAAGTACATGAGGATACTGAAAGCGTAGTACAATACGTAAAGGGAGAAGAAAATCTAATAGTCATTGGGGACTGGAATGCAGTTGTAGGGGAAGGAGTAGCAGGAAAGGTTACAGGAAAATATGGGTTTGAGGCTAGTTTTGTCTGTAAGATCAACCTGCCTCATTCTCGCCTACTTGATCAGTTTCAGTTTTATGCGCTTTTTCGTGGGTGGCATAGTATGGTCTCTGCAGCAGTCCGAACCTGAACAGATTCTGCTATAAAGCACCAAAGCACGCTAACGCTGCCGCACCAAAATGAAATCAGACTTCAAACCTTATCCCCAGGAGAAATCAGTGTGTAGCTAGGTCGTGGATTATGTTGTAAAAGTGGAACTGCAGATGGATAAAGTTGTTATTCACACACAAAATTCCAATAACCGCTCGCCACGTTCACTTCTTAGTCCAAAGCCCTAAAGACCAATCACAGAACTCAAGCGTTTGTTGTCTATAGTCTCACCTATATCCGCGTTAAAATCGTTCTGGTTGTCTAATATTTCCTTTTTATCTTTCCTTCGGGCGATGTGTTCCAGCAGCTCACAAATTTCATGGATTTTTGCATTGGACGAAGCTTCAATGCGAATATAAACCTTAATGATGTTGATACTGCAAGGAGAGGCGTGGAAATCCTTCCAACAAAACAGGATCATGACCGGTGTGGTAAGGACAAGCATGGAGATATGGGGATTATTCCTTCACAAATTGGATCTTGACCAACGACGGCGATGCCAAAATTCTTAGGAATCGTAAATTTTGATGCGCCCCGCCACGAATTCCTTTCCTGTGCTAGCCTCTTTATCTCGGAGTAGCACTTGCAACCTACGTCCTCTATTATTTGCTTGGCGTATTCCAATCTCTGTCTTCCTCTACAGTTATTGCCCTCTATAGCTCCCTCTAGTACCATGGAAGCCATTCCCTCCTGTCTTATCAGATGTCCTATCATCCTGTCCCTTCTCCTTATCAGTGTTTTCCAAATATTCCTTTCCTCTCCGATTCTGCGTAGAACTTCCTCATTCCTTACCTTATCAGTCCACCTAATTTTCAACATTCGTCTATAGCACCTCATCTCAAATGCTTCGATTCTCTTCTTTCCGGTTTTCCCACAGTCCATGTTTCACTACCATACAATGCTGTGCTCAAGACGTACATCCTCAGAAATTTCTTCCTCAAATTAAGGCCGGTATTTGATATTAGTAGACTTCTCTTGGCCAGAAATGCCTTGCTCTGCTTTTGATGTCCTCCTTGCTCCGTCCGTCATTGGTTATTTTACTGCCTAGGTAGCAGAATTCCTTAACTTCATTGACTTCGTGACGATCAATCCTGATGTTAAGTTTCTCGCTGTTCTCATTTCTACTACTTCTCATTACCTTCGTCTTTCTCCGATTTACTCTCAGACCATACTGTGTGCTCATTAGACTGTTCATTCCGTTAAGCAGATCATTTAATTCTTCTTCACTTTCACTCAGGATAGCAATGTCATCAGCGAATCGTATCATTGATATCCTTTCACCTTGTATTTTAATTCCACTCCTGAACCTTTCTTTTATTTCCATCATTGCTTCCTCGATGTACAGATTCAAGAGTAGGGGCGAAAGGCTACAGCCTTGTCTTACAGCCTTCCTACTACGAGCACATAGTTCTTGATCGTCCACTCTTATTATTCCGTCTTGGTTGTTGTACATATTGTATATGACCCGTCTCTCCCTATAGCTTACCCCTACTTTTTTCAGAATCTCGAACAGCTTGCACCATTTTATATTGTCGAACGCTTTTTCCAGGTCGACTAATCCTATGAAAGTGTCTCGATTTTTCTTTAGCCTTGCTTCCATTATTAGCCATAACGTCAGAATTGCCTCTCTCGTTCCTTTACTTTTCCTAAAGCCAAACTGATCGTCACCTAGCGCATTCTCAATTTTCTTTTACATTCTTCTGTATATTATCCTTGTAAGCAGCTTCGATGCATGAGCTGTTAAGCTGATTGTGCGATAATTCTCCCACCTGTCAGCTCTTGCCGTCATCGGAATTGTGTGGATGATGCTTTTCCGAAAGTCAGATGGTATGTCGCCAGACTCATATATCCTACACACCAACGTGAATAGTCGTTTTGTTGCCACTTCCCCCAATGATTTTAGAAATTCTGATGGAAAGTTATCTATCCCTTCTGCCTTATTTGACCGTAAGCCCTCCAAAGCTCTTTTAAATTCCGATTCTAATACTGGATCCCCTGTCTCTTCTAAGTCGACTCCTGTTTCTTCTTCTATCACATCAGACAAATCTTCACCCTAAAAGAGGCTTTCAATGTTTTGTTTCCACCTATCTGCTCTCTCCTCTGCATTTAACAGTGGAATTCCCGTTGCACTCTTAATGTTAACACCGTTGCTTTTAATGTCACCAAAGGTTGTTTTGACTTTCCTGTATGCTGAGTCTGTCCTACCGACAATCATATCTTTTTCGATGTCTTCACATTTTTGCTGCAGCCATTTCGTCTTAGCTTCCCTGCACTTTCTATTTATTTCTGTATTCCTGATTTTCCCGGAACTTGTTTGTACTTCCTCCTTTCATCAATTAACTGAAGTATTTCTTCTGTTACCCATGGTTTCTTCGCGGCTACCTTCTTTGTACCTATGTTTTCCTTCTCAACTTCTGTGATGGCCCTTTTTAGAGATGTCCATTCCTCTACAACTGTACTGCCTACTGCGCTACTCCTTATTGCTGTATCTATAGCGTTAGAGAACTTCATTTCGTCATTCCTTAGTACTTCCGTATCCCACTTCTTTGCGTATTGATTCTTCCTGACTAATGTCTTGAACTTCAGCCTACTCTTCGTCACTACTATATTGTGATCTGAGTCTATATCTGCTCCTGGGTACGCCTTACAATCAAGTATCTGATTTCGGAATCTCTGTCTGACCATAATGTAATCTAATTGAAATCTTCCCGTATCTCCCGTCCTTTTCCTAGTATACGTCCTCCTCTTGTGGTTCTTGAACAGGGTATTCGCTATTACTAGCTGAAACTTGTTACAGAACTCAATTAGTCTTTCTCCTCTCTCATACCTTGTCCCAAGCCCATATTTTCCTGTAACCTTTTCTTCTACTCCTTCTCCTACAACTGCATTCCAGTCGCCCATGAGTATTAGATTTTCGTCCCCCTTTACATACTGCATTACCCTTTCAATATCCTCATACACTTTCTCTATCTGTTCATCTTCAGCTTGCGACGTCGGCATGTATACCCGAACTATCGTTGTCGGTGTTGGTCTGCTGTCGATTCTGATTAGAACAACCTGGTCATTGAACTGTTCACAGTAACATACCCTCTGCGCTACCTTCCTATTCATAACGAATCCTGCACCTGTTATGCCATTTTCTGCTGCTGCTGATATTACCCGATACTCATCTGACCAGAAATCCTTGTCTTCCTTCCACTTCACTTCACTGACCCCTACTATATCTAGATTGAGCCTTTGCATTTCCCTTTTCAGATGTTTTAGTTTCCCTACCACGTTCAAGCTTCTGACATTCCACGCCCCGACTCGTAGAACGTTATCCTTTCGTTGATTATTCAATCTTTTTCTCATGGTAACCTGAAGTTAGATATTGTGGGAATTAGTGAAGTTCGGTGGCAGGAGGAACAAGACTTCTGGTCAGGTGACTACAGGGTTATAAACACAAAATCAAATAGGGGTAATGCAGGAGTAGGTTTAATAATGAATAGGAAAATAGGAATGCGGGTAAGCTACTACAAACAGCATAGTGAACGCATTATTGTGGCCAAGATAGATACGAAGCCCACACCTACTACAGTAGTACAAGTTTATATGCCAACTAGCTCTGCAGATGACGAAGAAATTGAAGAAATGTATGATGAAATAAAAGAAATTATTCAGATTGTGAAGGGAGACGAAAATTTAATAGTCATGGGTGACTGGAATTCGAGTGTAGGAAAAGGGAGAGAAGGAAACATAGTAGGTGAATATGGATTGGGGGACAGAAATGAAAGAGGAAGCCGCCTGGTAGAATTTTGCACAGAGCACAACATAATCATAACTAACACTTGGTTTAAGAATCATGAAAGAAGGTTGTGTACATGGAAGAACCCTGGAGATACTAAAAGGTATCAGATAGATTATATAATGGTAAGACAGAGATTTAGGAACCAGGTTTTAAATTGTAAGACATTTCCAGGGGCAGATGTGGACTCTGACCACAATCTACTGGTTATGACCTGCAGATTAAAACTGAAGAAACTGCAAAAAGGTGGGAATTCAAGGATATGGGACCTGGATAAACTGAAAGAACCAGAGGTTGTACAGAAATTCAGGGAGAGCATAGGGGAGCAATTGACAGGAATGGGGGAAATAAATACAGTAGAAGAAGAATGGGTAGCTCTGAGGGATGAAGTAGTGAAGGCAGCAGAGGATCAAGTAGGTAAAAAGACGAGGGCTAGTAGAAATCCTTGGGTAACAGAAGAAATATTGAATTTAATTGATGAAAGGAGAAAATATAAAAATGTAGTAAGTGAAACAGGCAAAAAGGAATACAAACGTCTCAAAAATGAGATCGACAGGAAGTGCAAAATGGCTAAGCAGGGATGACTAGAGGACAAATGTAAGGATGTAGAGGCCTATCTCACTAGGGGTAAGATAGATACCGCCTACAGGAAAATTAAAGAGATCTTTGGAGATAAGAGAATGACTTGTATGAATATCAAGAGCTCAGATGGAAACCCAGTTCTAAGCAAAGAAGGGAAAGCAGAAAGGTGGAAGGAGTATATAGAGGGTCTATACAAGGGCGGTGTACTTGAGGACAATATTATGGAAATGGAAGAGGATGTAGATGAAGATGAAATGGGAGATATGATACTGCGTGAAGAGTTTGACAGAGCACTGAAAGACCTGAGTCGAAACAAAGCCCCCGGAGTAGACAATATTCCATTGGAACTACTGACGGCCGTGGGAGAGCCAGTCCTGACAAAACTCTACCATCTGGTGAGGAAGATGAGACAGGCGAAATACCCTCAGACTTCAAGAAGAATATAATAATTCCAATCCCAAAGAAAGCAGGTGTTGACAGATGTGAAAATTACCGAACTATCAGCTTAATAAGTCACAGCTGCAAAATACTAACACGAATTCTTTACAGACGAATGGAAAAACTAGTAGAAGCCAACCTCGGGGAAGATCAGTTTGGATTCCGTAGAAACACTGGAACACGTGAGGCAATACTGACCTTACGACTTATCTTAGAAGAAAGATTAAGGAAAGGCAAACCTACGTTTCTAGCATTTGTAGACTTAGAGAAAGCTTTTGACAATGTTGACTGGAATACTCTCTTTCAAATTCTAAAGGTGGCAGGGGTAAAATACAGGGAGCGAAAGGCTATTTACAATTTGTACAGAAACCAGATGGCAGTTATAAGAGTCGAGGGACATGAAAGGGAAGCAGTGGTTGAGAAGGGAGTGAGACAGGGTTGTAGCCTCTCCCCGATGTTATTCAATCTGTATATTGAGCAAGCAATGAAGGAAACAAAAGAAACGTTCGGAGTAGGTATTAAAATCCATGGAGAAGAAATAAAAACTTTGAGGTTCGCCGATGACATTGTAATTCTGTCAGAGACAGCAAAGGACTTGGAAGAGCAGTTGAATGGAGTGGACAGTGTCTTGAAAGGAGGATATAAGATGAACATCAACAAAAGCAAAACAAGGATAATGGAATGTAGCCTAATTAAGTCGGGTGATGCTGAGGGAATTAGATTAGGAAATGAGGCACTTAAAGTAGTAAAGGAGTTTTGCTATTTGGGGAGCAAAATAACTGATGATGGTCGAAGTAGAGAGGATATAAAATGTAGGCTGGCAATGGCAAGGAAAGCGTTTCTGAAGAAGAGAAATTTGTTAACATCCAGTATTGATTTAAGTGTCAGGAAGTCATTTCTGAAAGTATTCGTATGGAGTGTAGCCATGTATGGAAGTGAAACATGGACGATAAATAGTTTGGACAAGAAGAGAATAGAAGCTTTCGAAATGTGGTGCTACAGAAGAATGCTGAAGATTAGATGGGTAGATCACATAACTAATGAGGAAGTATTGAATAGGATTGGGGAGAAGAGAAGTTTGTGGCACAACTTGACCAGAAGAAGGGATCGGTTGGTAGGACATGTTCTGAGGCATCAAGGGATCACCAATTTAGTATTGGAGGGCAGCGTGGAGGGTAAAAATCGTAGAGGGAGACCAAGAGATGAATACACTAAGCAGATTCAGAAGGATGTAGGTTGCAGTAGGTACTGGGAGATGAAAAAGCTTGCACAGGATAGAGTAGCACGGAGAGCTGCATCAAACCAGTCTCAGGACTGAAGACCACAACAACAAAAACAACCTCCCCCTTGGCAGTCCCCTCCAGGAGATCCGAATGGGGGACTATTCCGGAATCTTTTGCCAACGGAGAGATAATCATCACACTGCATCAATTACAGGCCACATGTCCTGTGGATACACGCTACGTGTCTTTAATACAGTGGTTTCCATTGCCTTCTGCATCCTCATGTCGTTGATCATTGCTGACTCTTCCGACTTTAGGGGCAATTTCCCACCCCTAGGACAAGAGAGTGCCCTGAACGTCTATCCGCTCCTCCGCCCTCTTTGACAAGGCCGTTGGCAGAATGAGGCTGACGTCTTATGCCGGAAGGAATCGTAATACCGACGTGATTTCTAATTACATTCTTATATCCAGAAACCTACGTTGTATTCTTTACATTACTCATGAAGTACCCACATTCTGTTCAGGAAGTCGAAATCATAAAGGTCCACTTCTCTCTTTTTCCGATTACAATCTTTCCTGTCTGGAAGGAACTTCACACATTCCAGGTTGCTCTCCATTTGACAATTCTCCAGTGTTCTCCCTCTCCTCCACCCTACCCCACACCTCCCACCAAACGCCTTGCCCTCCATCGCACAGACACCCGTATGGAGAACGTAGTAACAAGAATCCGTTATGTAGGTAAAGAACTTAATGAGTGGAAACCAAATAAGTCGCCACGTTCTGATGGATTTCCAATTCGGTTTTACAAAGAGTATTTTACAACGTTAGTCGCTTACTTAGCTGCATTTATCACGAATCTCTCGATCAGCGCATAGTCCCTAGCGACTGGACGAAAATGCAGGTGACTCCCATGTTTAGAAGCGCAAAGTAACGGACCCGCAAACTTACAGACCAATATCTTTGACAACAGTTTCCTGCCGATTCGTTGAACATATTCGTATTTCAAATGTAATAAATTTCCTTGAGAAGGAAAAGCTTCTGCCGACAAATCAGCATGGTTTTAAAAAGCACTATTCGTGCAAAACACAGCTTGTCCATTTCTCACACAGGGTCTTCCGAACCATGGATGAAGGTCCATAGGTGGATTAAATATTCTTAGGTTGCCCTAAAGCATTTGACAGAGTGCCTCATTGCCGCCTGTTAACGAAGGTACAAGTATACGAAACGAGTTCTCAGGTATGTGAGTGGATCGAAGGCTTCTTAAGTAACATAACCCAGTATTTTGTTCTCGAAGGCGAGTGGTCATCAGAGGCAATGGTATCGTCAGGAGTGCCCCATGGAAGTGGAATAGAATCGCTGTTATTATCTGTACACATTAATGGTCTAGTGTGGCTGGTCCCGGCGGAGGTTCGGGTCCTGCCTCGGGCATGAGTGTGTGTGTTTGCCCTTAGGATAATTTAGGTTAAGTAGTGTGTAAGCTTAGGGACTGATGACCTTAGCAGTTAAGTCCCATAAGATTTCACACAGATTTGAACATTTTGAATGATCTAGTGTAGAGGGTAAACAGCAGTCTGTGCCTGTTGCTGATGATGGTGTGGTGTCGTCGTTGAATGACTCCAGCAGGGCACAAGATGACTTACTCAAAATTTCTAGTTGGTGTGATGAATGGCAGATAGCGCTGAATCTAGAAATATGTAAATTAATGCCCGTGAGTAGGAAAAATACACCCATAATGATGGAGGATAGCATTAGTAGTCTGCTGCTTGGCACAGTCACGTCGAATAAATATTTAGGCGTAGCGTTGCAGAGCAATTTGAAATGGAATGAGCATGTAAGGATTGTGGTGGGGAAGACGATTGACTGACTTCTGTTTATTGGGAGAGTTTTAGGAAAGTGTGCTTCATCTGTAAGGGAGATGAGCATGTAAGAATTGCAGTAGGGAAGGGGAATCGTCGACTTCGGTTCATTGGCAAAATTTTAGGAAAATGTCGTTCATCTGTAAAGGAGACCGCATATAGAACACTAGTACGACCAGTTGTTGAGTACTGTTTGAGTGTCTGAGATCCGCATCAGGCCGGATATCGAAACAATTAAGAGGTCAGCTGCTAAATTTGTTACCGGGAGGTTCGAGCAATACACAAATACTACAGAGATGTCTCGAGAACTGAAATGGGAATCATTGGAGGGAAGGAGCTTTTCGAGGAGCTCTACTGAAAAAATTTAGAGAACCGGCATTTGAGGCTGACTGCAGAAAGATTGTGCTTCCGCTAACGTACATTTCACCTAAGGGGTTGGGTTTTTTGGGGGAGGAGACCAGACAGCGAGGTCGTCGGTCTCATCGGATTAGGGAAGGATGGGAAAGGAAGTCGGCCGTGCCCTTTCAAAGGAACCATCCTGGCATTTACCTGGAGCGATTTAGGGAAATCACGGAAAACGAAAATCAGGGTGGCCGTTCACCTAAGTACCTTGAAGATAAGATACGAGAAATCAATGCCCGTACGGAAGTATATATACAGTTGTTTTTCTCTCACTATTTGCGAGTAGAGCAGGACAGAAATTGACTAGTGGCGGTGCAGGATGCCCTCCGCGAGGCACCACACAGTGGCTTGCTGAGTGAATATGTAGATGTAGGTGTAATTAAAGAACTTACTCCGGAATTAAGACTGAGTCAGATTTTGTTGGGAACCCAACAGTAGCTGTTGCCTTCCAACGTTTAACTTAATATGGACTCGGAGACCTTTATCAGACGCTCGTCTAGATTACAGGAGCTACGAGTTTGCCTCTTCCGCCACCGATGACGTACCGAAGTCCACATTCTCTATCGCAGGTGCCGTTGAGATTTTTACCGGAACTCCGGCAAGGAGGACTGTGACAGGTTTCTACCATGCGAAGTCAGGTGGACCCCGGCTTTCAACGAGATTTATACTCCTCCCGCTCTCCGGTTTTAGACCTGTTGTCGAGCCGTTTTTTCTATGTCAACAAACTGTATGAAAGTGTCTGCATTTGCCTCAGCTTCCATTATCTGGTGCCATAGAAATGATATTAACGGGTCTTGTTGCATACAGACATATTTATTGTCTCCATATTATGACAGCGAACACGTCTATGTATAACGGGAGATCCTGCTTATCCCAAAGTAGCGGAAAAAGTAACGTAACGTTTACTTTGGACATTTTTACTACGTATATTGTGTTGTCCTGGTTTAATGAATGTGCATCACTTCAGTTATGTGTTCACCATACGTGACAGTGGCATATATAAACGTCAGATATTTCTTTAATGTGTGTCATGTGCTAATGCAAAATGTGAGAATTACTTATTATGTGTCAGACGCACGGCATTACGTTAGTGGACTTAAACATGTACTCTCAGCGTTTGTAGTTTCGCAATAGTCCACTTGGCCATGGCTGTTGCTGTTGTCGTTATTGTTGCGGTCTTCAGTCCAAAGACCGGTTTGATGCAGCTCCTCACGCTACTCTATCCTGTGCAAGCCTTATCCCTGAGTAACTACTGCAACCTACATCCTTCTGAATCAGCTTAGTATATTCTTCTCTTGGTCTCCCTCTACGATTTTTACCCTCCACGCTTCCCTCCAGTACTAAATTGGTGATCCCTTGATGCCTCAGGACGTGTTCTACCTACCGATTCCTTCTAGTCCCCAATCCCTCTTCTCCCCAATTCTATTCAGTACTTCCTCATTAGTCAAGTAATAAACGCATCAATTCTTCAGAATTCTGCTGTAGCACCACATTTCAAAAGCTTCTATTCTCTTCTTGTCTTACTTGTTTATCGTCCAACGTTTCACATCCGCACATGGCTGCATTCCATACAAATACTTTCAGAAAAGACTTCCTGACACATACTCGATGTTAACAGATTTTTCTTCTTCAGAAACGCGTTTCTTGCCATCGCCAGTCAACATTTTATATTCTCTCAACTTCGACCATCCTTAGTTATTTTGCTGCCCAAATAGCAAAACTCATCTACTACTTTCAGCGTCTCATTTTAGAATATCATCTTCTCAGCATCGCATGATTTAATTCGACTACACTCCATTATTGTCGTTTTGCTTTTGTTGATGTTCATCTTATAGCCTCCTATCAAGACACTGTCCATTCCGTTCAGCTGCTTTTCCAGTACCTTTGCTGTCCCCGACAGAATTACAGTATCATCGACAACCCTCAAGATTTTTATTTCATCACCCTGGATAGCGGCTATACGGCCAATATTGCACTACTGAATTTTAGATTAAATGGTTTTACAGTAAAACACGACTTTGACGCCCTTCACACAAAGTACTGGTGTCAAGCCACAACTGTTGAAGCAATTGTTTCGGAAAATGCAAGTTTAATGTATAAAAATACTTTCTTAAAATATAATCTACCTCTGAGAGGAACATCAAAGAAGAAACATGAATGGTGAAGTAATGTGTATACAGGGTGTTACAAAAAGGTACGGCCAAACTTTCAGGAAGCATTCCTCACACACAAATAAAGAAAAGATGTTAAGTGGACATGTGTCCGGAAACGCTTAGTTTCCATGTTAGAGCTCATTTTAGTTTCGTCGGTATGTACTGTACTTCCTCGATTCACCACCAGTTGGCCCAATTGAAGGAAGGTAATGTTGACTTCGGTGCTTGTGTTGACATACGACTCATTGCTCTACCGTACTAGCATCAAGCACATCAGTACGTAGCATCAACAGATTAGTGTTCATCACGAACGTGGTTTTGCAGTCAGTGCAATGGTTACAAATGCGGAGTTGGCAGATGCCCATTTGATGTATGGATTAGCACGGGGCAATAGCCGTGGCGCGGTACGTTTGTATCGAGACAGATTTCCAGAACGAAGGTGTCCCGACAGGAAGACGTTCGAAGCAATTGATCGGCGTCTTAGGGATCACGGAACATTCCAGCCTATGACTCGCGACTGGGGAAGACCTAGAACGACGAGAGCACCTGCAATGGACGAGGCAATTCTTCGTGCAGTTGACGATATCCCTAATGTCAGCGTCAGAGAAGTTGCTGCTGTACTAGGTAACGTTGACCACATCAGTGTATGGAGAGTGCTACGGGAGAACCAGTTGTTTCCGTACCATGTACGGCGTGTGCAGGCACTATCAGCAGCTGATTGCCCTCTACGGGTACTCTTCTGCGAATGGTTCATCCAACAATGTGTCAATCCTCATTCCAGTGCAAATGTTCTCTTTACGGATGAGGCTTCATTCCAACCTGATCAAATTGTAAATTTTCACAATCAACATGTGTGGGCTGGCGAGAATCCGCACGCAATTGTGCAATCACGTCATCAACACAGATTTTCTGTGAACGATTGGGCAGGCATTGTTGGTGATGTCTTGATTGGGCCCCATGTTCTTCCACCTACGCTCAATGGAGCACGTTATCACGATTTCATACGGGATACTCTACCTGTGCTGCTAGAATATGTAAGTCCCATAGTGCTCAGAGCCATTTGCTAGAATATGTGCCTTATGCACGATGGAGCTCCTTCACATTTCAGTCGAAGTGTTCGTACGCTTCTCAACAACAGATTCGGTGACCGATGGATTGGTAGAGGCGGACCAATTCCATGGCCTCCACGCTCTCCTGACCTCAACCCACTTGACTTTCATTTTTGGGGGCATTTGAAAGCTCTTGTCTATACAACCCCGGTACCAAATGTAGAGACTCTCCGTGCTCGTATTGTGGACGGCTGTGATACAATACCCCATTCTCCAGGGCTGTATCAGCGCATCAGGGATTCCATGCGACGGAGGGTGGATGCATGTATCCTCGCTAACGGAGGACATTTTGAACATTTCCTGTAACAAAGTGTTTGAAGTCACGCGGTACGTTCTGTTGCTGTGTGTTTCCATTCCATGATTAATGTGATTTGAAGAGAACTAATAAAATGAGCTCTAACATGGAAAGTAAGCGTTTCCGGACACATGTCCACATAACATATTTTCTTTCTTTGTGTGTGAGGAATGTTTGCTGAAAGGTTGGCCGTACTTTTTTGTAACACCCTGTATATTACATAAATATTACAACGAATCTGTTCTATCATCATCATCAGTGTTCTGCCTAAAGGCAGGTTTTCACATTGTAGTTCTCCAGGCTGTACGGTCTTCTGCCATTCTCTTCAGGTCTGCATAATTTCCTCTTCCCTTTATGTCGTCTATCATCTTGT
Organism: Schistocerca piceifrons; assembly: GCF_021461385.2. Classification (NCBI taxonomy): domain Eukaryota; kingdom Metazoa; phylum Arthropoda; class Insecta; order Orthoptera; family Acrididae; genus Schistocerca; species Schistocerca piceifrons. The sequence continues at coordinate 364,065,039 of NC_060144.1, read as the reverse complement.
ATCTCCTTCTTCCTCTCAGCCTTCTCCCACAAACCAATCCTTCCAAAGCATCTACTAGCGAGCACTCCCTTCTCAATTAATGTCCCAACCAGTTCTTTTTCCTTTCTCTTACAACCTTCAGCAGACATCTTCTCCCACCAACCCTCTCCAATACTCTTTCATTACTCACTCTTTCCATCCAGCTTATTCTCTCCATTCTCCTCCACATCCACATCTCAAATGCTTCTAACCTTTTTTTATCCTCTCGTCTCAGTGTCTATGTTTCTGCCCCATATAGTGCCACACTCCAGACAAAACATTTGCCAAGCCTTTACCTTAGTCCTTTGTGTAATTTTCCACATAAGAGTCTCCTCTTTCTGTTGAATGCCTCCTTCGCTAAAGCAGTTCAAGTTTTCACCTCTTGGTGACATCTCAAGTCATCAGTTATGTGCTTCCGTGATATTTAAATTCACTTACCTGGCTAATGGTAGATTGTCCTACTTTTATATTGGACAGTCTGCGTCTTGTACTGATGACCATACTCGTTGTTTTTGCTGTGTTTATTTGCATCCCATACTGCACACAAGCTTCATTCAGATCTTTGAGCATGTTATTCACTGTCCGCTCACTTTCTGCCACTGATACCATGTCATCAGCTAATCTTAAACATTCTATTCTCTTTCCAACCATACATATTCCTCTTTTCCCATCTAAGCTTTTCGCAATAATCTCTTCAAGGTATGCGTGAAACAGCAGTGGGGCAAGGCAACAACCTTGTCTACCACCTGGGCCAATGCTGCTTCCTTCTGACATTTCATTTCCAATCCTTATCCTTATTTTCTGGTGTAAATATAGATTCTGTATGTCGTCTATCCAGTTGACTAATATCTTAAGAATGAAGTAGCGTTAGTCAGAATTTTGGAACGAAGAAGCCTGTCGGAACTTCTGTTTATAGGGAGAATTGGTTGTTGCAACAGGTGGTAAGACACCTCCCATTAATTGAAGAGAAAATAGAAGGAAATAAGAATGTCAAAAATTGTAACAATTTACGAATGTAGGTGAGAATATTGACGACAATGGCGTATTACGTTGTTAGGCAGAATAAAAGAACACATTCGAAATGCTGGTTGTGTAGAGAATTAAGCGACATGACTTGCTGGACAACGTGTTTTGTTTCTAAAACGTTCCAGATGAATGGTGTTGTTCTGTTGTTTCATATAGCGTAGCTTTCGTGAAAAGCGAAAGTGAGATGGAAGTTAGGTGTCACCGTTAACTGTAGTCTAAATGAGCCCAGAGCATGTCTGTATCAGGATCACAGGGATATGGAAATCGCGTGTTAAACGCATTGATGTTATCTTCAGAACCGGGGTCTTCTAACAGCGTAAACGTTTCATGTGAAACAGCTCGGCCGGCGTGTGATGCGAACAAACGGCAGGTTTGCGAGTCGCGCTGAATCCGGAATGAGTCCGCGTCAAACTGACCGACCGGGACGCTTTGACACCGGAGGCGGCGGCGTCCGATCTGCAAAGCTTTTGCGACTGCCGAGCCAGCGCGGGATGCACGGAACAAAAAGTGTGTGTGGGAGGGGGGGGGGGGGGGGATGTTGAGGCAACGTGGAGAAGGGACGAAGCGCTCGCTGTCACTCTGTCGCCCGCCTGTGAGCGATGCGATAGCAGTGTGTAGGGTTTCAGCCGAGCTGTGCCTGCTTATTGCCTCATACCGGCCGCTGTCAAAAGATCGTACTGCAGCAGGGGCTGTTCCTTCTCCGGTCTGCTGTGTCCATTGATCAAATTATAGTCAACTTACTCTGCCGCCACAGTTCAGTTAAGCTGTACATGGCAACGATCCCAAAGGACAAAACACGTCTGAGAGAAAAAAATGGCTCTGAGCACTATGGGACTCAACAGCTATGGTCATCAGTCCCCTAGAACTTAGAACTACTTAAACCTAACTAACCTAAGGACATCACACAACACCCAGTCATCACGAGGCAGAGAAAATCCCTAACCCCACCGGGAATCGAACCCGGGAACCTGGGCGTGGGAAGTGAGAACGCTACCGCAGGACCACGAGCTGCGGACACGTCCGAGAGAGTTACGCTGCTTATAATCGGTATTTCGCTGGAATTTCTATAAATCTCTTGGCGGTATTGGGCCCCTACTCTCTGTGCTATTACTGATATATTAATTAGCTGACATTCCTCTAGAGCCTTCACTCTGTGAAAAATAAGTACAACTGACGCCAAGATCAAAATAAGGAAAAGATATACTTAGTTGTTGCTTCCGAGTTACGAAGGAGAAGTACTAATATTTAAAAATGACCACACCAGACAAGTATTTTCGTAGTACCCAGCCTTGCGGTAAGAATCAAAGAAGGGTTAAGATTGAACATTTCTTACCAACTGAATCGGAAAATTTGATCGTTCTTTGCACGTGCACTCAAGACGAATTTTCAAATTTCCATGAGGTATAACGTTTTATCATCAGTAAAACGTACAAGGCACCTACTATTTAGGTCAAATATTTTTAGAGTTGTGTATCTCATGTCACTGATGAGTACACACAGAATAGCTGCATGAAATCCATATATTCGACAGCTTAGTAACATTTTTAGCTGTTCGGTTCACCTTGTATGAAGATATATAAGGCTTTTGAAACAAAATTCGCCCTTTTTTATAATCTTCATTAGGTGACTTCCCATTAGAGCTTTCATTCTGTGCAAATAAGTTTAATTGACACCAGAATCAACATATGGAAAAGCTGTAACCTGTCATAATGCAGTTGTTGCTTTCGAGTTACGAATTTTGTGTACTACATATTTAACGATGACCACCAGACAAGCATTTTCATAGTATCCAGTCTTTCGGGCAGAATCAATGGCAATTAAACCTACAAGGCACTTACTATTTAGGTCAAATATTTTTAGAGTTGTGTATCTCATGTCACTGATGAGTACACTCAGAATAGCTGCATGAAATCCATGTATTCTTCAGCTTAGTAACATTTTTAACTGTTCGGTTCACCTTGTATGAAGCATCCACATTGTATGAAGATATATAAGGCTTTTGAAACAAAATTCACACTTTTTTTATAAACTTCATTAGATGACTTACCATTAGAGCTTTCATTCTGTGCAAATAAGTGGAAATGACACCAGAATCAACATACGGAAAAGCTGTAAATTGTCAAAATGCAGTTGTTGCTTTCGAGTTACGAATTTTGTGTACTACATATTTAACGATGACCACCAGACAAGTATTTTCATAGTATCCAGTGTTTCGGGCAGTATCAATGGTAGTTAAACCTACAAGGCACTTACTTAGGTCAAATATTTTTAGAGTTGTGTATCTCATGTCACTGATGAGTACCCATAAAACAGCTGCATGAAATCTATGTATTCGTCAGCTTAGTAACATTTTTACCTGTTTGGTACACCTTCTATGAAGTGTCTACATTGTATGAAGAGATATAAGGCTTTAGAAACAAAATTCACATAATAGGGTTCAAAAATGGGTCAAATGGCTCTGAGCACTATGGGACTTAACTTCTGAGGTCATCAGTCCCCTAGAACTTAGAACTACTTAAACCTAACTAACCTAAGGACATCACACACATCCATGCCCGAGGCAGGATTCGAACCTGCGACCGTGGCGGTCTCGCAGTTCCAGACTGTAGCGCCTAGAACCACTCGGTCACCGTCCGGCACATAATAGGGGAATCAGTAACGTGAACATATCCTGTTCTTACAGTTTCCCACATTGCCTGCTCAATTTTGACACTCTATCTCTTTCGGAAACGTCCCAAAATGCTTTTCCCTGAGCACAGTGTACGTATACCTAATTCTGATGTACGATTTTTATCCATTTTCAACACCACGGATGCCTGAACCATTTATTTATATTTTCATTAATTTTGACTCTTTGTTTCTTTTGTCCTTCTCTCCTGTGGCCGTTTCTTATGTTCTCCCTTTTGTAACAGTGTTCAACTGCACCTAGATATCTAGTTCCTACAATTCAGATCTGAGATTCATTGAATTTTACACCTACTGTACGTCTCACTCACAATTAACAAATCTGTGGCATGCATTGGTTTGTAGAGATTTATTTATGTTTATGTTTTCCATCGCATTCCTATGTATTCCGTCACGTATTTCAGACCCTTATCGACTAATGAGAGTAGTTCTGATCACACAGATCTATGTTTCATCTGGGACGTGGAGCTGACATATTCAGATCAAACTGTTAAACTGGAACCGCTACCGTATTTTTAATTATTTGGCCATAATAGTACGTAAGATTTCATTAGTGATACTGTGGTGTACTGCCAATGCCTATAGATACCGGTTTTTGAACGAATACAGTTCCTCCATCGTATCAGTATTAGATTAGATTCTACCGTCGAAATTTTAAAGTTATTCATATATTTTTCAGGAAATCTCCTTATCAATCGAATAAGAAGTTATTCACTGTTTTCCGTTGACTTAGCAGTGTCCCAGGGGGCAGATTTGAAATTCCATCATCAGTGTATAAGGGTATCAATACTTGAGACATACTACGGCCTTGTCTAAGACATTGATGTATTAGTATGTTAATGTGAAACGTGTTATCATTGCTGTTTATTGAAACAGCTGTGCATCACAACACAGATTCTAAAATCTGCTGTGTTAATTATAAGACGGTTACCAGATAGTATTTTCTCAAGCTTTCTTCTATATATCTCTGGAAACATCTCTTTGGAACGGATTTCTTTTGTTAGTGAATGTAGTAAGTCAATCCAAATTTTTGTCGCTGTTCATCAAATATGTGTTTCTTGCAGAACGCGTCAACAAGTGTACGACCGTTGAGAAATACACATGAGAGTTTTCTGTATATTTCTGATTTCCTCTGTAATTATTTTGGTTTAGAGCTAGAATCCCGTAATAACAGAACTAATTCTTCTTGTTCGATTCAATTTGTATCCATTTCTTGACAAACGCTGTATCTTTGGCTAACGTTACTTTTTATGAGCTCTTTCGCTGCTTTTAGGACGTGATTATAAACTGCAAGACTCGCAGTTTTAGCACAAATTTGCAAAGTTTGGCGTTTCATGATGAGCTTCCAAATGGTTTCCCTATTTATCACGTTTTGAGAAGAACCTTCTTGTGTGAAATTCCCAGCTCAGTGGTCTCCTGATAAGGCAGTAAGTGACTACAGTCGAGGTTATCTCAGTTGAGTGCCACTTTCTGAACGGAAGTCAGTTGCCCATTCTTAGTTCTTCATAGTGGAACTCCAATAACATTTGTAATTTCTGTATGTAGTTGCTATGGTAAAGAGAATCATAATAGTGTAACAGAAACAATGAGTCCACATCGCAACTAGTAGTTATCGAATGGTTGTTGGCACCCACAGCAGCTCAATGATCCGGTTCCGCTCTCTATTTGTCTAAAAAAGGGTAGCTTATACTAGAATCCGTCACAACAATGAATAAGTAAATAATTGTTGCGATCTGGACTGACTGTTTGTGTTATAATTCGATACACGATCGCTGTCGTTCCAGTAAGATATCAAGAGTTATAGAACTATAATACCTGTGCCGCTACGTAATTTGGGAAAACTACTCGTATAATAAATGTAACATTTCCAGTCCTAAGCAGCCTTAAAAATCAAGTGGATTCCTTAAAAATGGATAATCTACGCTAAAATGCACGGTGGCGCAGCAGAATGACACAATAAGTAAGTGATCACAGTGGACGAATGATTAGTGTCACTCAGGAGACACCACCCTTAGCCTTTATATAGGGCTTCATTCGACAAGGAGGGAACAAGTCTCTTCGGGTACGCTGCAGCCAGCTGAAGTCACTCATTCATGATTATGTCCCACAAACCTTTCAGTCCGCACGAATGTTGACTACCACATTTCTCCAGCTGTTGGAGCCAGTCACCGACATTTTTTGTGAGAGTAAGATGGGGGTGATACAGCAAGTCACTCGACGTGCAACAAGGCGCCTGACTGTTCGTCAAACTAGGAAAGGAGGAGTTCAGCCTTCCGAACACAACTGCTGCTTAAAAAGACGAGAATGTCCAAACCCAGACGCATCATGAAGTTAGAGACTAAAGGGAAACACTTAATTGCTGATAATGTTGAAATAAACAGCGTGGATTGTGTTCGCGGTAACTTTCTTGAGTGTGCGTGGTACGAAAAACCAGTTCCGGCCAGAGCGCCATCCTTCATACACTATGAGTTATACATCTCATTGTGGCATGGGTGCATTCGATGCATTGTATCATTGCAAAAGAGGAAAATATCGCGACTGTCCAACCACCTGTCCACACCTTCAATCAGATGGTATCTATTTTCTTTGTTGTTTGGTTCATGAAGACTTACGTTTTGTGTCCTACTACGAGTAATGGTTTGTTGGAGTATCTGACCCAGTTGTTAACTGTATACAGCTCTCTTCAAAAAAAAAAAAAAAAAGTTCAAATGTGTGTGAAATCTTATGGGACTTACCTGCTAAGGTCATCAGTCCCTAAGCTTACACACTACTTAACCTACATTATCCTAAGGACAAACACACACACCCATGACCGAGGGAGGAAATCGAACCTCCGCCGGGATCAGCCGCACAGGCCATGACTACACCGCCTAAGACCACTCGGCTAATCCCGCGCGGCAGCTCTCTTCGTAGTGAGCATCAGGAAACTGGTCTTGATGGACTGATTTCACTAACAGCACAAATTTCTGTTCGCTTTGAAACTGATTGGCAATGAAAATGCGTTACACTCTTCTCCAGTCACTATTGGCTAGGTTCTTTTTGCGACCACTGCTCCTCAGTCGTCTAGTTGGTTGTGAGCTGTACACAATTACTTGTAGACGTCTTGGACATTCAACCTTGATGTACCGTCGTAATGGGTAACTTCTTTCACGATGAATCCTATCATTTGCAGCGCTACAAAAGCCACCAACTGATAAATATTTCGTCAGCTCAGTTTACATCACCACGTGTAATTTTTCGATGACCTGACATGTCAGACTCGTAGGAGGCGATCTGTAATCGTCAACCTAAGTCTTGTTATACTAATAGTTTACTTGCCACGATCGCAGTAATGACTAGTTTCGACAAATTGGAATTGCCATTTTCATATCACATTAGTACAGGCAGTAGCGTCAACCGTTATAGGTAGGCACCTGGTCACAATAATAGCAATGTCACTCACTGTGCAGGTGATACTGTATAACTGGCCATGGCTGATGGTGTATGCTGACTGAAGCAACTTCAATGGAGGTACTTGACATAGAGCGGGACATCATGTCGTATATGTGAAACACGGGGTACGACGCACACAGATGCAACCGAAGATCAGATACGTGAGAGCTCAAGCCGGTTGATCGCATCTGTGAATGTACTGGTCATGCACGAGGATGGTGAGCCACCCGTGCTCCCTGATTATCGGCTTCCTCTGTGGACGCGGCTCAGCACGCTACAGGCGGAGCGTACCGGTCATGCGTACATAACAGCGTTGGCAGAGCCAGCGTTAGTAACCTAGAGAGACGGGGAGGTCGTTACCATACAGGAGGCTGAAGCTCAGAAACGGAGTGAGTACGACTGATAGAATTCGTTGAGGATTGCTTACATTAGAAATCAACACGCCAACCAGTCATGTTTGCCGACAATACTTTAGTACCCATTGAAAAAGAAATTGTGAGGGGCATTCCGGATGCTGTAACAAACACACTAAACAACCAAGACGCTTGTTTTGAAGAAAATGGTGTTAAACTTAATACTTCAAAGATCCTGTTTACCCAATTTAAAACCAAACAACCAAAAATCAGTGACATCAGTGTCATGCATAAAAATCAAGTTATGGAAGAAGCTCAGTCCATATTAATTCTTCAGACTAAACTTGGACAAAAATCTAAGCTGGAATATATATATATATATATATATATATATATATATATATATATATATATATATATATATATATATAGTTACTAAATAAAACAACCGTGCCGGCCGGTGTGGCCGAGCGGTTCTAGACGCTTCAGTGTGGAACTGCGCGACTGCTACGGTCACAGGTTCGAATCCTGCCTCGGGCTTGGATGTGTGTGATGTCCTTAGGTTGGTTACGTTGAAGTAGTTTTAAGTTCTAGGGGACTGATGACCTCAGATATTAAGTCCCATAGTGCTCAGAGCCATTTGAACCATTTTAAACAACCTTGCTTTTGCAATGGGCATGCCAACTGGTGTAACAGACATAAACAGCAGGAAGTTGGTGTACCACAGTTGCTTTGAATCCGTAATTAGATATGGTTTAATATATTTCGGGAACTCAAGTCACATATCACGAATACTACTGTTTCAGAGAAAAGAATTGTCAGAAAAATGTTTGCTGCCTCTTCGACAACATCCTGTCGCCCACTCTTCAAGAACCTACCACTGCATTATACATATTTCATATTATCATCTTTCTACACTCTAATCCTGAGGTAACGGGAGAAAACCATTTCAAACATACGTACAACACTATACACAGAAAAGATTTCATGCTTCCAACACATCACCTAAAACAGCAGACACTCAAGGGTAGAGATGAACTGAGTATGGAGACACTTCACTGAAATGAAATCTATATGATCCCGTGGCTGAAAAATTCTACTGTTCAGTTGAGGAACTTATGAAAGATGAGATGATCATTTGAACAGTGTGAGTACTTATTATCATAGTTAGCCGTGGCACCATTGAATAAGTAGACTGTTCTGTCTGGTGCCACTGGCTGAGGTGTAGTATCGACTATTCCTCTTGCGACCCAATTGCCAATATCTATGAGGAACAGTTGATGTATGTGGGTTGTGTCCTTAGAAGTTCTTTGCTTGCCGATTTATTTATACGGGGTTCGCTGGCTCGAGAGGGAGATAGGCGGTAGCGTCGCGACAAAACTGGTCACGAGGTCCAAGCTGCGCAAGGAGGGCCTGCGCAGAGCGAAGATAACGCAATACTTTACGGGGATCAACGATGACTACAAGCAGCAGGCCGACATCCGGCCGGTTGGTTGGCAACATTCGTGTCGGACGACCGCTCATGGCCTGGTACCCTCATATACCTGGCTTTCATTGTCACCACTCAGTAACCGCTGCGACGCACTGTGGATCCATGGAACTATTTGCTGATAAAGGGGAGTAACGTTCTTTAATCCTCGTGGCAATTTCTTTCATTGTCTACCTGCCCTCCTTATTATTTTCTGGTCGTACCCGACCCTCAGTATTTTCCTCGATCGGCTCTTTGGTCGTAAATATAGGCAGTAGTATTGTACTAATACTATACACTAGTTGTTTCAAAATTTGCCCCGCTATTATATTACCTTTCCTTTCTGGTTTCTACCTGACCACTAATGTTCTAATTAATCAGCTCTTGGTCGTAAATACTGCCGAACAGTTGTACTGAGGCACAGGTTGCCGTTAAGCAAAAGAGGGACCTTGTGTTTGGATTTAGCTGTTAACCGGTTCAATTCTTTGATTGTAATTGCATTCCTCAGTCATTAGTTATAATTTGAGCAACCTGTTGTACTAAGCTGTTCTTTTCTGTGTTTGAATTGCCAGGTCATTATTGGTGTATTTTAGCTTGATTTTGTGGTTCCGTCGAGAGAGCTCTCTTGTAATAAGTGTTCAAATGTAATGTTTTAAGACGTTCCTCCAGCGGGGGCTTAATAACTGACTATCAGTTTAACTTTGAAAATGTTAACTGCCAACTATCACCAGGGCTTTAGTCAAAATAAAATTGTCACAAGGAACGGGTTGCGATCCAGTCGCACCTTGGTTGCCGATTAAAATTAATAAGAGTTTGTCTGTTTGGAAGTAATGTCATATTTTCATATTCTTTGCTAATCTGTTTAACCTTTAAGCACAGGTTCCTATCTTCACCCAGAATCTTTTGACATACAGCCTGCAAATTAAAAGTTAAGTCATCTGTGTCGAGTAATTGAATCACTCCTGTCATCAATGGAGCTTATATAGTTTTCATGTGTTGGAGAAGGGCATTTAATAAGACAGACTGTGCCCAGAGCGGTACTAAACACCGTTGTTTCACCCGATAACGGGCGGTAGGTCCGTCCGTCTTTTAAGCATTGTCATATTGTTTGCTGTTTTGTAATACAGCACTTCAAATTTCCTTTGCAAAGATTAAAAGCTTACTTGACTTAAGATTTAAGATCAAAATAATTTTGCAATTTTCGTTAAAGAAAATTTTATAGTTAAAAGCTTCGATTATCTGTAGAACAAAGTTTATATATTGTTAAATAAACAGATTGTGTGAAAAGAAAGTTATATTGGTGGGACCTCCCTTCCACGTTGTCCTGAATTCCAGTAAGTACCGCGTATCACATTGTTTTGTGGATAATACTATATGTATAAAATGCCTCAAAATTTAGATACTAAATACTGTACATTAACCTATTATTGTTAAGACACTATGTAACTATGTGTATCATAACCCAAAAATTGACTTGTCTACTGTACAATAGCATCAGGTGTATGTTATAAGACGAATATAAATACAATACGATACAATTTTTACGTCAGTGCTGTGATAGTTTCCTTCTTCGGGGTGCAGTTTCGCGAGTATGACGAGCCTCATATTGGTAGTGCTGCACTTATTTCGTACCCTTCGATTCTTTCTCACTCACAGAAGCGTGTAGGAGGGTAATGTTAGTCTTAACTTTTTACGGAGTGTGAATGCATTATCTTACTATTGTCAAGTAGTGCTGATAGGACGAAAATGACTGACTGTCGGGATTTGGTGTCATCTAGTGAAGGCTTGTTGAGAGACTGTGGAAAATATTAGACAAAAATTAAGTGATGCAGCGTGTACAATTTTAAAAAGCACTCCATAAGAGAAAGAATGATAATTGGAAGAAGTTCTATGCTATAGTCCACGCCTCATACAAAAACATATAAATTTCGCCCAATGCAATCAAAATAGTTGTAATTTTGTTTATTCCACCACCACCTTCACCTTGGATAAACGTATGTGATGCGTCAAACGAAAACAGAGCACAGAGAAACGATAGTATTAGGCTCCTGCAGCCAAAAAGCGAACTATTTGTATCTTCTCTTCGTTACAGGAACTTGAGTTTATGGGCTTGTAGTAAGATATATAGATTATCGTTCATTTACGTAACTCGCATCGAAAGTGTGTGTAATTCTGCCTAATCTCAGACATTTTTTGGATATAGTTTCCATATTAAAATAAATGTATGGCAATCTCCGAAAAAGTTTTATGCACATTCGTAAATATGCATTGCGATGACAAAAGTCGTGGGATGGAGATGGTAGTACCGCCTGTACAAGGTAAAAAAGGACAGAGCATGGGCGGAGATGTCATTTGCACTCCGGTGATTCATGAGAAAAGGTTTCCACCGTGATAATGGCCGTACCAAGGGAATTAACAGACTTTGAACGTGGAATGGCGGTTGGAGCTAGAAGCATAGGATATTCCATTTCGAAAATCGCTAGGGAATTCCATATTCTGAAGCCTACAGTGTCAAGAGTGTGAGGAAAATAGCAAATTCAGGCATTAACTCTTATCAAGGACGGTGCAATAACCAACAGCCTTCACTGAAGGACGAAGAGTAGCGGCGTCTGTGTAGTGTTGTCCATGGAGACGAATGCCTTGCCAATATGCTGCCTCTATGGTTGCACTATCGGTCAGAGGATGGCATTCACGTATCGTACAGCCGTTACGGCTTCATCCATGACCACCAGTGGTGTACGTCGGCCCCACATAATGTCACCCCAAAACAGCATGGAAACTACACCTTCCTGAAGTCGCTGGGCAGTGTGTCTAAGGCGTTCAGCCTGTCCTGGTTGCCTCCAAACACGTCTCCGACGACTGTCTGGTTGAAGGCATATGCGACACTCATCGAAGAAGAGAACGTGGTGCCAATCCTGAACGGTAAATTCGGCGTGTTGTTGGGCCCATCTGTACCGCGCTGCTTGGAGTCTTGGTTGGATAGATGAACCTCGCCATGGTCGTCGGAAGTTGCGCGTCATGGAGCCTACTGCGCACAGTTTCAGTCGTGGCACGACGTCCTGTGGGTAGACGAAAACCATTAGTCAACATGGTGGCGTTGTTGTCAGGGTTCTTCCGAGCCATAATCCGTAGGTAGTGGTCATCCAATGCAGTAGTAGCCATTGGGCGGCCTGAGTGGGGCATATCATCGACAGTTCCTGTCTCTCTGTATCTCCTCCATGTCTGAACAACATCGCTTTGGTTCACTTCGAGACGCCTGGGCACTTACCTTGTTGAGAGCCATTCCTGGCATAAAGTAACAATGCGGACGCGATCCAACCGCGGTATTGACCGTCTTAGGGATGGTTGAACTACGGACAACACGAGCCGTGTACCTCCTTTGTGGTGGAATGACTGGAAGCATATCGGCTGACGGACCCTCTCTAGTAGACAATGCTCATACATAGTTGGTTACATCTTTGGTCGGGTTTAGTGACATCTCTGAAAAGTCAAAGGGCCTGTGTCTGTGATACAATATCCACAGGCAACGTCTATCTTCAGGAGTTCTGGGAACCGGAGTGTAGCAAAACTTTTTTTTGATGTGTGTATATATTACAACCATGTTTCTGAAATAGTGTACAATCTGTGTAGGTTGCTAGGTATGACTTACGGCAGTATTATATGCGTTTGTTAGACGAAAGACTTGAAAAATTGGCGGCAACTTTTAAATAGTAATAGATGTATTCATAATGGGTTTTACCGAGGGGCACTGAAAATGGTAAATTTCACTACGGACCAGACCGAAGTGGAAGACGTAATTACGGTTCTAATGAAAATGAAATGCAGATACATTCATTTAATGAGCAGTCTAAGGACAAGAAAGAAGAAAATTCTTCACTGTATCCCAAGAGATAATAACAGACCGAAAATGTTAGCTAATGGATGGTGGGTAGATGGCACTTAAAACATGCAGCTGAGCCAGTTATGTATGCAGTCTGATCAGAAGTATCCAGGCACCCTTATGTAAAGCGAAACTGACCGCTAAATGTCTTGAGAGGCGGACTCAACATGTAACAAAAGGCGCTCAGTACTGTGTTGTCAGTACAGAAGCAGTAACTGCCGAATGTATAAGTCAAGAGAGCTCATTGTCTTCGAACGTGGACTAGACATCGTCTATCACCTGAGTAAAAAAACGATCTGGGGCATTTCAGACAAAGCGACGGAGCACACTGTTGTTGATGCGACAGTGAAGTGGGAACGTGAAGGAACGACCACAGCTGAACCAAACCCAGCCACATCTCTGGTACTGTCGGACAGGGAACGTAGAGCGTTACAGGCGATGCTTGCAAAAATTTTCAAGAATACAGAAGAAGAGAACCTCTCACGAGTTCAATGTGCTAAAAGCTGCCCACCTATCGCAATGACTGTGCGTAAGTAGTTCAAAAGAATGTGGAACAATGGTCGAGCAACTCCTTTTAACCCACACGTTTCTACAGTCAACGCTACAAGGCGCTTGAGGTGGTAAAAAGAGCAACGCCCCTGCACGGTGGATCTACATCTACATCTACATACATACTCCGCAATCCACCATACGGTGCGTGGCATAGTCAAGGCCAGCTGTTTTATATTAGTTCTGAAGAAGGCATGGTTATCCAAGCTGGAACCTAGGTAAACACCAGGTAGTTTGTGTAATCGAGGCGGATTTTTCATAATTATTTCGATACTTACGACTGCTGACGCGCTGCAGTGCTGAAAGTTCTTAAAGTCTTAAGGAGTTACTTGCAGCGATGTGTAATGCCAACTGTGAAGCACGGAGAAGGTGGTGTTATTATATGGAGATATTTTTCGTGATTACGGTGTGGTCCCCTGGTTTTTCTTAACACTAAATGCAGAGGTTCATAAACACATGTTGCAGAATTGTCTACTTCGCAAAGTAATGGGATAGTTCGAAAACAGTAATTGTTTTATAATGACAACGCCTCCTCTTATTCAGCATCGTCTGTGAGGCAATGGTATGTGGACAATAACATTGCTGAAGCGGACTGACCTGCTTACCCTACGATAACCCATAGTAGATCTCCTAGCGTTAACAACACTACCCTCTCTGGTTTTGCCCCTTGAGGCAGGATGAGCTGCTCTTTCACCACAGACACCTTACTGTCAATGATCCACCGCGCGGAGTGGCCGCGCGGTTTGAAGCGCCTTGTCATGGATTGCGCCGCCCCTCCCTCCGCAGGTTGGAGTCCTCCCTCGTGCATGGGTGTGTGTTGTTCTTAGCATAAGTCAGTTCAGTTTAAATAATGTGTAAGTCTAGGGACCGGTGATTCAGCAGTTTGGTCCCTTAGGAATTCATACACATTCAGTGTTCCCAGCACGGTTCAAGCTGTCACAATGACGAATAAAACACACACCTTAGTCCAGACAGGTGTATGCTTGGAGACTGTTATCATAGGTCGAGTGACTGATGATGAAGAAGAATAAGATGACGATGACATTAACTGTAGCGTAGCTCGTTCCATCGGATACAATAATTTCGGGTACGAACATAAATGCTGTCATTCACAGCGTCCCACTGAGTAATAGTAACCCCCCCCCCCCCCCCCCCCGTCATCCAGGGCGTCTCAGACACATCTTTGGCCTAGAATCTCATGGACGAGTAAAATTGTCTATAGTGATGAGTCCCACTTCGAAAGGACCATTTCTTTTCTAAAATTGTAGTCATTTGTTTGTCCCCACATGTACACTAAATTTACCTATTTCCGTCGCATTCGTATAATTCCTTCGTGATGCGTTTTTCTTTTTTTTTTCTTGTAGACTGAATTTTTTTACGTAGCCACTATTCTGATTTAGATGTTTTTCGTTGCTCTCTACAAGCTTCTCTACACCTTCCACATACTCAGTTGCCACTAAGGTTTTAAACCCGTCACTAATAATCTGTTTCAGTTTCTTGTTCTTTTCATAGTGCTCTCAGCTCGAAATATCCTTGGATTTGGGGAAATGACGCTAATTACTCGGGGTCGAGTCCGAGTTAAAAAGAGGATGTTTGGAATCTTCTCATGTAAACTTGCCGAAGCCAGTTACCATTGTCGTGAAGTAGCACAACGCCGCTGGTCAACGATCTACACAGTTTGGTTTGAGCACGGCGACATAATGGATGAAGGGTCAGACAGTAGACTGCCGCATTTATGGTCTCTCCCCTAGGCATCAAGTCCACGAGGGAGGTGCCCTTCTAACCTCGTAACACTGCCGTCATAGTCTTTTTGGTGCTAAGAAGTTGACTGGCTTTTTTACCATTATTAGGGTTCGTGAATGATGCCTTTCCACTGACTGGCGCATTTTTTCTGGAGAAACCCAGGTCTCGTCTCGAATAAGCATGTGGTTGAAAAAGCTCCCCGCCATCCCTGTATTGCGTCAGATAGGGCACCCATTCGTTATTTTTTGTGGTTACCAGTCACATATCGAGGAAACTATATGTCAGACACTTTTCCGTACTCTAAACCACCACTAAAAATATGATAAAGAGCTGATCGTGACATGCAGGAGAGCACAAGAACTCAGTATATGAATAGCGAAACGTCTGTCCTGTCATATTTTTTCTCTCAGTCCTTGATTTGATATCATCACTTACAATTGAAGGTCAGCCTGATTGTTCTCCACCATGAAAATTCATTCATCCCCCATTAAACATAATGCCTGTTAGGGCGGCACAAATCTTGTAAGTATGACGTGTTATGTTATGGGAACGATGTTTTTGCGAATTATGATGTATAGTGATTGTAATTTGGACTTGTTAACGCCTCGCTCATATCATGTTTTATGTACCTGGAAATTCAATGAAAAGATGTTGTGTATAACTGGCACTAAATCCTTGTAATAACATTCATGAAACTCTGAAGATGATAAGTTAGTTTTACGGAAACCGGTTATCTACAATAATATTCATTTAGCGATCTCGCCTAAGAAGTTCTTCTTTTCCTTCAGCTCAAGCAGCGTCAACTAACGAATTAACAAGATCACACACAGGCGGCGGCTGACAGGGAGAGAGCGGGTAGTGGTGAAGAGGGGGGGGGGGGGAGGTGTGTTTGGAGAGATCAAAACATTCTTTATCTTCACAATGACTCTCGTCGTAACTAGAGTCCAGCCGAAACATCACACTTCTGGAACAAAATGGTTCTGTAAGTCGTTAATCGTAAACTGCATATTTTGGACCATGATCGTGTTGTTTGGCATGGGCACTGCTCATTGCACAGATGGGTGAGACGTATCTGTAACTAATCAACTCCGTTAAATTTTGTACTTTCATCATTATTATATTATAAAGTGTTATATTTGATAATGTATACAGCAGTCTTTAATTATTCGTTGTGGCATTTATTTTGCAGAAAAGAATATGAACTTTTGATCGATTCAAGCAAACAAGTATTCTTATTTTAATTTTCGTTCTCATTGCAATTAGGCACTTGATTTAGCGTATTTGTGATCTTCAGGATTGACAACAATTTTCTTCCTCTGATTTGTAACGTCGAATAAAATAATTACCGACTCCAGTTAAGCAAACAAGCAAAACAGCCTCCGTTATTTCTAACATTTGCATTCGTTTTTTATGCTAATTGAATTATAATAACAGGACGCCTCTGCTACGTTGTGTGATATATCGCCCATTTTAATACAAAAATGGCAATTAAAAATTCATCATCATTACACGCACAGCGCATCGGCTTTGTTTTTATCGTAATATGAATGCGATTTTTCCTAAATTTATTACTTTATCCAGAAATTTACATGCTAACTGGGAGAGGAATGGACGAATTCATGTTTGCTTGAAATTTATTTGAGACTCATTTATGGGTAGCTGTAAAAAGTACCTTCATAGTGATAGGGCGGGTGCATAAGTGTGACAATAGATGTTATTGAATCCCTTTCATAGATATGTAGCCCTATTTTTAACTGCAGTAGGTTCATAACCTCGTCGTTTATGAATGTTTTACCAACAATCTAAGTACTCGATCTCACGTGGTTCCTTATCAGTACCAAGTGAAATGTGTAGTAATCATTTGTTGTGCACATGTGCTACATGCTAAACGTTTTTTCTTAAGCTAGCGTACTTCAGCAGGACTTCATTATGTATCGCTACATTCGGAAATAGGACCATTATCGGACTGCATGAACCATCTGACCCAAACCTGATCAGTTCTATAATATCAGTACACTCATTATTTACAGCGTTTAATTAAATGTAGAAATGTCGTCAGAAACAGAAAAAAATCGCTTTTTTTTACAGAAAAATACGAAAAATGTTATTGTAAAATTCTGCTTCTGATCAAACTGTCAGTACGAACGTATCGTACAGGTATCCAGAGAAAGTTGAACTATCGAATTACGGTTTCCCATTGTACATTACGTTTAAATACATGGCGCTCTGAAATGTAAGTGTTCTTTATCATAGTACCATATACTCTGAAACTTTTCGGTTAATTTGCTAGATTGTGTTTTCTTGCGTAATGAAATTCTTTCCTATCGTGTTCCCTGCGGTTTCCTTGTTTCTCGTTGGAAAGCATGTAGGGAGCTAAAAAACGCATTCCTGTAGTTTTATGCAGTGGTGCATATAAGAGATGAGTGTCTTTCACACTGTTTCTTATTAATGCATTAAAAAAAGGGTATTTTTTGTCATTGTTTCAAATCCCACGGCTTCACATTCAAGAAAGCGTACCTACACGATAAAAATCTACAGTAGCAGTAGATCTTGTTAGTTCATATAAATAAACATCAGCTTTCAAATAGCTTTTCTAGTGTTAATGATGCAGGCCGGTGCCCCAACTACCGGGTAATGTTTGTTCATGGCTTTCTTCCAGTAGACCGACGTCCTTTCTAGGCTAAGGGCTCGTTCCAAGCGCTGACTCCTAAACTCCTCTACCCACTCGACCACTGAGATGCTACTGGCATTGAAGCCGTTCATCCATTTATGCCAATTTCTTCTTGTTATTTAAAGGCCCAAGACCCTCGCCTTTCATTGTCTTCCTAGCTGCGTAAAGCAGATTTATGGGACACCATTCATTGGGGCACGCGACTCATGTCTTCGTCGAATGGGAGGGAGGATTTGTTGACAGAATTTATTTGAATCTTCGGCCTTCAAGTTCTGACCCTTCGCCAGATATCGTGGACGGAACTCGGCGTCTTATCCCATCCAGGCATCCGTACCTTGGACAGGCTCTGAGGTCCTCTGCCAAAATTTGCCCTCCCCCGCCCGCCCCACCGATAAGATCAAGCAACCGAAATCAAGTGTTGCAGAATCTTATTTTTTGGAGAGGTAAAGCATGTGATAAAAAGTTACTTGGACTGTTACAGAATCGCAAGGGAGAGGGGCAGTTCGGAGAGGTTTCACTATCTGAGGTTAGGGCATTCTGCACCATATGTGAGACGTTTGGAAAGGGCAGACGGTAGTACCAACGACGGGTAATCGCCGTGTCGTCCCAAGCGGGACGAGAATTTGTAGCGACGTCGTAAAAGCACCGCCCGTAGACAGGCAGAAGGAGGGACGAAGGCGTCGCAGCACGGCGAGGTCGGAGCGCCAGTCTGGCGACCCGAAATAGCCGGACGGCCATCACGCCGCCACTTTACGATTCTGTTTGTTTGCCACTCGGCGGGGGCGGCTGGCACGTCAGATGGAAAAATAATACCCACTGGTGGCGGAAAAGGGATGAGGAGTGGTGACGTGAGAGGGGGGGGGGGGGTAGCTGGCGAAATTGGTGCGGCGGTCGTTCCGCGGGCCATCAGCGGCGGAGGTGGCATTAGCGGCTCTGGCCGCTCACTTAACTGTGTGGCGGCGGCGAGTGTGCAGGCGCCCACCACTACCGACGCACCTGGACAGTGTCCTGGTCCTCGTTAGTGGGAGCAGGCGCTATGAGATAGCGCACGGGAGTGATTGGGAGACATACGGGATTCTACCCTCGTGATATCATACAATGGCCCCATTTGAAATATGCACAAATTTCTGGACCATATGCAATAAATCTGTGAGGGGTCCGACGTTATGCAGGAGTCCCATCTGATGAGTGAACGAGAGCCTGGACATCATTTAAGGGTACCATGTGATTCAAGTACTAGGGCCTGAACAACATGCAAGGGGCCCATTTGATATATGTACGAGATCATGGGCGTCATGCAAGTTGCTGTCGGACCAGGTCGGCCTGAGTGTTTATTACCCTCGTTACAGATCGCAATGACGATGCAGTATGCTTGGCGGCTGACAGTAAAATAATATAAGTTAAGAAAAAACAAAAGTCAATTTCAAATTAAAATTGTAGAGCAGCCACAAGTCGCGTATTACTCAGTTTTTTTTGACATATTTCATTCGATAGGCTCGAGCATTTTCAGAAATTTTGTAGCCAAGGGCTATAAGTTACTGTCTGCAGGGACGTCATCATTTCTAGGGTTTCGTACCTCAACTGGTTAACTCTGACCTTTATAGAAACATTCTGTTGCCTGTCTGTCCGTCTGATTTTTGAATCTCCCTTTTTCCTTCAGGAACAGGTAGCGGTATCAAGATGAAATTTATGTCACATATCAAGGCCTACGATCCATGAGCGTAATGAAACTTTATGCTTGTAAAGTAACGCAGTCGAAAGATACGACAATTTATATCGTATAATTCAATACCCGCAAACTCATCAATCAGAGTCTGTAAGGCACTCTCCACTGACTTAAAATCATGACATTTGACAAAAAGCAAAATTTTACAGGACAAGTAAAGAAAATAGAGCATATAAAGTAAATTTCTTAGTGAATTGTTGTCTGTCTGTCCGTCCGTCTGATTAGATCCTTTTTTGTCAAGGATGGTTACAGTAGTCAAGTTCAAATTTATGTCAAATACCAAGGTCTACGGTCCCTTAGCTGTGTCAATAATTTAAGCTCATAAGTCCATACAATCAAAAGATGTCACAAGTCTTATTATTTGCAGACTTTCTCATTACAACCAGTAGATGAACTACCTGCGTGGCTATCATCTGCATCGGGTTCATAAATAATAGCTTTCTAAACAAAAAACGCCTAGTTCTTGTTGCAACGTATATTGTTTGATCCAGATGCGTCCCACATTTTACTTTAAGGTGTCTTCGGTGGAACAGGTAACAGAATTTTCGCTGGCATCTGAGTTTCCTCAGATCTGGTCACAAGCCGGACGTCGAAATATAAATTCATTTGTTAAACATAATAAAATTTTCATGTTATGAGCCTTTTTTCTTCTCAATTTTCCGGTTTCTTGTACCAATTGCTGTAGATCACTATTATTTTTCTGTCACTAGTTGTACATATTTTATCGGAAACTGTGATTTAAAGTCGTAAATAATGTGTGTTCACTTAGTGTTTTCACAGTTTTAGATAAAACGTCTGCAGAGGAATAATACTACTCCACAGCTATTGTCACATAAAACATTAAAATTGTTGAGAAAAAAGGGGGGACGGGAAAGTGTGCCTGTGTTTCGTAAGTCAAATCATAGTGCGACCTCCAGCATGTGATCAAACGAGAGGATACGCAGATGCCAGCAAAAAACTCGAATGACTATTCCACTGAAGCTGCCTTAAATTAAAAGACGAAACGTGTCTGGAACAAAATAAAATATATTGCAGGAATGAAAAGGCATTTTTATTTATAAAGCGAATATATCTGTCACCGTCTGACAGTCTAGTAGTAAAGAGCGTGCCCAGAAATACTTAGCTCGTGGGATCGAATCTCGGTCAGTCCACGGATCTTTCACTCTTGGTTTCAAACTAGCCTTCACCTCTTGAGGAGTTCCCAGAAACAACATGTGACTCGGATTCCGAGTAAAACTGGACTTCCTCTCTCTTTGATTGGATAACCGGCGCAGCTTATGGACGCGCAAGTCATCGAAGTTGCTTATAATGGAAAGACTTACACCACGCCATTGAGCCACACGAAATTATAATTATCTATATACATAATTAAGTTTATACTGATCCCTCAGAGCGCGAGTCGTACTTACACTTTCAAGTATATATATATACGTATAAAATGTGTAACGGCGGTGCTATACACTGCAAGATACATGTAACTTGTGGCGCTTGGTTACCAATTCTCTGAAAATTTTCGCACCCGTCCAATGAAAAATGAGAATAACAAAAATGTATGTGACTTGTGGCTGCTCTACAGTTTTAGTTTCTAACGGTTTCTGTTTTCCCTGTAGATGATGTGCACACTTGATAATAGCCCATATATTCATCGCAAGACGTACAGCAGTCGAAAGTGTCGTGTTGTTGCTGTCAGTGGCATATATAGTAATTAGAAGTAATATGTATTTGGGTTGTTTAGTGAGCCATGCCGGTGTTGCAGCTATCTAAATTCGTTCAGAGATGCTAACGTTTCGGCGGTTGTGGGTCGGTTGCAAGGTGGCGCGGTTGTGAGCGGATTGACGAGCGAGCGCGAGATGTCATTGGAGGTGGGGAGGAGACGGTATGATTGCCCGGGGAGTGGAGGTAGCCCGGTAGGTGAAGAGGTGTTCTGAAAAGGCACTGTACAGGTAGAAGTGTAACGGCTGTGTATTGAGAGTCTGCGCAGCCAAGCAGTTGGTGGCCTTTTATCGATTACATTTTATTGGGAGATTGTTGTGGTAACCTACTTCTCTCATGCTGTTGGACGATTATTTCACTGATCTGTTAAGATGACATCACTCTATTTATGTCTCTCACTCACCATGCACTTTCTCCCCTCTCTGTTGTAAGTGTGCCTCACCTGAGACAATCTGCACTCCTGGAAATTGAAATAAGAACACCGTGAATTCATTGTCCCAGGAAGGGGAAACTTTATTGACACATTCCTGGGGTCAGATACATCACATGATCACACTGACAGAACCACAGGCACATAGACACAGGCAACAGAGCATGCACAATGTCGGCACTAGTACAGTGTATATCCACCTTTCGCAGCAATGCAGGCTGCTATTCTCCCATCGAGACGATCGTAGAGATGCTGGATGTAGTCCTGTGGAACGGCTTGCCATGCCATTTCCACCTGGCGCCTCAGTTGGACCAGCGTTCGTGCTGGACGTGCAGAGCGCGTGAGACGACGCTTCATCCAGTCCCAAACATGCTCAATGGGGGACAGATCCGGAGATCTTGCTGGCCAAGGTAGTTGACTTACACCTTCTAGAGCACGTTGGGTGGCACGGGATACATGCGGACGTGCATTGTCCTGTTGGAACAGCAAGTTCCCTTGCCGGTCTAGGAATGGTAGAACGATGGGTTCGATGACGGTTTGGATGTACCGTGCACTATTCAGTGTCCCCTCGACGATCACCAGTGGTGTACGGCCAGTGTAGGAGATCGCTCCCCACACCATGATGCCGGGTGTTGGCCCTGTGTGCCTCGGTCGTATGCAGTCCTGATTGTGGCGCTCACCTGCACGGCGCCAAACACGCATACGACCATCATTGGCACCAAGGCAGAAGCGACTCTCATCGCTGAAGACGACACGTCTCCATTCGTCCCTCCATTCACGCCTGTCGCGACACCACTGGAGGCGGGCTGCACGATGTTGGGGCGTGAGCGGAAGACGGCCTAACGGTGTGCGGGACCGTAGCCCAGCTTCATGGAGACGGTTGCGAATGGTCCTCGCCGATACCCCAGGAGCAACAGTGTCCCTAATTTGCTGGGAAGTGGCGGTGCGGTCCCCTACGGCACTGCGTAGGATCCTACGGTCTTGGCGTGCATCCGCGCGTCGCTGCGGTCCGGTCCCAGGTCGACGGGCACGTGCACCTTCCGCCGACCACTGGCGACAACATCGATGTACTGTGGAAACCTCACGCCCCACGTGTTGAGCAATTCGGCGGTACGTCCACCCGGCCTCCCGCATGCCCACTATACGCCCTCGCTCAAAGTCCGTCAACTGCACATACGGTTCACGTCCACGCTGTCGCGGCATGCTACCAGTGTTAAAGACTGCGATGGAGCTCCGTATGCCACGGCAAACTGGCTGACACTGACGGCGGCGGTGCACAAATGCTGCGCAGCTAGCGCCATTCGACGGCCAACACCGCGGTTCCTGGTGTGTCCGCTGTGCCCTGCGTGTGATCATTGCTTGTACAGCCCTCTCGCAGTGTCAGGAGCAAGTATGGTGAGTCTGACACACCGGTGTCAATGTGTTCTTTTTTCCATTTCCAGGAGTGTATTAGCGAGTGCTCAGTTACGGAAATCTGTTAATAATCCATGTTGTGATCGGACGCTACGCAATTTATAAAATATCTCAACCCTGAGTCTTGTTTAATTGCTACTTGTAAGCCTAAATTTAGCAGTCGCAGTTTGTTATACCTCTTGCGATACTGCTACTCTGCCTTTTTATTTAAAGTTGGTTTAAGTGATTGATTTTGGTTTTATTAACATTGCAGTGTTTGAGACATTTGATTGTAGCGTGCCGTTGCTGCGTCAGCACAAGCGATTTGTTGGACTATAATTGAGTTTGGTTTTATTAACATAGCACTGTTGGAGACTTTTGGTTGTAGCTTGTTGTTGCTGTGTCAGCACACGTGATTTGTTAGACGATGTTGTTGACATTTTATTCTACACCTGTCCCTAGGTGGTGGGTCTAGGCTACACCTTCGGATTCTCGCTTGTTGTTGCATCTGATGCAATTAAACGTTCCTTTGAGGCCCAGGTGCATCCAATGACAGTCCTCTGAGTTAACGGTTCGGGGATTAAGGGGCCCCAGGGAAGTGAAGTCGGACGCACCTACTGTACTTCGCGCCCTCGGTCGGGCCGATATATCGGGCCCGAACGGCACAACTAGGTGTGGCCCGTGTTGGCTGCTCCGCAGGACGTTAATGTCCGCACTTGGCCGACGCCGTGAGCTGGGAACTATTTATAAGAAAAGTGTCTTATGTATATTATTTCCTGTCTGCTTGGGAATCCGTATGTAAGATTACAGTTTCTTTTAAACGAAAATATTTGGGCAAGGTTTTAAAACTGTCTGTAAGTGAAATTACGATAGCCCTTTGGGCGTGCAGTGTTTTCTATTTTCTATACAAAAGATAATACCTTCTTCATTTGAAAAGTTGTCATACATTCATTTTCACTTAAAGCCAACTCATAGGCTTAATGTATAAATGTTCTCTCACTGGGAGATTAATATTATAAATGTTATTTCTTCACTATTTAAATACAAAACATAGTTATTCACAGTTCATGTGTATGGTTAACCCTTCTTTTTTAAACGCGAATATTTGGGCGAGTTTTTAAAACTGTCTGTTAGTGAACCCATGGTAGCCTTGTAGGCATATTTTATTTTTTATAAAAGCGTTTTATCTTTCTAATTTGAAAAGTTGTTATACTTTCTTTGGTATTTAAAGCCAATTGTGGGCTTCATGTACAAATGTTCTCTCACTTGGAGTTTATGGTAGTTGTTTTTTTTCTGTTGATTGACTTCAATAAATATTGTGAACAATAAAAGGTGAATGCTCCCCTGCCATAAGGTCCAGCCCTTGCACTTAGTCCTTTGGGCGTTATATGATACGCCGAGGTATGTATTTATTGAATTGGGGACCTAGAAACGACGGAAAGGCTTCCTCTCGGCCGTAGCCCTCAGTGGTACATAACCCCACAACAGGCTACAGTAGTCCACTCACCCCACCGCATCCCCACACCGAACCCATGGTTATTCTGCTGTTCGGCCCCCAGTGGACTCCCCTCCTTAAGAGAGAGACTCATTCCACACGAGTGCAAACCCAGTGTTTGTGTCGTAAAGTAATTATGGTGTACCTAAACGTGGAGACAGTGTTCGCGCATAAATCGCCGACATAGTGTAACTGAGGCGGAATAAGGGGAACCAGCCCGCATTCGCCGAGGCAGATGGTAAACCGCCTTAAAAATAAGCCACAGGCTGGCCGGCACACAGTACCTGGACACTAATCCGGCACGTCTTCCCGCTCGGGAAGCGTTAGACCGCACGCCCATTCTGAGGGCACTACCGGTATCATTTAGTATCCTCAAGTATATGTGGCAAGAGCAAGCCATTAATGCTTATCTTCTTATGCGCAGCGGGCCAGGCGTTCAAGTGTGGACGCAAAACGACTAGTTTGTACTGATAGGCGTAGCCCACTTTGTGCTGCAGTTACGACAGTGCAGAAAACATCAGGTCGTTAAGTTTGTGAAGTGTTCATGCGAATGGTGTTCGAAGCAGAGAATAAACAACACTCAGTTGTGTGTACATTTGAAAATACCATATATAAAAAATCTACATTTATACCCGTTACACCCTGTATACAGACCCTGCTGTACTTGTACGGCGTACCAATGCTTAAACGCCTCCACTCGTTTTGCACATAGGGGCCTGAAGAAGTAATGAAGCGTCGAAACTGATTGCTTAAATAATTAAACTTGCAGGGATAATTACAACCATTGATACTTTTTTTCGAGTTTTTGATAGGTTGTTAGTAATCGCGGGTCCCAGTGGGAGGAAACCTTTTTTACGTCAAAATTTCGTGATTCTTCATACAGAAGAGGTCTGCCACTTACTTCTTCGTCGTTTATACTTGTCTCATTATATTAGGGGCTCTGTACTGCCTATTGACTATCAAAAAAACTTGTGCTCTATCGCCATACGCTTCCACAATTTCAGCATGAATTCTTGCAGTGTTGTGGACATCAGATGCAAGAAAGGAAATATTGCACAGTGCTCAACTTTGTTACTGAAGTGTGCCGTTGTATTTAGGCTCCTCAAGCTGTGTCGGAAAGTACTGTGCCTTGGGGATTTCATCTCTCAGCCAGGACTACAGACATGTATCTACAAACATACATTTTTCAGTGTTGAAATTTCTTATAATTAGCAATAAGAAAACGTGATCTGTAATTCCTCTGAAAAAAATTTAAAAACTAAGATCGTATTCAATAATATTTATTCGTGATGACGTGTTTCAATAGTTAAGACTGTCATCCTCTGATCTTTAAAAACTTGTTATATATCCTGCTTCATTACGACTGTATCACACACATGCTAACACTTTAGCGGATAGTATGTAGCACATTCCACACAGGTTTATTAAAATAAAAACAGGTTTCTCACTAATAAAACCATTAGAGTTAAAAAGCAACTTGCAGAATTGGGAATATACACAAGCATATCATTCAGCGATGCTGCTTAGACGAGTCAAATACACCATTCCACGTAGATCTGTTAAAATTAAAAGCAAGTTTGTCACAAATAAAAACCAATATAGTTACAATGCACATTTTGTAATAAGGGATATCCACAAACATAACATTCCAGTGATACTTGTTACGTGTTGAATTACTTGGTAGTGCACGTTGATGTACTGGTTTACGTACATATGACGAGTTCAATACATACTGGATACATATTATTTGAAGTACACAGCTGAACTTACAGTTAAGGCACAGATAAGGCACGCAAATATTTGCAGCCACTGAATGGCTTTTAAGTAGGTGAATTATTAAAAATGATGTTCGGGATACATTTCTTGATTTTCTTTTTCTCTTAAAACTGGTCATCAGTGATAAATAATATTGAAAGAGATCTCACCTACTCCATTTTCTTCCAAGAAATTACAGATCGCTTCTTCTTAGTTCTAATTATAAGAAATTTCAATCAAATCGCGCCTCACTGGGCATTACCCAAGTAGAAAAATAAAATCGATACTTTTCAACGTGAAACCTATGTTAAAGTCACCTACTGGCTGCAGTTATTTTCATGCCTTATTTTTGCCTTCTTATCAGTCAGTGGAATTGTGTACTTCTAAGAATGTGGACCGGTGATGTATTCAGCTGTTTTTTAACTGTACTGTTAATATTTGTGACAAAACTGCTTTTATTTTTAGAAAACCTGTGTGGAATGTGCTTCGTACTGTCCACTAAAACGTCAACTGCCATATATAATACAGTCATAATAAAACACGACGTATAACGAGTCTTTTAAAGATCAGAGGATGACAGTCTTAACTGTTTTAACCAGGGATCAGAAATTAATTTTAATGAATTCTATCTTGGCTATCAGATTTTCTTCAAATCCATCAAAATGACTATTAAAACTGTACGGTTATTGGCTGTAGCCTAAGAAATTGTAAATTGAATGAAACCCCATTTTTTCCCGCCAGACTGCGAAACTCTACTCCAAAAGCCCTCATAATATATTTCAGTCTCTTCCTGCATACAACCAGATCATTCCCATACTCCTAAATTCCACAACAATATACAACTCTCCACTCTCCGCGAGAAGTAATGCCAGATAATTAATCATCGTCATCTCAGTAACAGAAGGAAGTAACAGACAATACCAGCTTCTCATCATTAAATTTAATTTGTTCCTTAAGTTCGGTATGAAGAGCGGAGTCTGGCCACCGGTAACACGCCAGGAAAGTGGAATCATAAATAACTAATTGAACATGTTAACTTTCGGTGTACTTATCGTGCAAGGTCGGCATGGTTAATCAATAATATGGTCCTCCCTCTTTTCCTCTGACTGCTGTCTGCACCTTCCACTCGTTAAGCAACCAGTCTGCCCCTACTCAGTCTTTTGTAGCTCTACAGGTACCCGTCGTCAAAATCCTATCGCTATAGGAGGAAAGCAAAGATGTTTGGGAATGTTTCGGCATTTCCCTCATAGGTATGTGGAGCCTCCCCAAAACCATTGTTTGAATCGAACGACTAGTGTTCTTCTAACTTCATTTACTCACAACAGCTAGCGCTACATGAAGGTAATCAGAGTCCATAAGCAACTATACTCTTCCCTCGCACTTTGGAACTACGCACAAAAAAAAAAAAAATTGTCGTCCACGTACAGCCAAAAATAATAACGATTGCTGAAAAGCAATTAATTATTGCTCCATCACCTATCGACCACGTGACGTGCTACTCGCAGACTATCTGTGGTTCCTTAGGTTGGTGACTTTCTGGTAATGAACTTCCAATAAACACTAAAGTTGAAGTTTGGGCTTACATGTAATCTACCTGTAGAATTAGAGAATGCATCACATGCAAGCTAGGAAAGAACTCAGGAGAGATCTGGTTTTCTCTACTCTTTTCACCACCTCTTCATTATTAACTCTTTCTCTCCAGTTGAGTTTTATCATCCTTCTGTAGCACAGAATCTCCAACCGTTTTCCCTCTTATTTTCCCACTGTCCAAATTTAACACCCGATTAAGGTCACACTTTAAACAATTGCTTTCTACCTTCTACCATCCCTTTTGATCTTACTTCCCGAATAGGTAAATTCCTATATCACTTCTAGTTGTCTTCCAAATCTCGTCCTTAAACATTCATACTATTCTTTAGTACTGCAGCCCATCGCTTTACTACTTCGCTTGCTTATTATTATTATATCATTCTGATTATAGAACATCCTTTCTAATGTGTCGAGGACATTCTCTAAGCATTCCTTCGCCTGCGTGACCACAGAAATATCATCTGCTTAACGCATTGTGTCTTTCTTCTGCCCATTAAGTTTAATCCCCACTTCAGTAGTTTTGCGGACTTGTTCTATAGCTTCCTGTCAGAAATGGTATAGCGGAGAGCACATCTTTGTCTCAGGTCTCTCCTAATTTTTGCTTCTTGTTAGTGTCGAAAATTTCTAATCATAGACACTTCGTTGTTATAAAAGTTCAGTGTCTTTTTTGTTTTAAACCTTTTTTCTTCAGAACTGTGAACTTGTCGTCCTTGATAACATTATTAAACGCCTTTGCAATTTTACTAAGGCAAAGTATGTTAGTGTATGTTTATATATTTGTTTTTCGACAAAAATCCTCAGCGTCAGAATCTTCGGCCTTGTTCCCAATCCCTTTCCTGAAACTAAAATGATATTCACTCAGCGTATCCTGCACATTCTCTCCAATTCACCTCAGAATTATCTTCGGAAGAATTTTTTATGCATTCGATATGAGGCTTAAGGCTGATGCTGTTCACATTTTGTAGCTGCCGCCTTCTTCGGTATAAGAACCACGAATATTCTGTAAGCTGATTTCTCATGCGCCATAGATGGAAGTAAACAGTTTCAGTAGTATCGTTTTCATGCAGTCCGCAAAATTCTTGATTAGTTCTGCAGAAATTCCAACAGCACCCGTTGCTTTATTCTCCGTTAGATTTTTAAGAACTTTCTGGAATTCTTCTGGCAGAATTTCGTCTCCTTCGTCATCACTATCTGTTTCCTCTTTTTCGTGTGCAATTCTCCTATAAAGTTGTTCCGTCATACAGTTCCTCATCCTATTTTTTCCATCTCTTCACTATGTCTTCACAGAATCTGTTACCCTTTGTCTTCCACTGTAGCCGAGTGTGTTGTTTTGCGCTTATGTAAACAATTAATTTTTGTTTTGTATGACATATCAGTTCTTTCGTTTCTCATATTTTCTTCCACTTCTCTGCATATTTCGTCAAGAGAACTTTCTTTTCGTTTCGTAGTTTTTTGTTGACAACTTTGCTTAGCCCTCTATATTCAACTTCTCACTGTTCGTCAGTTGCGTTTTTGTACAGCCTATTTTCGATACGCTGAATAACATCTGTTGTAGTCCATTTACTCTTGGTTTTTGATTTAGTGTACGGCACATAATACCGGTACCGTATTTCTACTTTGTTAGTTATAGTACAATTATTATGTATACACTGAGAAAAGGTTCTTCATGTGATATGATCACTTCGCATTTAAGTATTCAACAACTTAATGTCATTTTATTAATCATCTTGTCCATTGTCGTAGCTTCATCGCTATTGTGTTTACGCCGATATTTAATGCAGGCTATTAACTGTGAAGTAAACTTCTCAGGGGCCTTAATTAGGAAGTTCTATTATGTTACCGGTCCCACCGAACTCTGCACAATGTATCCTTTCTACAGACTTAATTAAATGGGTACAAGTTTAACAACTAAATCGGATTACCACGAAGAATGCCAACAGTCTTTACAATTTAATAACCATTCAAATAAAGAAATACTTTTCATTGTTCTCAAGTATTACTTGTTTGTCCTATAATCGTTGACAGTTAATAGGTTTTTATTGTTTAGACCAACAAGTGTTCCATGAGATGGTCAGAAAGACTTTTATTTTTTCAGTGTATTCTTAGCACGCAAACAAAGAAAAGATGAACATGTTCTCTCTTGTTCTGTAGCAGTCTTGTTGAACTGACGCAAAATATCGAATGGCGCTTACACTTTCATTGTTTTGAGCACCAGTAATGCAATTTTCATCAATGATATAGGCTACGCAAATATTACAGAAATTTATATTTATTTGATACTTCAGTCGGTAACAAATGCGAGCCCTGTTCGATATTTTTCGTCTGCATTACAATAATTGTTTAAAAGTAGCTGCACTATGCTGATTAACAGTAAAAGCGTGTAAGGGTGTAGACTTTCCGTCACTCAATACATCAAGCTGTCTTGTGTTACTTGGTCACAATGTGATGCTCGGAGATAGTAAGAGAAATTAGACGTCTCTTAAAGTTGGTTACCTTCTGGTGTTTATTAACATTCTTTGTCACTTCGGCAAGGAGACTAAGCAATGTATTACAATTTTCAATATTTTCTGTCTCCAAATACTGCAGTTACATATAGCTTCCGCAAAAATGAACAATAAATTCGCTGATTTTTTATGTAATTTCTTTGCGAATATTGATTGCGTAACTGACAACTCATTAAATGACGAACAAGTGAGATCCTGCTCATGGGCACTTTATCATATCCCAATCCTGAACGCTAAGAATAACAGAAAAAAGCAGCGTATTGCATACAGACGTTTGCTTTATCTTGTGAATAATAATAATAATAATAATTGTACTATCAACTACAGGAGTCATACCACACAATATCCACCAGTACATCAATGCAATACAGCTACATCCAAACTTATATCTACAACTACAGAAATCCGTAATTATTGATACATGTTCAATCACCCGAAAGTTCCTAAATGCAATATAACATATACCGTACAGTTAAAAGGAAGTCACGCTTGATCAAGGTCCGCGTCACTTTCCATTTTTGACCAGACATAACGTCTGAGAAAAGAAAGAATAATGATAATAATAATAGTTATTATTATTGCTGTTATTTTATCTTTCCAAGGACGCATTTAATAAAAAATTAATATCCATCACAGCGAAAATTACACAAAAATCAACAATAATTCACCTGAAAGCATTTTGTGCAGCAGAATTTAAGCTCTGAACAAAAGGACAATGATGGCAGCACTGGAAATGACAGAAAGAAAAATATTAAGGAACGTTTTCGGGCCAGTTAAAGAGCAAACACAGTATAGAATACGTCATAATACTAAGCTTCGTACACATATTGGGAAAAAAACAGGAATGATTAGGAAAATAACAATAACCCACTACAGTACCATTCGAAGGATGAATCCCAACACTGTCAAGAAGACTGTGCAGTTGCTTTGGTAAACTCGGAGTGGAGTGGAAGGTATCTGGATAAACTCAAAATTTCTCCACACAGATAGAAATTATAACACTCCAATTTTTTCCATGAAAAACCAAATCAGAATACTGGAGCCACTTGGAAAGAAGAAAGAGGAGAGAAACGTATGTAAAGTCATAAGATTAGTAGCAGTAGTAGCAGGAGCAGCAGTGCAGGAATGCTTGACCTACCATTTGGTGGAAGAAGCAGCAAATCATGTCTCGGCAGGACCATATACTGAATATATTGTCAGGTCTCACCTTACAAACATTTTTTTATGATTTTATTTCCCCCCTAGTCAGGTCCTAAGCTGCATCGTCCATCAAGACCCCCTGGCCGTATCACTAACACAAGTACCTTTAAAGTAGTTTACGATAAAGAAAACCGGATTAATGAAGATCTCCTTGAAGTTATACGAAATGACCATCTCACTATAACTTTCATCAAAAATATAGCGCTCTATGGTTACCGGACTTCACAGGTATGTTTCGTAGCTCCATTGCAAGCAGGATATATGCCACTCAATAAAAGCGAAACGCTCTCCTACATTTTCCTATAGCTAATTTGTGATACTATCACCCCCTTTTACGACCTGGATCCAGAGCTGTGAAATTCATTGTTGACGACCAACTGAAATATACCACGGACCACACTGCTAGTAAAATATTGACCCAGGGAAGCAGCTGATTGCGTCATTTTTGACACACAACGCCAGGAGAGTGTTACCTTTGAATTTCGAAATTCGCGTTCGAAGAACGTTCACTGAGAAGTGTCGCAAGAATAGGTCCTATCGTTATTTTATTACAGTGTTGTTCTGTAGAAACTGTCCTTCGTGATACAATTTCTTTGCTAATAACATGCAAGATTTTTTTAGTTACAGATCTGTAGCTGTTAAGACTGGTCACCTCCTACATGTTCGCAAAAAAAAAAAAAAGCTAGACCTACGTCCACTTCTTTACTCCAGAAGCATTCTGACGATGGCACCTTGTGTACCACTGTCATTCTCACATTTCCTGTCCCAATCACGAATGTTTCGCACAAGAATGGTTGGTGGTAAGTCTCCAGTTGAGGTCGAATCTATTTCTGCCTTCCTAGCCTTCTCGCGACATATGCGAGATACGCTTAGGACGAACAAATATATTGAAATGATTCTTATAAGAACGTACACTCCAGAATTTTAACAGCAAAACGAACCGTGATGCAGAACTCCGCTCTTGCAACTTATGCCACCGGTGTTGACTGAGTGTGTCCATGATGCTTTCATGTGTACTTAATTAACCTGCAATGAAACGTGTTTCTCTTATATGGATCAACTCTGCTTCCTCCATTAATCACTGCATGGCGAGCAATGTTCAAGTATTGGTCGAAAGGGGATTTGGAAGCTATCTCCTCTGTGGATTAACTATACTTGCTGAAGATTCTGGCATCTGCTTTACCTTTGATTGTATTTAATGCATATTACCGCCTCCTGCTGTCGTTCTTCAATCGTGTATTATCACAATAATGGGTCATTCTGCCTATTTTTCCACAATACGTTAGATTTCTTTATGAGGAGGATTAACTGCCAACTTTTGCACCAAGCGTGCAACTTCTACAGACCTTCCCCTTCCTCCACTTCACTACGATTCTGTAGCCTTCAGATACTCCGTGTAAAGCCCTCATAGGATTTCCAACGTTATATACTAGGTCATTTATATACACTTTGAAAAGAAATAGGTCCTAAAACGCTCTCTTGGTGTATTCCCGAAGTTTCTTTTACGCCTGAAGATTTCTCTCTATTAAGGTACTATTAAGAATAATAATTTTGCTTCCCAGGAACGCTTCAGTCGAGTGACGCATTTGTTCTGAAGTTCCACACGCTCTTTTTTCCCACTGAACGACATTGCGAGACTTTAACAGAAGTCTTTTGCAAGTCAAGGAATGCGGCATCAACCTGGTCACCCAGGTCGCAGAGAAGAACAGAAATAGGTGGATTTCACTCGATCTTTGTATGAGGAATCAATTTTGATTCATAGACAATGTTTTATTCTTCTGTATCCAGAAACTTCATAATATGCGAATGTGAAACATGTTCCAAATTAATGAGAGCATGGTTTTTTTGTGTCTGTTTGAGTACCCTTCTAGAAAACGGGAATGACCTGCGCTTTCTTTCGACTCACTAGACACACTCCGCTCCTTCCAGCGATTTACAGTACACGGCTGCTAGAAGACCCTAACAGTCTCAGTGCCATTCAGCATCAGGTGAATATTTGCCCACAGAAAACAGTTCCGCATCTGTGCTCTGCAAGCAACCCTACGGTGGGTGACATATGGAGTTAATGCACTGCTGTCTTCTCCTTCCACTTCCTCGACCAGCATCTCTGAATGGAGCAATGATTTTCCGTGAAACTCCGTACTATTTAAAAATTTTATGATTCTAAAGTTCGTGTAGTGTTCAATGAAACAGGATCATGAGACAAGGAAACGACAGACATTAGCAATCGACACAACTCCTGGTTGTCGTCGTTAGTTGGGCTGTTATTAGAAGTGGCTGCATGTCGTACAAAATTACCTACCTGTCATCTTTTCAATGAAGGATGAAAGAGAAGTCTTGTGTACATATTTAATTGAAATCCGATCTAACAGTTTTTCCATTGCTATTTATCTGAGTCTTAAAGCGTAATTTAGCGTATAAATTGCTTAAATATATACGAAGACGAGCAGCGTATCATACCGACAGAGGTTAGTGCAGTGAGCAGAACTGATTGGAATTTGATTGACTTCCTTGTCTGTCACGCTCCCCTTTTCGCTGACATCGTTATGATGCCACACGCAACAGTCCTCGACAACGTCGCACTCTTCTACTGTCTTCACATGCTGTACCACAATGCTACATGCTGTAGGATTCGTCATGGCAAGCGAAAAACACCACAAGAGTAAACATTTCCAACCTATGTAGTTTCTAGCATTGCTAGAAATACAGAACTTTCGTGAGCTGCCAAATGGATTACGAAAAGGAAAATCCTGGGTGGGATTTCGTGGCTGTGAAATGTACTTCACAATCGGGTAAAACCTACAGAAAAGCGTGGTCGAAACCTTTTAGTGAAACTATTTTCATGGGCGCCCGCAGGAATTTGTCCTTGAAATGTGACGAAATTATAAGTTATGTAGCAGCTGCTACTCAAATGGTAAGGCCATGGAACTGTTTCACTGCGAGCACCCGCGTAATGCAGCGTTGGATAAAAGAGAATCATGATAAATCGCTTCTAGAAGTGTGTGAGATTTTCCTATGTTGAATAAAAGCTCTGCAATCCAGATTCCAGGGAGAGGCAAGAGCCCTCGCCTGCTCCCACTTTGCGGACACCAGTGGAGACAACACAATCCCAGTGAAAAGGAGTGATAGCCTAATCTGTGCACTTGTAGCTGTTCAGGTGTATTAGTGATTAAAGTCAATGGCTTGTCCGATGCTGCTGATGTACTGAATTCCGGCTTCTTTTCTGGATAACAGCGATGAGCACTTCATGTCTTTATTTATTGACTGTAAAATGATAATGTAAAGGTCTTTAACAGTAGCAGGCCATCATGAGACAATGTTAAAAGTAACGCCACTAGTAGAGATATGCTGGTACCATACAGGGGCAAGATACACAGCATTCCGCACTATGAGGGAAGGGGCAATTGGTACAACGGTACAATCTTCCTGTGTAATTGCCCGATTTCCCACTTGTCCCTATGACGTCACTGATGAATCTCTTATTGTTATCGGTTTTTCCCCAAACTCTCTGACAAAGGCAAATTGCGCTATATATAAAGTGGCAGAATTGTGCCCCCCCCCCCCAGGACAAATTTCTGCGGACGCCCATGGTTGTCACCACAATAACTTGAAAAAGTTCCGCTGATAGGTTTCGACCATGCCTTCCCGATTGTGAAGTACATGTCGCAGCCGCGAAATCCCACCCAAGTTTTCCTTGCTCACAATCCATTTGGCTGTAGAGTGAACAATCTAACATGTGGATTTATCCTGTTCGTTGAAAATTCATAACAGTCCCTGGTATACTAGCACAGTCTACATAGTTGTTAGATTTCCCCGGCCATAGAACATCAGTGTTTAAGATAGTGGACATGGAGAACTGACCCATTATCGAAGGGTCTGCAGTCTTGGATTCTGACATCATACCTTCCTCAGATAAATGTAAGGAAATATTAAGTTGTGTTACGGTGATTAACAACCAGCTGTAATGTGAATCATACACAAAAGTAAAAGGGAATAACTTTTAACATTCGAACGATAATGTTTGTCAGATTGTCTCTGTTATCACTGATGCGGAATGAAAATTGATTGCTGTTTGCGACAAAATTCAAAATAAAATGTTTCACCAAAACCAAAGGCCATTTTGCGTCAGCAAACATTAATTATTCCCGACGAGCTAATTAATGTTCGAACATTATTTCCATTCTCCAGTGCAACTGCAGTGCACATAATGCACACAGCGGCCGAAATTTACCAGTATGCTTGGCAACGTATTCGGCACATGCATTAATTTATGCACAAGTGACAACTGGGCAATTCAATGAAAGAGACGAAACAAAGTTTACTTTTAGTTCCTTGAAGGTATAACAAAGGAATTATGTTATAGCCATACAGCAACACGTGCCTAATGTTTTAACATTTATGGTTGACTGATAAATAAATATTACACAGAAGTCTAAATGGAGTGGAAGCGCCCAATTTTCCTAAAACCTGTAAGTACATACACAGAATATAACTGTTAAATATGATTTTTACGCTGATGGTCAAAACTACAATTCACATAAATGGTCCATAACGCATTAAGAGCCTGCATGTAATTTAAAAGCAAGTTTCTTAGCTCATTTTGAATACCTGTCACCCCTGTAATAATTATGGTCATATCTTTCCCGGATGCCAATTAAAATATTCTGCGTCTTCGCTGGAGTTCAGAGACATGCGTTCAAGAGCACCATAGTAGAGATTAGTGACGATTATCTAAACTATTATAATAACACTGTTATGGAGACGAACCTATGGCACCACTACTTTGGCTTAGGCTATACCCCTACTAATTTTTAATATGTTTTAAGTTTCCATCATATCAAGGCTTTACGCTGGAACTGCATCAGAAACAGTAACTTCACTACCGATAAAAGGGAGAAGACGTCACGAAATAATGATTTTGAGGAAGGTAATCAAAATAAAACCTAGAAACATTTAAATCATAAAGTAGTAAATAAATGAACAAATATGTTATAAAATATCACAGATGAAAATAGGATAACAAGATTAATATCACATGGGCGTTAATGGAGGCAGAAACAATACAGACTGACAAGAGAACTGAGTCAATGTTTTCAAAACTAAAAGACACGCTTTGGAACTGGGTTTGGGAAATGAATGAAGAACTAAAATAATATACCATAAATAAACAGGAGATTGAAGGCAGAACAAAATACAGAAACCAAACAAAGAAGTGGCAAACTTTATTTAAAGTTAGCGGCTCAAATACGGTCGTTAACTGGTGTAATACATAGTGATCGAAATATCTTACGGATATTAGTTTCATTCATTGTAAATTCTGC
Source organism: Schistocerca piceifrons (assembly GCF_021461385.2). Classification (NCBI taxonomy): domain Eukaryota; kingdom Metazoa; phylum Arthropoda; class Insecta; order Orthoptera; family Acrididae; genus Schistocerca; species Schistocerca piceifrons. Next base: position 364,028,088 of record NC_060144.1, on the reverse strand, counting down.
ATGTACGCACACATACAAAGTGTGTTTGGAACTCTTAACTCGGTGGAACAGTAGTCTAAAAATTAAATGGTCATCAGTACAGAGGCCAATAGTGTTCAAACTGTGTTTCTACAATGCCATATCATTAGGTGCTAACAAAGCCATAACAGTAGTTAGTAATTCTGCACATTTGACAGTCTGTAATCCTTAGAACACTTTATTGACTAGATAGCAAGTTTTATTACATAGATAACCAGTTTCAGCTAGTTCGATGGCCGCATCAGACCCACATCACAGAAATTGCAACATATTAAATTTAGGATCTGAAGCTTGACACCGAACTGGTTGAAACTGGTTCTGTATGTAACAAAACTTGCGATCTAGGAAGTAAAGTGTTCTAATAGGATATTACACTTTAAAATATGGAAGATCGCCTTTTGTTTCCACTTACGATATCAGGTAATCGTAACTGCACATTTCAGTAGACGTTGTGATAATAGAGTTACCTCATATGACACCAGAAGACATCAGAGGGTGTTACGTTTGGTTCCTTTTAACGTATCGCAATTATGTAGATGTAAATTGGGCAATTGTAATGGTTGAAGGTCTCATCTAAAGTCCCTAAGATTAAAATAGAGGCTGAATGTTGTCGTAAAGAAGGTCCTGTTATAAACGCCACAGTCACATCAAGGCCAAAATGTCATATCTTGGAGCATTTCCGCATGGTGATTGTGGTGTCACCGCTAGACGCCACACTTGCTAGGTGGTAGCCTTTAAATCGGCCGCGGTCCGTTAGTATACGTCGGACCCGCGTGTCGCCAATGTCAGTGATTGCAGACCGAGCGCCGCCACACAGCAGGTCTAGAGAGACGTACTAGCACTCGCCCCAGTTGTACAGCCGACGTGACTAGCAATGGTTCACTGACAAATACGCTCTCATTTGCCGAGACGATAGTTAGCATAGCCTTCAGCTACGTCATTTGCTACGGCCTAGCAAGGCGCCATTATCAACAGATATTTATCTTATGATGCCTGTACGGTCAGACCGATTTTCATCAATTATGAATTAAAGTTAAGTATTCTACCAGTTACCTCCTGTTTTGCTAGTCTTTGATGTGTCGGCAGCTGGGCCAACACCTTGTAGATCGAGATGGCTGAAAATGCACGCTAGACCAACGCAGACGGGCGTGAAGTACTGGAACAGGCTACGTAATTAATGCTATGAAGAAAAGTACGTAGCGGGATTAATACTTATCTTTAATCAATCATTGTGGTACATCGCTCTTGACGATACACAGGAGACTTTAATTACAATCACTGTAAGGCTAATCGCGCCTTGCTAGTTCGTAGCCATTAACTTAGCTGAAGGCTATTCTGTCTCTCGGCTAATGAGAGATAAAGGCTTCGTACATCTAGTCGCTAGCTAGGTCGTCCGTACAACTGGGCGAGTGCTTGTTCGTATCACGAGACCCGCCTTGTGGTGGCGCTAGGTCTGCGATCACACAGTGGCGACACGCGGGTCCGACATGTACTAAATGGACCGCGGCCGATTTAATCTACCACCTAGCAAGTGTGGTGTCTGGTGGTGACACCACAGTCTTATTTCTCTGACCTGTTCCAGACCTCACGCCAGCCTTTCAGCGTGCATTTCGGCCTCCTCTAGCAACACGGTGTTGGCTCTTCTGCCAACACTTCAGTGATGAACGGTAGGTAAAAGTTGTTCGAATACTGCTCCAGTGTGCGACCCGTAAAAATAGGTTCAACAGTAGATACTGAACGGATATAAAGAACTGCAGCGCGAGCAGTCACAGGTTCTTTCGAACCATAGGAGAGTTCAAGAAAACGTTGAAAGCACTGACATGGCAGATACATTAAACGAATTCGCAGTTGCGAATATGGACAACCATCACCTGCAGAATGGAATGACGGCAATGAAAATTTGTGCCGGACTGGGACTCGAACCCGAATCTCCCACTTATCGCTTGCATGTCCAAGGAAACTTTGCATCGTAATCACATTAACACAGGCAATATAATATCGTATGACATGACACATATTTAAGAAAATACACGCACCTCCTCGGTGAAAAAGCTAGGTAGAAAGTTTCTAGAATCAGAGCGACGAACCTAGGGATATATAACCTCTTAAGTATAGCTCACGAAGACAAGCTTAGAATAACTACAGCACGCATACAGGTGTTTAGGAAACAATTTTTTCGCGCTCATTTCCTGAATGGAAAGCGGAAAGGTCCTAATAAATGGTGCAATGGAATCTACGCTTTGCCACTCACTTAATAATGTTTTGCAGAGTAGGCTATAGATGCAGATGTAGATGTGATATAAAAGGCGCAGCTTGCTATTGCAACTATCTTTAATTGGCAGCCGTGTATGTCGGAGTGGGTCCACGTGCCGAACCTGCTCAAATTTCTTTGTCCCTGTGCTCCTTGCCGTTTTACTTTTAGTGATCAATAAGCAGTATTTGTGTCACTGTCGCTCTTCTTCGGCTCGCCAGTATAGAGGTATGCATAGAATCAGCTAAGTGAACTAGCCGTGCAATACACACGTTTATTTATTTACGAACAGCCAACTTAGGAATTTTTCCCTTGTGTGAGACCGCTTACTGTTCGCATCGCTTGTGCTTAATCTTTCATTGATCGTATCAACACCCGTTTGTATTGTGATGTATTGTGAAATTGCGAATATTCGCGAGTGCCACGAATGATTAGGAATGTACTATAACCCCCGTCGTATCGCTCACGTTGGGATCGTGAGGATAAGATTATAATAATTACTGCACGCACAGAGGTATTCAGTCATTCTTCTCACGCTCCATACGTGAATGGAACAGGAAGTAGCTCTAATAACTAGTAATATGGAACGTACCCTCTGCCATGCATCTCACGGAGGTTTGCAGAGTATAGATGTAGATGTAATAGGTCGTCTCAGAGTACCCCTCTGCGCTTAATTTCGCACAGACAACTACATGAGTAGAGGCATTAGATTCCTTCGGATGCAGTTATAATGGCACAGTCATTCTACGGCGTTAGAAAAAGAATACCAGAATTCCGTCTCATAAGACATGTCACATTCACTGTTTTGAAATACCAGCTCCTGTTTGTTGAATAAAACATGACTACTTGTTATAGAAAGTTGGGCAGCTTGTTTCATGATATTTTATCACAGAATCAAATCAAAAGAAGAAAAAATTAACTGTACTACTGCAAACTATGTGGTAAGCTATTATTCGTCATTGATAGTTTAGTCCATTTCTATAGCATATATTCTTTTTAGTTACCATCTCTCCAACTGTTTTGATGGTATCCTCCACCGTTTCCTATATCGGGCTAAACATTTCTTCCCGTTTTAGCTAATACATCCTCCAAAGTCTCTTACGTCTGTTAATGTTCTGTGTGTTCTTGCTATATTTATTACCTACTTCCCATTCCCGAGATTTATTAACCATTCCTGAATGCCACCATAGATGTTGCGCTATGACCCACCTTGTGATTACTCTAAGCTGTAACGCATATCACAAATAGTATATGTTTACATGCCATCTATGTTTACCCTTCCCATTGTATAGCAAACAAAATTATATTATTCGGCAATCCGTTGTATCTGACTCTGAGCTTTTATATGTTTATTTAAAACAACATTATACTGTACTGAAAAACAGGAAATATAGCATAATGACTTGTACTTACGGAAGAAGCTTCACAAAACATGAAGCCGAGAGCATGCCTATATATGAGATTGTACTTTGTATTGTGGACAAGTATTTTCTGCAGTGAAAATTATTGCGAGAAACATGCAGGTCCCTGTTTAACGAGAGAAGGCAGTTTTTCTTCATCTAGGTGTGATTTTCAGGTGAAAAATCCTAACACTTGTCTTCCTTATTAATCTCGACATAAATTTACCTAATACATTTACGTAATACAGTCTCTTCAATAGACCAACAGTAGTGCAGTATCTTGACTACCTCTTGTTTGTTTGGGATCCGCTCGCGAGCTTTCGCTAATCATGCATGCACAACGCACCTCAAACAACCTATCCGATGATGATGAGATAGCGGCTATACCAAGATGAAGTGAAGCATTAGCATAAGATGGTCACAGCTGTGCCTGGATCAAATTACAGGATCCGACAGCGCGTCATAGGAAACCGGGTGGCTTTGTTTGCTACTAGATGCGAAAAAGATAGCTTTGTTTGCTAATAATACTCAACGGTCAGCGACTGAATGGGAAAGCTGTCAACCCGAAGAAAACCATAAGGTGCCTTAGAAACTAACACTTTTCATCTATATCCGACAGTTTGTCGTCCACCTCATCAACTACAAGTTCAAACTCTAAGTCTCTATTACCCCTTTTTATTTTCCTATCACGTACGCCACAAATCCGTGGTAGATCCTTCAGCGCCGATAACTCTGCAAATTTAGCTTGATAACTTTCCTTTAAAGAGTAGTATATGACTCTGGTTCCACATTATGGGAAGATTACTAATGATATGGGTCTAGAAGGTTCCTTTTCGAACGTTGCTTTTCCATATTCGGAGGATTCTGTCACAGAAATGTCTAAATATTCCAAGCTTCATTTCAACATTGATTTTATGTACTATACTTCAGGTGATATCCTAGATATTTCACTTATTTGTTCGATCATTTGTCCATTTATTACATTTGCACTTATTTTTTCTAGGGTGTCTTAAATGGCTTCCTCAAATCCTTTAAGGCAAATGCCGCGTTGATTCCTTTGCAAATGGCGCTTCCAGTATCCTTCCGCGTAATTCTGCAACCCGAGCTTTTGCTGAGCAACTAATGAGCTCGTTGAAACTTCCTGGCTGATTGAAACTGTGTGCCGGACCGAGACTAGAATTCGTGACCTTTGGCTTTCGTGGGGAAGGGCTCTGCCAACGGAGCTCCCCGAGCTCGACTCACGACCCCTCCTAATAGCTTTATCTCCGCCAGTACTTCATCTCGTACCTTCCAAACTAGACAGAAACCCTCCTGCGAAACTTGCAAGACCAGCACTCTTGGAAGAAGGTAATTGCGCGGGTTTGCTTCCGGAATGAACTTTCATTCTGCAGCGGATTGTGCGTTGATATGAAGCACTTTCCCGCTCCGACACACGGTTTTAATCTGCCAGGATGTTTCTTATAAGCACACGCTCTACTGCATGATGAAAATTTCATTCTGTAATGAAATCGTCTGCAGCTTTATTTATCTGTGTAAAGTATTAACAAATTTAAGCTTTTTCACGGTTTTGTTTTGTCTGGTGGTTCTCTCCTGTATTCCGCTGGTGAATAACTCTAGTGGCAAAGGGAAGTAACAGTCTGGAACGTACTAGTTACGTGCAACGTAACCGAGAACTGAACACGGAACAGCTCTCGAAACAAGTGTTCTTGCAATGCATTCAGACTGCGGCAGCTGCCGCGACAGAGTGGCTACAGCAATCGCCACCACTCGACAGTGGTTGCCCTTGTAAGCCTTGATTAAATCAGCAATGGGAGTACTGCAGCTACTGTTCGGGTTCTACACGCTCACAGTTTTCGGCATAATACTTACCGTAAACACGTCACTACCACTGTGATCGATCCAATACCCCATTGACAACGACCTTACGTTTCCACTCAGGAATTTCATTCCACGCAAAATTTAGCTCACAAATTCTGGTGCCTCGTTCGTGTGCAAGCATGTAATTACTACCAGGGTGTAATGAAAGAGCGAGAGAAAGAGCTGGGAAGGAAGAAAGGGGCGAAGGAAAAGAAGATGATAGGAGTCGGAAATGGAACTGGAGTTGGGGGCGACGGACAGGGCTATGGAAGGATAGGGTCAGATTCAACGAAAAGAGAATATGGAAAAAGAAATTCCAGTTCGACCGCTTCCTAAACTGAATAAGAAAGATATATGTTCGATCGGTTACCAGTGCATAACCAAGCGTGTCAGAGAGAGAAATAGGGGATGATTTTGGTACGAGGATGAAACGTTGAGCCGGCCGGGGTGGCCGAGCGGTCCTAAGCGCTACAGTCTGGAACCGCGCGATCGCTACGGCCGCAGGTTCGAATCATGCCTCGGGCATGGATGTGTGTGATGTACTTAGGTTAGTTAGGTTTAAGTAGCTCTAAGTTCTATGGGACTGATGACCTTAGAAGTTAAGTCCCACAGTGCTCATAGCCATTTGGACCATTTTTGATGAAAGGTTTGGAATATACAGTGTGTATGGATAGGAGTGAAGAGATACTCTTGAAGTTCCCTGAGGCTATAGAAACCGCGATAAGGAAGTTCATTTCAATCGAAGAAGTAGGAAAGAAAAACATAGATACGAAGAAGTTAACTGCGAAGAAACCATGGGTAACAGAAGAAATACTTCGGTTAATCGATGACATAAGGTACTACAAAAATGTTCAGGGAAAATCAGAATTAGAGAGGTATAAGTCACTTGGGAATGAAGTAAGCCGGAATGCAGGAAGCTACGGCGAAATGGTTGCATGAAAAATGCGCAGAAAAATTTTTTTAAAAAAGAAATGATTGTCTGAAGGACTGACTCGACGTACAGAAAACACAAATCATCCTTCGATGAAATTAAAAGCAAGGTAACACTAAGAGTGAAATGGGAATTCCACTGTTAAATGCAGAGGAAAGAGTGGATAGACGGAAAGAGTTTGTTGATGGTCTCTATGAGGGGGAAGACATGTCTGATAACGTGATGGAAGAAGAAACTGAAGTCGATTTAGAAGGGATAGAAACTTCTGTATTAAAATTAGGATATAAAAGAAGTTTTGAAGACTTGGGATCAAATAAGATAGAAGGGATTGATAACATTCCACCGAAACTTCTAAAACCATCGGAAGAGGTTGCAACAAAATGACTATTCACATTGCAGGCTAGAATGTACACGATTGGCGATATACACTACTAGCCATTAAAAGTGCTACACCAAGAAGAAATGCAGATGATAAAGGGGCATTCATTGGACAAATATATTATACTAGAAATGACGTGTGATTATATTTTCACGCAATTTGGGTGCATAGATCCTGAGAAATCAGTACCCAGATCAACCACCTCTGGCCGTAATAACAGCCTTGATACGCCTGGGCATTGAGTAAAACAGAGCTGGGATGGCGTGTACAGGTACAGCTGCCCATGCAGCTTCAACATGATACCACAGTTCATCAAGAGTAGTGACTGTCGTATTGTGACGAGCCAGTTGCTCGTGTAAGGAGGAGAAATGCGTACCATCACGTTTCCGTCTTTGATAAAGGTCGGATTGTAGCCTAGAGCCAAGAGAAAACAATAAGAGTGGAACACCAAGAATGATGTGCTCTGATTAAAAAGAATGTACGACAGGAATGCGGCTTTTGTGCTCTACTGTTCAATCTGTACATCGAAGAAGCATTGACAGAAATAAAACAAAGTTTCTAGAGTGGAATTAAAACGCAAGGTCAAAGGAAATCAGTCCTAAGATTCGCTGATGACATTGCTATCCTCGGTGAAGGGAAGAAGAATTACAAGATCTGTTGAAAGGAATGAACAGTCTGATGAGTACAGAATATCTGTTGAGAGTAAATCGAAAGTACTGAAAAGTAGCAGAAATGAGAACAGTGAGAAACCTAGCATCAAGACGTGATCATGACGCAGATGAAGTTAAGGAACTCTGTTACCTAGACCCTAAAATAACCCATGACGGGTGGAGCAAGGAGTGTACCAAAACAGACTGGCATTAGCAAGAAGGGCATTTCTGGCCATGAGAATGTTACTAGTATTAACCATAGGCTTCAATTTGGGAATAAATTTCTGAGAATGTATGTCTGGAGTACAGCAATGTATGGCAGTGAAACGTGGACTGTGGGAAAGCCGGAAGAGGAGAGAATCGAGGGATTTGGGATGTGATGCCACAGAACAATGTTGAAAATTAGATGGCCTCTTAAGGTGGCGAATAAGGAGTTTGTCCGGAGAATTGCCGGCGAACGGAATATATGGAAAACAATAACAAGAATAGGGACTGGATGGTAGGACATCTGCTAAGATATTACGGAATAAATTTCGTGGTACTAGAGGGAGCAGTGGAGGATAAAAAGTATAGAGGAAGACAAAGATTGAAATAACTGAGGACGTAGGGTGCAAGAGAAATTCTGTCATGCAAATGTTGTCACAGGAGAGGGATTCATGGTGGGCCGCATTAACAGTATGTATGGATGTGTGTGTGCATGTGCGAGAAAGAGAGAAAGAAATATAATAAGTTAGGGTAAGGCATTAAGATGTATCCGTGCGTGCACCTAAAGCGGTCACTACAAAGGATTCTTCTAGCATTCGCAACTGTACAAGTTCATTTTGTAAAATGAGTAAACCGCCAACAGTTGCAGAAACAGCAATCTTTTATTACACACGCGACCGTTTTCGGAACACTTCATCACAAGAAATAAAAATGAGCACTTATTCGAAACCTTACAGCAAATGCACGTTATTTGTCAGTTTTCATGTTTTAATCTCTTGCATGTTGCATTTCTAGGACACGTTTGAGAGTTAACCTCGATTAGTATGAGAACCCTTCTAAACCCTTCTAAAATTAGAACTAATCTGTTTACTAGCTAAATGGTCTAAGATTCACCAGCAGTTTCTATGTCAGTTTGGTTAATCTTACCCATGTGGTTTAATGCTGCACAGATAGATCTTCAACCACCTGTGTGTGCGTGTGTTTAAGAAAAATAGGAGATTGAATATAGTTAAGAAAAAAATCTCTGTATGCATGTTAAAAACATTTATTAAGATATACTAATGAGGAAGTATTGAAGAGGATTGGGGAGAAGAGAAGTTTGTGGCACAACTTGACCAGAAGAAGGGATCGGTTGGTAGGACATGTTCTGAGGCTTCAAGGGATCACCAATTTAGTATTGGAGGGCAGCGTGGTGGGTAAAAATCGTAGAGGGAGACCAAGAGATGAATACACTAAGCAGATTCAGAAGGATGTAGGTTGCAGTAGGTACTGGGAGACGAAAAAGCTTGCACAGGATAGAGTAGCATGGAGAACTGAATCAAACCAGTCTCAGGACTGAAGACCACAACAACAACAACAACAACAACAACAAGATATACTGTAAATGGTTATCATGTTGTTGGTATTTTTCAATGAAAAATTGTACCTCTTCATGGCGGGCCGATTACTGTCACCAATGGACTCTACAAGTTGATGACACTTCAGCGATCTCTGCCAATATATTTTAGATTACTAAGAGTTCCGAATAGTTATTCTCTCATCGATTAATTGATAATTTTTCGAGAATCAGATAAACAACAAAATACCTACTTCTTTCATACGGTTTGAGTATCAACATATGAAGCTTGATCGCTTTGTTGCATTTTGCCCAGCCATTAAAGTGGACTGGTGTGTTCTACTCATTAACTCTGACCGACACTGTTCGGGTCAAATCGATGCACACATCCCTGCTCGTCAGCCAGTATAATCCTGGAATGACCTGGATGCATAATGAAGATACTACTAGCGTATTCTGTTTGAACCTCCGTCCATCTATTGCAAATTCCGACAGCAGTTGCTTCATAAAGGAGGTGATATTAGCCTGAACGCCAACCACTAAACAATTCTATTTCACCAGCCACTTTCTCAATGATTTTGCACTCCTAACTCTGCACATGGGTCTTCCACAATTGCCTACAGCTCCCTCCCAGAATCCATAATTGTGGCAAACTCCTTACTGTCGGGTCTAACGCTAAACGTGATGCTGTACTATCTCATAAATGGATAACTCCGCGCCAGACGGGATGGCCGAGCGGTTCTAGACACTACAGTCTGGAACCACTCGACCGCTAGGGTCGCAGGTTCGAATCCTGCCCCGCGCATGGGTGTGTGTGATGCCCTTAGGTTATTTAGGTTTAAGTAGTTCTAAGTTATAGGGGACTGATGATCTCAGAAGTTAAGTTCTTTAGTGCTCAGAGCCATTTGAACCAACCATTAGTGTTAATGTCACTATATCCTCCGTCTTTACATGACGTTACAAACACACATTAAGGTCTCAGTATCGTTGGAAGAAACGTTCCAGGGAAAGTCGCGTCTGATCAGTAAAACGGTAGACTCAGCATATTTTATTCCTTGATCCACTGAGATTTATACTCGACCAAAACTTGTCTAAGAAATGCTGCTCGAATTTGGGGTAAGATTTACAGAATTTTGTCACTCACAATGCCAATAATAAAGCTTCTTCGTCTAGCCGACCGATAAAAAAACCCAAATTATTCCGTACGTCGCAGTGTTTTGACCCCACTTGTTCGAATAGCTTTAAAATGCAACCGTCTGCAGCTTGCCATGCGTGCATATGTATCCATATCAGGGGGCATTCCTCCTTCTGACACACCCTATGTGAGTCTGAGTTATCAGTACATGGGCTCTAGTCCGCATTCGATATCTGTTTCGGATTTTCGACATACATCGTTACTTCTTCTCCAAGATCACCTCGACTCTCGCTGTACGCTGATCCGTCACGTGTTTGTCTACTTCGCAGGTTTATGGACTCTAGTAGCTATTCGAAATTGCCCGCGATTTACTTTTTGCATTCGTTACAGGTGCATTCTTGTTTATCTAACAGCCCTTTTATTCCTCTGACTCTTCTCTTGTGCTTTGCTGAATTTTTCGACTCTTTGTATCTGCTTTTGTCATTGAATATCGAATCTCTGATTACGTTTTGCAAATAGTGCACCAAATGACCCAGTGTAACGTGACATAGTGGATCGTCTCCAAAAGGAACATCTGTTTCGTCTTCTCATTTGTTACTGTGAACTTCTAATCGGTCGTCCTGACTTACGTCGAACATCGCCTTTCTTTACACTTCCACGTATCCTTCCTTGTTCTTGGAATTCGTTTCGTTAATGTTCAAACTATTTTCACGCAAATAATTACAACTCAAAGCTACTCATCTTCGTATTCTCACTTAAAATTGAACAATGAATCTACCAGTTAAAATAGGTGTCCAGCAAAAGAATAAACATTGAAGAAATCCTGTCCTCATACTTGGTCACATGCATAAGTACGCAACTCCCACACCCAAATTAAAATAATCAATGAAATTCCTGCAAAAGTTCCACAACAGCAAAGATGCGGAAAAGAAAATCAGTGAGAGAGACAAAAAGTCATGAGATATTATAAAATATTTGTAGGGTGATAAACACTGAAACACCAAAGGAACTGCCATAGGCATGAGTATTCAAATACAGAGATATGCAAACAGGAAAAAGACAGCGCTGCGGTCAGCATCTCCTATATAAGACTACAAGTGTCTGGCGCAGTTGCTAGATCGGTTGTTGCTGCTACAATGGCAGGTTATTGAGTTTTAAGTGAGTTTGAACGTAGTGTTACATTCGGCCCACGAGCGATGGGTCACAGCATCTCGGAGATAGCGTTGAACAGAATCGTTCAACGTGACAGAAGAGCAACCGTTTCGCAAGTTGCTACAGATATCAATACTGGGCCATCAACAAGTGTCACAGTGCGAAACATTCAACGAAACATCATCGATATGGACTTTCGGAGCCGAAGGTCCTCTCGTCAATCATTGATGACTGCACGACACAAAGCTTTACTCCTCGCCTGGGCCCATCAATAACAGACATAGGACTGTTGACCACTGGAAACATGTTTCCTGGTCGGACGAGGCTCATTTCAAATTGTATCGAGCGGATGGACATGTACAGGTATGGATACAACTTAAAGAATCCGTGAACCTTACGTATCAGTACGGAACTGTTCATGCTGGTGGAGGCTCTTTAATGGTGTGGAGTGTGTGCAAATGGAGTGATATCGGACCCCTGATACGGCTAGGTAAGACTGTGACAGGTGAAACATTTGTAAGCATCCTGTCTGATCACCTGCATCGATCATGTGCATTGTGTACTCCCACGGACATTGCGACACCCCACCCATCCAGAATTGCTACAGAGTGGCTCCAGGAACGCTCTTCTGAGTTTAAAGACTTCCGCTGGCCTCTAGGTTCCCCAGCTATGAACATTTGTTGAGCATGTCTGGGATGCCTTGCAATGTGCTGTTCAGAAGAGATCTCCACCCGCTCGTACTCTTACTGATTTATGGACAGCCCTGCGGGATTCATGGTGGCAATTTCCTCCAGCACTTTTTCAGACATTAGCCGAGTAGATGCTACGTCGTGTTGCGACACCTCTGCGTGCTCCCGGGGGCCCTACACGATATTAGGCATGTGTACCAGTTTCTTTGGATCTTTAGTGTGAAAAGAGCGACGTCAAAACTGTAAAATGCATATTTCGCCACTGTTGTCAAATAGTAAAATAAATTATATCGTTGTTATTAAAAATGTACCAGGCGCAGCCCTTCTCCGTGTTCAACAGTTCGCAACATTAAGAGAAGTGAGAGGCACGCTGTTTACTACCGAATGCACAGCTCATTTCTGTTTATATCTACAATGTCTCTCGCGTATAGGGAACTAGATCAGCATAGCGGAGGATTAGCCAGCGTTTCTCAAAAAGAAAGATCGAGAATGATCACTAATCTGGCTATGAGTTGTAACATTCTAGCATGTTTAGTTTTCGACTTTATTTTTAGGATCCTCAACGAATGTTTTCAGTAATTTACTAAAAAACTATGTCTTCATATTCCTGCCTACTGCACTCGCTTTAATGCTAGAGGAGAAATGCACCCCATGATTACACGATTTGTGTGTATGGTCCTGTTAGGGACTATTTACAATAACTCCTTAAGACTCAGAAAACGCATCTGCAGGCACTTATTAAAGGAATTATATCTTGCTTGCACCGTGCTTTCCTTAGCAGACGGTTGCGTATGACATGATACAATAGAATTTTATATGCTATGACTGTGTGTACATTTTGTGAATGAACGAACTTTTTACCAACAGTTTACGACTAATTAAACGGAACGAACAAAAACAACACTGTTCGTAAGCCCTCAAATTATTGCTGCTAACTTTCGAGGAAAGTTGTTTTTATTTTCGACAACTGCGGATGCTTAGTTAACTGGACTTGACGCAATGAATTAATGATATTCAGAATCCCGTTAAGGTAGTTTATAAATATATCAGAGACCTCACTGACAACAATTATCGTGAAACTTAAGTCCATTGAGGCACTGATTCAATGGAAACAAATGACAAAGATGTTTTCTTTCCTAAATCATAGCATCTAGAGGAGTTGTCTGGTGTAGTAGCTTTATTAACAGAGATGGAAATCAAAAAACTTTGTATTGCATAATTTCTTTCCTACCCAATGTAACTGATGTAATAATAGTTTCTTTTCGGTATTCAACTCGTTCCGTGTGCACCGTCCACCCATACAGTCCCGAGACTGATGTTATTCCTGGCGTAAAAGCGACGTCAGCGCTTTAACTTTAACAGCAGCTGTAAATAAGAGATGTACACTCTGTTAGTCAGTGGTAGGCAAGCATTATTAAGTAGTTGATGTGTGACCGTAGTGTGTATGCGTAGTTGTGTAACAAATCACAATAGACTACTGAAATGGACATCTGTAAATGAACTGTTCAAGGCATCCTCCAGAATGTTTTGAAACAGGGAAAAGTGCATGCAAAGTTTAACTTGCGCACATTGACTAATGAACAAGGAAAAAAATAGTGTGTGGACGCCTACAGCGATTTAACTGCAGTTAAAAACTCGGAGGATTCTTTTGTGAAAAAAATTATCGTGGTGACGAATACGAACCTGTCACAAAGTGACAGATGGGTGGTGGGTGGTCCGTTGAGACTGAAGAAAGTGCGATTGTGATGCGGGACTTGAACATCTGTCACTCGAAACTGTTTGGACTCGCCTAGTGCAAAAGCATTAGCTACAGTGCTCAAAAAAGGTACGGCACCGGTGAAACCAAATGTTAGTGAAGTACGATGGCCTCACTGAAGTGTAGAGCCGTCAGCTGGTTTTCCCACTCAGCTGCACATCGTGCTGGACGCGGATGGTAGCCCTGGCTGTAGCCGGCTGACATCTATATTGGGCAGCGTGGCATTCCAGGCACGCTTCGCAGTCCACTGCTTCCGGTCACCGTTCGTTGCTCTCTCCATGTTTTTGCCCTGTAAATGGCTCCGAACGAAAGGTTTCTACTAGGTATGGAAAGGAAGACAGCGATGGACACTGTTGACAGAGGAGACATAGCAGGGTAGAATAAGGTATTAATAGAAATATTTGGTTAGTTCGAGTAAAAATGGACATAATGAAAACACGTAACTTTAAGGGGAGTTGGAATGCCCTATCTCGCCAATGTTAAATTTGCTAACTTTGTGTACCTTTTTCTTTGGAACTATTATCTTCAGAACTTTGAAATTCTGGCAGAGGTTTTCAGCATATATTGTGAGCCCACTGAACTAGAACCAATGTTTTCTTTTTGTTGGTATAGCATTTATGAATTTTTTACCATTAAGCCATTTTTTATTGGAAAAAGTATAACATAAACTTCCCTAGTTCAGAGAATAAGCCAGTTCTTGTCATGATTCTAGTTCAGTGGCCTCTTTGAACTGTTTTGCAGCATTTCTGAAAATTTGAATGTTGTTGGTTGAGTGGTTTATGAGATAAAGGTACATGTAACACTAAAAATGTCAAATGCCAGAAAATGCGATTAAAGTAATTTATTATGAAAATTCACAAATACCTTTTATTCTATTATCAAAAGTGTCCAGCAGAGTAATCAGGGTCATCTTCTAGTTCTTCTTCTTCACCTAGAAGCTTTCTTCTCCTTGCTGCCCTTGCTTTTTTTGTATTAAATTCAGCTGCATACTGAGCCTTCCTTACTCGCACGCTGTCCAGAAGCTGAAGACCTCTGATGGTGTTGATACCAGGAGCAATGCCGAGCCTTGCCATGACCTTTAGCCTACCCATATGACCATCATTGAATGAAATAACAGCATCACTGACTCCCCATTTCAATGTTTTTATCCCAACAAATACATTCTTAGGTACACGAGTCCAAATGAGGTTGTTGAACGACTCGTTTTGATTCTGGGTACAACCATGAAGACATTTTCGCAGAAGATCAGGATGCCCCAAGTCTCTATATATTGGTTTAATTACTTCCATAACAGCCAATGGAATATAATTTTTATGGTGATAAGGATCCCCAGTAGCTTGAGATTTTCTATAATTGCACCATGACTGAGGACCATCTGGACAAGCAAAATGTTGAGGATTATCATCAGTTGATGATCGATGTAAATATGTGGCCCATACAGCTTGTCTCATTTCCTGCAAATTATTTGCATTATTTCTTATTGCCATACCATAGTATTGTTGTAATTCATTTATAATTTTATCTGACAGGCGACCTCTAATGGTTTTACCATCTGACAAAATTTTGTCCTTCAGATTCTGTTTCAGTTTCCTTAGACGAGTGCCCATTCGTTTCTGAACATGACCGACACATTCTAGTTTAGTTATTGTCTTATTGACATATGGCATGGATTCTGTAACACTTTTGTATGCCTTGGAGTCCCCATCTCCAAGGAATTTTGTGTAAAATACTCCCCGTTCTTTTTCTGATCTGCTAAACATTTTCACAGCAGCGGCAGCCTCCATGCCTCCACTCGTACCTTCATAATTCTTGCTACATATGTGAGCTGCTTCTATCTTACCAGATGCACAATGGTAACAATGTTTAGTGAGCACTTCATAGTCCAAAACTTTACCGCTGTCCACACTAGTAACAGTAGCAACAGCATTTTTGGATGTGTGACCCCTTTTCTGCCAGGTTCCATCAAAAGCAACAGGGATATCTGGGTTTCCTTCATTTATATATTTTGCTTCACTGGCAGCAGCTTTCATTGATAAATCTGCTACAGACTGAACAGCATCTCCTATCACTTCAGTGTAATTGTCAATTTTAGCAGGTGGAGGTGGAAGATTCATTATGGCACAAAATGTTTGAGCAGCAGTATGTCCTTTACCAATTGCTCTCATTGCATACATTAGCCTGATATTACTCTCAAACAAATTGCTACTGCATGTTTTAGAGCTCCAAAAACAGGTCTCATTTTCACAACTGGCACAAACTATAGCAATTTTGCAGGAAAGTCCTATAGATTTTGTTATGTTCATATCAAAAGAACCTCCACAAAGATTACAACACAAACATTTCTTCATAAACTCAGTAAAAACAGGAAAGTCGACTAAAACATATTGTTCATTAGAAGCTTCATCTGTAATTTCACTTGCACAGTTTGATAACTTCTTTTTTGATGCACTGGTGGGCGTGTCTCCTTCACACATCTCAGCTGTACAAACGTCAGAACTTTCACCAGCATCAACAGGTGCTGAAGCAGAATCACTTGAACAAACGTTATTTGTAAATCTATTACCGCGAAACTTTCGCTTTTTAAATAATGATGCACTCCTAGGCATCGTAGAAACTACGCACTCACCACTGAAAGTCAAAACAAGACAGATAACAAACTCCAAATGAGCGACAAACTAAACTCGAGGCTCAAAACAAACACTCACAGATCAAAAACTGAACAATAAACACAGCTAGTCGTAAAAACAATGGTACCTATGGAAGGATCAAAGATTCTACAACTGAAGAGTGAAATCCACAGCCTTCTATATGTAATGTTTTCGGAAATGCGAAGATTTAAATGTGTACAAATCACAAGATGGGTAACTTTGCTGGGCGCACATGTAATTTTGAAAAATTAAATAAAAATACTTCCAATTGGAATTTCTTAACAAATTTTGCACCATTTTAAGCAGAAAATTTCAAATTAAGTTATAAGGTTAAAAACTGAAAATGTGAATTTTTTCCATTTTCCGGCATTCCAACTCCCCTTAAGAGAAAATGTGCAAGGTGAGCTTTCAAACGTAAATAAGTTTATGTCTCAGCGCTCTTGTTTTCGGATAATTTGATCAACTGGTGAAAGGAGATACAGCAGTCTGACGGAACGTGAGGTTATTGTAGCAGATCTAGAGTTGGGTCACCGAGAGACCGTCTTCACTTCTGGATGCAATACAGGAACAAATTCGAATACAGCCGCACACATGTTAACACCATAGTTCCACTGTGTAAATTTCACACAGCCAGCCGTGGTGGCCGTGCGGTTCTAGGCGCTGCAGTCCGGAACCACGGGACTCCTACGGTCGCAGGTTCGAATCCTACCTCGGGCATGGATGTGTGTGATGTCCTTAGGTTAGTTAGGTTTAATTAGTTCTAATTTCTAGGCGACTGATGACCTCAGAAGTTAAGTCGCATAGTTCTCAGAGCCATTTGAACCATTTGATGTTACGGCGGCACAGGCCCGTGTTACAAGGCGTTTGATGCCTTCCGAAGTCGTCGGTATTTCCTAATGCGACACTTGTTTTAATTATCACCACGGATAAAAGCAAAAAACTGTTAAGCTTGGTGAGTGTACAAATCACTTTGCGTTGCCTGAATGACCGTTCCAATGTTCTCTTTAGAGTGTCTGTCATTCCGTATGCTAAACGGGCATCCGTCTTATTGATACCACACTGATCGCCTTGTGACCAGTGTGATGTCTTCCAACAGCTGCGCCATCAGCATTTCATAGGTAATCGAGGTACTTGAGTGTATTTAGATTTCCATGAATAAAACAATGACGCGGGTCTTGATAAACACGCGCCCTATATTAATGAATCGAGGACGCTGTCACTATGCACTACTCTGAGTGAGCAGCTGACAATTAATGCAGCCTATAAAGATACATTTGCTCATGGATTGTAAATTACACTTCTTCCTTAAACAAATTTATGCATAGACGGGCCGCAATTCTTTCCACATTATGCAGATAACGTTCGGACAACTGTAACCAGTTTTGGAACTCACTGCCATGAAGCTGTAAATGCAGGAAAATGCTATTGAATGGAATGTTCATAGAACAATAGTTTAGTTAATTCTTCTCGTACTGCCGAGGTGCATCTTAGCGATAACTGCATTATGGGCGACTGCTGCTAAAATATGAATTTAATTACCTTCATCAGTTGCTAATCATTTTTCTTGGCTTATTTTATTCTCCACACTTCCACAATGTGGACCTCCCTTTCTAATCTTTTTCAAAGACAGGACGTGAGTGGTTGGTACGATCGTGATATTCTTTACCATACAACAACGCCATTGCTCTAATAGTTAAGCTATTTTCGCCATAAACTGTTGTGTCGGTAGCTGGGCCGACACCGTGAAGTTGAGATGGCTGAAAAGGCAAGCTAGACTAACGCAGACGGGCGTGAAGTACTGGAACAGGATACGTAATTAATGTTAGGAAGAAAAGTACGGAGCAGGTTTAATACTTAACTTTAATATCATTGTGGTACATCGATCTTGACGATACACAGGAGACTTTAAGTACAATCACTGTATGGCTAATGGCGCCTTGCTAGTTCGTAGCCATTAACTTAGCTGATGGCTATTCTGTCTCTCGGCTAATGAGAGAGAAAGGCTTCGTACATCTGGTCGGTAGCTAGGTTCTCGTACAACTGGGCGGTAGCTAGGTTCTCGTACAACTGGGGCGAGTGCTCTCTCGTATCACGAGACCTGCCTTGGTGGTGGCGCTAGGTCTGCGATTACACAGTGGCGACACGCGGGTCCGACATGTACTAAATGGACCGCGGCCGATTTAAGCTACCACCTAGCAAGTGTGGTGTCTGGCGGTGACACCACATTCCTCCCCCGCAAATCGGAGAACGGTCGTGTGATAAGGCTTCCTCCCGCCGTGGGGAGGACCGCATGTTGACGTATGCGAGGAGGTGGGGAGCCTAACAACAGGCGAGGCCGTGCCACCCGCACCCGGCCATTCGGTCCGAGGGGAGCTAGGAAACGCCTGAAAAACTAGTCCAGGGTGCACGTCAACATGCGGTGTATGCGCCCGTAAAGAGACAGGAGGGACCGAAGGATCAACCTCCATTGCGTCGGGGTAGCCGACGCGCGATGACGTCATGTGGTCCGGAGCGGGCGGGAGTTCCATGGCGGAGGACAGCTGGTCACGGGAAGCGATCGGCGGCGCGTGACCCTGGGAGGCGCTTGGCGGCTGCAACGAAGCGTCGAATGCGGGCGGCGCCGGCGGGAGAACAAGCGGCGGCGGCGGCGGCTGCTGCTGCTGCAGCGGCGGCGGCGCGTCGCCATGGGGCAAAATGGAAGGCATCGTCGGTAACACCTGGGGATGAGGCGAGCCAGTAGATGGGTCCCCAGGGCGCTGACCGGACGGCACCGTCGCTGAAAGCAGACGGGGAGCGGCAGAACCCGAGCGACGACAGAGGCGCAGCTGATTGAGATGCCGACGCACCTCACCAGAGGCCCCCAAAACCAAATACATCGCGCGGCCGAGGCAGCGAAGAATGCGCCCTGCGAGCCAACGCCGTGAACCTCGATAGTTGCGATAATATACAACGTCGCCTGGAGCAAAAGCAGGAGTCTGCCGCTGCACAGGAACCTGATGCGGCGGATGCAGCAAAGACATCAAGGTGCGATGAGGACGACCGTGGAGCAACTCAGCCGGCGAGCGACCATCTCGGGGCTGAGAGCGATACGAAGACAAAAAGAGCAACAATGCGTCCTCCCGAGAATGCGACTCTTTCAATTTCAACATCTGTGACTTGAAAGTCCGGACCAATCGTTCAGCGGCACCGTTGGACTGAGGCGAAAACGGCGCGGATGTCAGATGTTGAATACCATTGGCCTGGCAGAATGACTGAAATTCTGCGGACATGAATTGTGGGCCATTGTCGGAAACAATAGTCTGCGGAAGACCTTCAATGCAAAAGATAGCAGACAACGCTTGGATGGTGGCGGAGGACGTCGTGGAAGACATCCGGACAACAAAAGGAAAATTACTGAAGGCGTCGACCAGAACCAACCATCGAGCATTCCAGAATGGACCAGCAAAATCAATGTGCAAGCGTTGCCAAGGGGAAGTGGCTTTTGGCCATGCAAAGACTTTCCGCGGCGGTGCGGATTGTTGTTCGGCACACGCCGGGCACGAAGAACACATATTCGTAATCGCAGCATCGATTCCGAACCAAGTACAGTGCTGACGAGCAAGTTGTTTCGTTCGCACTATACTCCAATGTCCTTGGTGAAGAAGCCGTAAAACAGAGGACTGTAACGAACGTGGGACCACGAATCTGGACTGATCATTATCAGAACGCAACAACAAAACACCACGTCGAACAAAAAGTCTCTCCTTGTGAGCAAAAAATCGGCGAACCAACGGATCCTCGATCCGAGACTTTGACAAAGGCCATTGCGTAGCAACAAAACGTAAAACAGTAGCAAGGACAGGGTCAGCAGCTGTGGCTGTAGCTACACGACGAAAATCAATCGGAAACGATTCGACCACGTCATCGGTTTCCGAATCAATGAACATGCAAGCAAGTTCGGAAGAATCGAATGCTTTATCCTCAGCAACAGGCAAACGGGACAACGCATCGGCGTTTCCGTGCTTAGCAGTGGACCGATACAAGATATCGTAGCGGTACTGCGAGAGGAAAATAGACCAGCGAATGAATTTCTGCGCTGTACGTGGAGGTACAGGCTTGGTCGGATGAAAAAGCGATGTCAAAGGTTTGTGGTCTGTGATGATGGTAAAGTGACGACCATACAAGAAATCATGGAACTTAGTAACACCAAACACGAGAGCCAAAGCTTCTTTCTCTATCTGTGAATAATTTCTTTGCGCAGACGAGAGCAATTTGGACGCAAAGGCAATAGGGCGATCATGGGAGCCAACTTTGTGCGCAAGCACAGCACCGATCCCGAAATCCGATGCATCTACCATCAACAAAAGGGGTTTCT
Organism: Schistocerca piceifrons; assembly: GCF_021461385.2. Lineage (NCBI taxonomy): Eukaryota > Metazoa > Arthropoda > Insecta > Orthoptera > Acrididae > Schistocerca > Schistocerca piceifrons. The sequence continues at coordinate 364,007,328 of NC_060144.1, read as the reverse complement.
GGGGATCGAATGGTGTGAGGCAAGTATTAGAAAGCAACGCCGATTTCAACTGGTGAAAGGCGCGTTCGCATTCCGTCGTCCAGACGAACGGAACACCTTTACGGCGTAAGCGATGAAGCGGAGCTGAAATGGAAGAGGCATTGCGCACAAATTTATTGTAATAATTAATTTTACCCAACACACTCTGTAGCTGTTTCACATTTTGAGGGGAAGGCAATTCTTGTATGGCACGGAGGTGCTCTGGACTCGGATGTATGCCTTGGGCATTAATGACATGTCCCAGGTATGGTAAGTCACGAGCAAAAAACACACATTTGTCCTTCCTCAAGCGAAGACCATTTTGCCGCAAGACCTGAAATAATGTTCGTAAGTTCGCAAGATGATCTTCTTCTGTCTGTCCGGAGATCACTATATCGTCCAGATAGTTTGCTGCAGTAGGGACCGACGCACAAATAGTTTGTAAATATTGCTGAAACAAGGCAGGGGCGGATGCACACCCGAATGGCAGTCTTTTGAAGCGGTACAATCCAAGATGCGTGTTAACCACCAATACGCGCTGGGATTCGTCGTCCACCGGTATTTGCAAGTACGCATCGGCTAGGTCCAACTTTGAAAAATATTTTCCCGGGCACAGTTTAGCAAAAAGATCTTCCGGGCGGGGCAAAGGAAAAGTAGCAGTCACTAGCTGTGGATTCACTGTGGCCTTGAAGTCCATGCAAAGTCTCAATTTTCCGGAAGGTTTTGGCAAAATTACTAAGGGTGAGGCCCAGAGAGAAGCTTGCACACGTTCAATTACACCCTGTGATTCGAGATCGTGTAACGTTCTTGCGACCTCATCACGCAATGCGTGGGGAACATTGCGCGCCCTGAAAAATTTCGGTTGCGCGTTTACCTTCAGTTCTAAATGTGCTTCATAGTTTTTAGCGCAACCTAAGCCCGGTGCAAAAATGTCTGCAAATTCGTCACACAGCCGAGAAACACTGTCTGTAGGCACAGTCTGATTCACTGATAGGACCTGATTTACAATAGACATGTTAAACAACTGAAATAAATCGAGACCAAACAAGTTCACCGCAGAAGAAGAACGAAGAACGTAAAATGACACAAGTTTTGTTTGTCCCTTGTATGTTGCAAGAAGGCTGCACTGTCCTAACACAGGAATTTTCTGTCCGGAATATGTAGTTAGCTTAACATTTGCGGAATGCAACGGAGGCTTGCCCAGTTGTTTGTACGTGTCGTGATTGAGCAATGAAACTGCAGCTCCGGTATCGAGCTGGAATGGTATCACTTTGCCTTCAAATTCTAAGTCCACAAAAAGTTTATTGTTCTGCTGACGACAAGAGCGACTGTTTTGTGCAATTGGAACAGACACTGGTACAGAATCACTTGCTAATTGACGTGATTTCCGGCGACGTCTATGCACAGTTTTTGTGGGACGATCACAGTCACTGTTAGAGAAAGTGTCACTGGACGAAGCGGAATTAACGACATGAATGTCCATAGGCGTAGGTCCACGAGCCTGAGTGTCCTTGGTTCGATTCCGGCGCGAAGCAAAGGGCCTGGAATGATTGTGATTGTCTGATCTGAGCTTTTTCTGGCAAACACTTTGAACATGTCCTTTCTTATTGCAGAAAAAGCAAATAGCTCGGCGTGACGGGCAATGTTCACGCGAATGTCTAGTAGCACACCGCAGGCACGATTTCACTACATTTGTGGGCTGGCGCGGCACACGTGGCTTAGCGCGCGGCGGCAGCTGTGCGGACGTGCGCGAGGCCCGGTTACCGGGCCGCGCAGCGCGTCCAGCGGGCCGGTTAATGTTACACACGGCTGGCGAAGTTTCAAAAGATTCCTGAGCACAGTCAAGTGTGTCCTGTCTATCCAGTATGTCTATCACTTGTTGAAGGGAGGGATTAACTAGTTTCAAAATTTGCTCCCGTATGCGAACATCAGAAACGTTCTGTGCAATTGCATCACGCACCATTGTATCTGAATAAGAAAGACCACAGTCACATTCAAAGGCACAGTCCCTAGTAAGTCCTTGCAATGTTGCTACCCACTCGCCATTAGTTTGACCGGCCGTACGTTTTGTACGAAAGAACGTATACCGTTTTGCAACCACATTAACTGTTTCTTTGAAATAGGCATCTAATGCAGACAAAATTTCCTCGTAGGACAGAGTTGCTACGTCGCGTCTGGGAAACAATTTCACTATCACACGGTATGTGGACACACCGACACAAGAAAGCAAAAACGGCTGCCGCTCTTTGCCTTGAATTCTGTAGGCTGCTAGATGAAAGTTGAACTGGCGAGACCACTCGTGCCAGGTCTCATCAGCTGCCACGTATGGTCGAAAGGGAGGTGCAACAGCGTTTAGTGGCAGCGGTAGCGAAGAAGCGGCGGCGGCCGCATCGGTGTGCAGCGCACGTTGACCCTGGACGAGCTGTCCAAGGGCATCCAATGTGCTTTGCACGTGTGGGTTCGAATCCCATCCTCGTCGCCAATGTTGTGTCGGTAGCTGGGCCGACACCGTGAAGTTGAGATGGCTGAAAAGGCAAGCTAGACTAACGCAGACGGGCGTGAAGTACTGGAACAGGATACGTAATTAATGTTAGGAAGAAAAGTACGGAGCAGGTTTAATACTTAACTTTAATATCATTGTGGTACATCGATCTTGACGATACACAGGAGACTTTAAGTACAATCACTGTATGGCTAATGGCGCCTTGCTAGTTCGTAGCCATTAACTTAGCTGATGGCTATTCTGTCTCTCGGCTAATGAGAGAGAAAGGCTTCGTACATCTGGTCGGTAGCTAGGTTCTCGTACAACTGGGCGGTAGCTAGGTTCTCGTACAACTGGGGCGAGTGCTCTCTCGTATCACGAGACCTGCCTTGGTGGTGGCGCTAGGTCTGCGATTACACAGTGGCGACACGCGGGTCCGACATGTACTAAATGGACCGCGGCCGATTTAAGCTACCACCTAGCAAGTGTGGTGTCTGGCGGTGACACCACATAAACAATATTCACTTTTTCGACTGTAGTGTACACAGCGAATGTCTCAATAGCTTTATAACAAGTTAGCTGACTCCTGTGACATTAGAACACAGACTGATGGGCTACATGCGCTCACATTAGGGGCGTTCAATGAGTAATGCAATACTTTTTTCTCTTCTCGGCCAATATCGGTTGAGGAAATGTGAAATTTTTGCAGAACATCGTGGAATATTTCCGCATTAGCCCCTATAGTTTCATGAAGTTCCGATAGGAGGAGCGCTGTATGAGGCCTTCAAAATGGCGTCTGTATCACAGAGAACTATCATTGAACATGTTTCGGTGGAAAACCAGAGCATCACAGATATCTTTAGGCGCTTGCAAAACGCATGCGGACACCTGGCAGTGAACAAAAGCAAGGTGGGTCGTTGGGCGAGGTGTCTGTCATCATCACAGAAAGATCGCCCAAACCTGTCAAAGCACTGAACCTGCGTTCGGCCATACTGATCTAGGTTTTCTGTGATTACCCTAAATCGCTTCAGGCAAATGCCGGGATGGTTCCTTTGAAAGGGCACGGCAGATTACCTTCCCCATCCTTCCTTAATCCGATGGGACCGATGACTTGGCTGTTTCGTCCCCTCCCCAAGCTCAGCCAACCAACCAAAAGTGTTAGATCTCCCGCGTGCAAACCGGCCACACACAGTTGTGACTGCTACAATGTTGGATCGACGGATCACAGTCAGACATTTCGTTGCACAATTAGGCGTCTCTATAGGTAGTGCTGAGAGTCTCGTTCGCCAGTTGAGGTTCTCAAGGGTGTGGGGCCGCTGGGTTGCTCGACGCCTGACAGAAGATCATAAAGAGCAACGAAGGACCATCCGTACGGAATTTCTTGCACGTCACGAGGCTGAACGTTACAATATTTTCTCGAACGACGCCACAGGCGAATCATTGGTTCATCACTTCGAACAGGAAACAGAACTGCATTGGACTGTTCTTCCTCATCATGCCTGCAGTCCGGATCTCGTTCATTCCAACTTCCATCTGCCTAGCTAAATGAAGGATGTATCCCCCGGGAAGCAGTTCATGGGTGACTGGAAGTTTACTGATGCAGCTCCGCCGTCGACTGGTAAAGTGCTACCACGCAGACACACAGACCCCCCCCCCCCCCCCCAAGTAAGGCAGCGTAAGGCCGTCGCATTGACGAAGAGATGTTGAAAAATAGGATTTGGTAGCCAAAGGAGTGGGAAATAATATTGTGTATTGAAATCATGAACAAAACCAAACTGCATTCAGAAAAAATATGTGTTGTGCTATAGTGTCGGAAGTTCCATGCGGCTTTTCGCGGATGATGCTGTAGTATACAGAGAAGTTGCAGCATTAGAAAATTGTAGCGAAATGCAGTAAGATCTGCAGCGGATAGGCACTTGGTGCAGGGAGTGGCAACTGACCCTTAACATAGACAAATGTAATGTATTGCGTATACATAGGAAGAAGGATCCTTTATTGTATGATTATATGATAGCAGAAGAAACACTGGTAGCAGTTACTTCTGTAAAATATTTGGGAGTATGCGTGCGGAACAGTTTGAAGTGGAATGATCATATAAAATTAATTGTTGGTAAGGCGGGTACCAGGTCGAGATTCATTGGGAGAGTCCTTAGAAAATGTAGTCCATTAACAAAGAAGGTGGCTTACAAAACACTCGTTCGACCTATTCTTGAGTATTGCTCATCAGTTTGGGATCCGTACCAGGTCGGGTTGACAGAGGAGATAGAGAAGATCCAAAGAAGAGCCGGACGTTTCGTCACAGGGTTACTTGGTAAGCGTGATAGCGTTACGGAGCAGTTTAGCAAACTCAAGTGGCAGACTCTGCAAGAGAGGCGCTCTGCATCGCGGTGTAGCTTGCTGTCCAGGTTTCGAAACGGTGCGTTTCTGGATGAGGTATTGAATACATTGCTTCCCCCTACTTATACCTCCCGAGGAGATCACGAATGTAAGATTAGAGAGATTCGAGCGCGCACGGAGGCTTTCAGACAGTCGTTCTTCCTGCGAACCATACGCGACTGGAACAGAAAAGGGGGGTAATGACAGTGGCACGTAAAGTGCCCTCCACCACACACCGTTGGGTGGCTTGCGGAGTATAAATGTAGATGTAGATGTAGATCTGTTGAACGCCCTCACCTAAACGCAAGAACCACCCCTGAGTTACGTTTTTTCTTATATTTGGTACAAAAGGGTAGATGCTTGTGCAACCTTCTCTTCTGACGGCGAGACAGTGGTGTGCGGCGCTGTTAACTTGATATTATTACATTATATTTCGCTGATGTTCTCTTCTTTTAAAACCCCAAAAAATTATATAGTTTCATTAGAAGTAAACAAAGTTGGTGTTTTAATTCGGTGACTAGTGGTTGGAAAAGGATAGAAATGGATGATAGGCTGCGTATTACTAATAGATTAGTGTTGTATAATTATTAGTAAAATGATAAAATGATGCTCGGGGCCCCGATGTCATCTGAAAATCTCATAATCAGCAAACTGAGAGAGAGAGGGTTGTGAATTGTTGTAAACAAAAAGGGAATTCTATCACACAGATGAGGAAAGAACGACTTCGACTGCGTGACATTAACAAATTGAACACTAATTGATTGATAATGGCACGCAGACATTCCTAAGCGCATAATAGATTTACTATTGAGGGGGTGCTAGTAGATGCAAATGATGTTTCATTATTAAACCTTCTGCGCAACCAGTTGCCTCAATAACCACTTTATGCAGTGACGTTTGACACATTTTCCCGTTAATTTTAGCAGGATTCTATTCACTGCGATGAAGTGTGTATTAAAAATACTCTATATGTTTTGTTCCGTATGACTGTTGCAACGAGAACAGTTAAAAGGTACTCCACAGACAACATTTTTTTTCTCTTACTACAGTTTCGCTGTTTCGTTTGACGTAGGCCATATTTACAAATAAGCACCACATAGAGATGTAGACACGCACATACAGGCATTCCTCCGCAAGTTCAGATCGTTAATAGCATGCAGGATTTACACTGGATTAAACTTCAGTTACTGATATAGGCATCCAGGTTTGTAATTAAAAGTTCTTAACCCTATCATCAATGCTTCTCAAGTCTCCAAGTTACCGCTTTCATTTCCGTTATCAGAGACATAAATAGAAAATTGAAATTCAGAGAAAAAAATTTTGCACTGTATTTTATTTGTATATAACGTATGAAGAAAAACACTGAATTGTTATCCAGCAAGGGTACAATTTGACTGCGGAAGCAGATGCAGCAGAATTGACAGTTAGTGACTTATAAGCGGACCCATAAGAAGCACCACTGATTATACATTATCACCTTGTCTGTGATTAAAGGAATTGGGTAATGTATGTGACTCAGCTAGAGCCGTATCAGTGCTTTCTGGCCTTGTGAGACAAGCTACTTGCACAACTTACGTTGTCATATTGTAATAACACGCCCTACGTCACAGCTACCGGTTGCAGTAGACTAGCACGTTGGAACCGTCGTATAAGGTGAAGTCAGTTTCCATACCGTACAGTCTGTTCTCATCAAACCTGGTGGAAACAAGACGAAACCAACGCTACCATACAGAAGGAGTTGTTGCATTTTTTGAAAGGATAAAGGTACTGCTGGACACAAGATGCCTAACAAATAGCAGGAATAGCACACCAGTACTTAAAATGGGTTACTGACTTTGGCTTGGAACTAATTTGTAGGACATATGTTTCATGCATTTAGCCCCGGTAGAATTATTTATACATGTATGTGGACACCTTGTTACCATATGGTAAGGTCACTGCCTTACACAATCGTTAAAGTTGACACTCTGGGCATGAAATCCCAACATTTATTAGCATTGGCGATGAGTTATAAGAGGTCTGAATAAAGTACAGTGAAGTATGATTTTGCTAGTAGTCACAAGTGTTAAAAATAAGTCAAAGCTAGCAACGCATTTCTGAGACGTTAAGCACATAAAATGCTTGGAACTAATTTGTAGGACATATGTTTCATGCATTTAGCCCCGGTAGAATTATTTATACATGTATGTGGACACCTTGTTACCATATGGTAAGGTCACTGCCTTACACAATCGTTAAAGTTGACACTCTGGGCATGAAATCCCAACATTTATTAGCATTGGCGATGAGTTATAAGAGGTCTGAATAAAGTACAGTGAAGTATGATTTTGCTAGTAGTCACAAGTGTTAAAAATAAGTCAAAGCTAGCAACGCATTTCTGAGACGTTAAGCACATAAAATGCTGTTTAAAGGGGCAAAGAAGTATTCTACAGCAACAGTCAATAGTTGTAAGTTTTTAAAGTACGGATAAACAACCGAATATGACGTATTGTTTAATACTTGATTTGCTCTCTAGATGCCAGCGTCTTCTACTATTCACTGCCTAGGTGGCAATTTGGTGATTCTTCCCTGTACCTTAATTTCTAAAGTTCATCGCATTCCCTGCAAGCTATGGGAGTGTTTTAGGGAGAGGCAAAAAGATTTTGTCGCTAGGCTAGTACTGCGAAATCAGTTAACTGAAAGTATCGATGTTAACAAAAGATGAAAAGTTTAAACTGTACTATCAGAAGCACACTGTTAGAAAATGTAAACACGAAATAAGGACAATGCTTAAGGGAAATGTAAGACTGTGATTCATTCTCCAGTCTGTGTTAGTAGCTAACTGCAGCTGCTGTGTTGAAGCGATCGTTCGACTGAAGTGGGTGGAGTGTACGGTGACACGTCTTGGAGGAACCGATACGTGAGACGGCGTCAGGTGGTCGGATAATTAGCTGTCCGCGTAATGCCAAGTGTATCTTGATACGTAGGATCCTATAACTGATCCCGTGACTGAAGCAAGACACTATTAATATTTTGCCCCGGGATTGTGCAGGCCAACTGCAATTTACGAGAGACTATCTGGTATATTACATCATGTTTTATTTTTAAGCGTTTCAACTTTTTTTCTGGCAGGCATCTAAGTGTATCACACCACATAGTCAACGCTTCATATCAGATCTGCAGAGGACAGCGGCGAACCGCTTCTGCTAATTGACAATAATCATGTTCCCACGATTTCTGTCTTACAGATTTGTGTGATAAACGCCAGCTATAACTCTTAACATATTTCTGAAGAGAAAAGGAAATTTAAAAGAGTAAGAGCGTGGGAAGCTTTTCTAAGAAAAAGCTGCATAACATTGTTTTAATTTGGACTAATTTCATTCGATGTCTTTTTGGGAACCCACATTTTTCAGTTATGAGTAACAGTGCGGACCGATGTAAGGTGGAACTAGATAAAGCTAGCAATGGAAAACGTAGATACCATAAACATGCTTATCGAACCAGTCCTGAGAAATCCCAATGCAACCGCGGATATTGCCGCTTACAAAACCTTCGTTCGACAAATTCTTGAATGACGATTGTCGGTCTTGAGCCAGCTACAAACTAGCCTTAAGGGGAGCGGAAAATTCAAAGAACTGTGTCCCGCCTCATCAGCTCGCTAACTAAAATTCTATTGTGAAATGTCACATGGAGGGAAATGTGCATCACGGAGAGCTTTACTCTCAAAATTTTGAGAACCAGCATCCTAGCAAGTGTTAACATACATATTAGCTTCGTTAATTATGAGCTATTCGACAACTACTGTTTGCTTAACGATTCCTGCAGATTTTTCCACGCAACAAACGTATTAGTTTCTCTAATTATTACTGCTTGTGAGACGATTCCTCCAGATTTTTCCACGTATTGTGATCATTCGATAATCGTATCCATTTTGCCCCTCCTTGTTTCCTCGAATTATCTATCACCGTCCCACTGAATTTCGATTTTGTTTTCTAGTACTATCTATCAGCCTCCAATCGTCATCTTGAACTAATAAATCACATAGTATGCGGTCAAGTCACATTAATGCGACCACCGTCTCCGATCGACGTCAGCGTGCAATAACCACAAATAACCACGCAGGGCAGTTGGCAACACTAGCAGTTGAGCATATATAGAGTGTGTCGGGAGAGGTGTTGGGGATGCTGCAAACAGTGCAGTCGTTGTCGTAATGCAGAAACGTAGCTATTTATCTAACGTCCAAAAGGGCAAAATCTTTTACTTTCTGGCCAGAGGTAGAAGCATTTTCGAAATGTCTAAGTTTGTAAGTTGTTGGCTTGCCGCCGCGCTTGAAGTATACCGTACATGAAAAATGGTGCTATCCAAAACCGGCGCTGAGGCAACTGTGGTGCACCATGAGCAGACTGGAATGGTAGAGGTAATTATGATAGTGACAAAAAAAATGGAGTTGCACTTGACAGTAGTCAGGAAGGTGGGTGGTAAATGACCAGAGGAAATAATTTTCTGGATTCCAAGAAACTACAGAACACGAGAACGCAGATTAATAGAATGTAGGTAGATGCCATTACAAAATATGGGAGAGCGTCAGGGAGTCGCAGGCCTGAAGAACACAGTGCACAGAAATATCTCGTGGAGGCTTCTATTCATCAATGGCTAAAAAGCGGCTGATTATACACATGATTTACTTCCACTACATATATCAATGTCTTTCGCGACATGGTTTATTTTATAAAAAAATAGAGTGCACACTAAATCCTTTTTATTTTTTTCATTCATTATGTTTCATATTAACTCTCAGGGGGATAATCATCCCCAGACTGGGAATTACTGGTCTAGAGTGTTTACAAGAAATGGCAGGACCATCCAGTCATATATTTCGGTGTGAGAGAAGTGGTCGTAACAAGAGCCGACAGAGACCGAAGGCGAGTTCAAATGGTATCTACGGCTGTCGGTTTCAAATCATACGAATAGCTGAAACTTCCTGGCGGATTAAAACTGTGTGCCGGACCGAGACTCGAACTCGGGACCTTTGCCTTTCGCGGGCAAGTGCTCTACCGACTGAGCTACCCAAGCACGACTCACGCCCCGTCCTCACAGCTTTAATTCCGCCAGTACCTCGTCTCCTACCTTCCAAACTTCACAGAAGCTCTCCTGCGAACCTTGCAGAACTAGCACTCCTGGAAGAAAGGATATGCGGAGACATGGCTTAGCCACAACCTGGGGGATGTTTCTAGAATGAAATTTAATTCTAGATACGAATAGCTGTTGAAAGTGAATGCAGATCAATGTTAGTCAGCTTCCATTAAACATAGCGCAGGCATTTGCATTTAGTGGACATTTAGAAACGAATATCTTGCTACAGGCTACTGTTAACGGCCTACATAAGGCTGCGCTTCTTGTAGCTGCAAAACAATATTGTCAGTTAACAGCAGAGGCGTGTGGTCTGCATTTCCAATGATCCAACGATGGGCTCCCCAGGCGTTTAAAACGCACTGTGTTCTGAGTGCAGATTTGAGATGAGTTGGTTTTACTATGCTGTGGGGCGTTTTCCGCACCTTCCCTGGAGCTAACTCAATCATGTTACCGTGATCGTGAACCAGGATGGTTATTTCAACGTTCTCGATGACGAAGTGTGACCTTTCCTCCTATATTTTCCTGAAGAATACGACGTGGATACTTACTTTCCAATATGGCAACAGCTCTGCCGAAAGAGCGGTGCACCTACGGTTCTGGTTTGACGAACGCTCAAGCATCCCCATCTCAACTCGACCGGCCTACTACATTTCTTCTGCGTAAGACATGGCAATATGATGTCATACGTGTTGGGTGGTTTTCGTGACCGTTGTCACAGATGATAAAATCGTCTGATCTTTAGGCGGCGTCGTAATCCCCTTCAGATCTATTTACTGCTCGACGTTTCGATCCCTTTGCTGGAATCTTCTTCAGGATACCGCTGGAGTCCCTGAATGGCTGAACACTGTCGAAAGGCAGTGCCGCGTTCACTTGTAAGGCCTGTATTCCTCCACTACTGGGTGAAAAAATTTTCCGTATGCGATTGCTGGACCGGCGTTGTAGTGTAATTACTGAAGGCATGTACTGACAGAGAGGGGAATCGAAAATGATTTTCCGCCTCCAAACGTTACTGTGCCTGCATGTTTACTTCCGGGATAAGATGTAGCTATGAGGCGGATGCCTGTAGCGGTCATCTCTACTGAAATTGTATTTGATTCTTCGTTATTTAGACTGCCTCACGGACTTCCGTTCTACACGAGTATCCTCTTATAATCCATAACCTGGTAATATCGCTCTCGTTTTTTGTATTGAAAGTGTTTGACGTTCTTGCTTTCTGAGTCGTTCCCTTATTCTTCTTCCAATTTCGCCTCTATATGCGTCGCCACAACCGCGTATCATTTATTACAGAGTATAAAAAAAGTATACGTCACAAATTTCAGGATACATTCCTCACACGGAGACGAAGAAATTATGTTATATGAACAGGGATCTGGGAACTCTTTGTTTCCGTGTTATAACTCATTTTATCCAACTCGTTACTCACGGGAAACACACAAGGACAGAACGTTAGAATCATGGGGAACATGTACTCTAGGTGACGTCTGGTTACGTTGTACATCGCCAGTATTTTGGTTTACATGTTCTTGTTGCCATGCGACGAACGTCATTGCTTGTTTACAGATAACATAAACTGTTCCAGCCATCAGTACGTTCGTTGTGATCACACGGGATAGTACATACAATTAATCGCAAACCTCTCGTGCAATATCAGTGTACAAAAATACAGAGATGGCCGATTGCCATTTGAAGTGTGGACTGCAATGGTGCACGCGTTTAACGTTTTTACCGGGAGAGATTCCCAGGAGGAAAGTGTCCCGACAGGAAGACGTTAGAAAACATTTATCGTTGCCTTATGGAACTTGATGCATTTTAGTCGCATACATCATGCACGATGGAGCAACTCTTCATTTTAGAGCTAATGTCTGTCGGCATTTAAATAGCAGATTCAGTGACAGGTTTTGAAGCTTTCGTGTATGAAACCCCTGAACAAGATGTTCAGAGTCATTCTGCCCGTATTACGGAAGGCCGTGAATCCATACGCAGTACTCCAGGGGACATCAGCGCATGCGAGATTCGCTACGACGGGGGGTTGATGCACGTATCAGTGCCCACGGAGGGCATATTGAACATCTTCTGTGACAAAGAGTAGCACATGATACGCTGGTGCTTGGTGTTCGTGATTGTTTCCCATGATTAATGAGTTGGAGGAAATGAGTTGTAGCAAGGAAACTAATCGGTCCCAGACCCATGTTCATACGACACAATTTATTCTTCTACGTGTGAGCATTGTGTCCTGCAATTTGTACCGTACATTTTTGTTACACCCTGAATGCTGCGACAGTAGGGAGCGGTGAAGCACGGTCATCGTAGGTCGAAAGACAGTCTTTTGTCCTGCACTGATTGAAAATCGTAGTTATTAATTCTTCAGTAGTATTTCTTCTATGTGGTCGGATACACTAGACACAAACGGTAATCTTATGGAATGCATTGGAGGTTCCCAGTTCTTCCTTTTTTACATTATTGTTATTGTCATTATTACTGTCATTATTATTCTTATGATTAATATTACCGCTCCGAATGATGACGCAGATCAAGGAAAAGCCATCATAACCGTTCGCCACCAGTGTTTCCCTAAGGAAATCGATCTTTGATCGCAAGGTCTTACGGTCACTGATGCAGAATGCACGCGAATATCGAATGTTGAGAGCAACTTGCTTCTGGGATGCGAGGTAGTCCAGCGAACCGTAACATTCGTCCCGTTCAAAATGTTGTGCATGACGAAATGATTCATGACTAGTTTTCACATTGGTTGTTTCCGCCTCGATTGTGATAAGCACGTATTTAGCGCCAGGGCCTACACTGATTTGTGACTGCTGTTCCTTAATAGAGAGATGGTAATCCACCTCACTCGCCGTCGTTCGCACTCGTTTTTCAGCATGGTAGCATCTGAGACACCTAACCACTGCGTATTTACCCACACGGTTCCAATCAGCATGTATTGTTGAAGCGTTCCCCTCCAAATGCAGAAAACAAACATCGCGTGACGCTCTACCAAATCAGTTCGCGTGCTACCGAATTGTGACTCGCGGATTCTAGTGTGTGTCAGCCAAGCAGTGGCGAGACAATCCCAGACCCTTGGCAAAAGTGCCAAAGCTGTGCCCCTCTTCCCCGTCTTCACTATCGTTCTGCAGTTTTGTAGGTAGCTTGAATAACAGTGAAGAACCATCGAAAAATTACGTGGGCCTAAAGGAACAATATTTATGAAAAATATAGCAAACAAGAAATTAAATGTAAGAAACGCACTTAAGAGATAGTGGTGGTATGACACCAGATATACATGGCGACAATAAATAAATGAATGTCGTGTGACGGTGACAGTTATTGAACCACATGAAATAAAATCGTCATAACCACTTAACGGTTTGCGTTAGGGTGTTCAAACTGCACGGTTGGCCGTGGTCATGATGGGAATTAGTATGCGCAGTATTGGTTTGGTTTAGCGACGAAGCCCACTTTCATTTGGATGTTTTCATCAATAAGTAAAATATGTGCATTTTGGTGGCTGAGAATCCGACTTTCGCTATCGACAAGTCTCTTCACCCTCAAGTGGTGGCTGTGTGACGTACAGTGTCCAGTGACCGAATAATAGGTGCCATATTCCTTGATGGCAGGGTGACTACCGAAAGATACTTGAATGTTTTGGAAGATGATTTGATCCCCATTATCCAAAGTGCCCATGATTTCGAAAAGATGTGCTTCGTGCAAGGCGGAGCTCGACCCCATCGAAGGAAGAGAGTGTTTCATGTCTTGAATGAGTGCTGGCTCTAGGGTACCCAGAGGTTACTAGCACCGTCCTCGATTGGCCACCGTATTCTCCGGGTTTGGGCACATGCGAATCCTTTTTGTGGGGCTGTAGCAAAGACAAGGTGTACAGCAATAGCCCCAAAACCATTACTGAGCTGAAAACACCCATCTAGGAGTCACTGATAGCATAGATGTTCCGATAATTCAGCAGGTCATGCAGAATTTCGCTATTCGTCTGCTCCATATCATCGCTAATGATGGAAGGCATATCGAACATGTCACAACCTACATCCGAACATCTGTAGTGTGTGCATGCCGTAGTTTGCAACTAATATACATTTCTTTTCGTATAGTTCAATAATTATCACTCTGTATGATCAACGCAGCAGATGACCAGTGACACAGCATACCGGTATGATTGGTTACCCGAAGGTTCAGTTTAGATGAACAGTATGTAGCTGTCTATAACCAGTGAATCCCACTTCTGTTTTTGAACCCTCTTACCTTACAAATAAGCTCGGGTGTTAAATATTTACCTTTAAAGAAGTAAGTGAGCAAAAAGTTTAGGAAAAGTTTGAGGTTGTTCTTAAAGTTTGTTGACAGTGGCTAAGTGCTCTTATTATGAAGCACTCGATAAATGTGAACTGGGTAATTTGCACTCGATTTTAATCCGAAAGCAAATTTTTTTGCGATTCTAAATGTACATGACAATTTCCCCTCAATTATATGTCAAACTATGATATAATTTTGCAGGTACATTCAGTGATACACGTATATACTTTTTTCAGGGTTTGTTACGAATAGAATCAGTAGTAATGAAGTAAAATATTAAAATTTCATACCTGAGGTGACAGTTTTACTGCATGAACATATAGGAAACGATAAACTTTTTTTACTTTCATTATTTTGTGGGAGCTTTCAGCCAGGAAAATTTCTTAAAGGTTTGAAAGTATGTGTATAATTTGTTAAAAGCCACCAAGTGGTCTCATTCTCAAATACGAGATGACTACAGTAAGGTAATTACGGCGCCGTCACTTATGCTGCCTCAAGACGCATACACTGTTTATAACGCTTGTCTTGTACCTCTTAATGAGTTCATTATGAAAGCTATAATGTTACTTATAATCCGTCTTGATGGCAAATTTTTTTATTCATATGACCGGTTTCGGTTCATTCAGAACCATCTTCAGATCTGATATTTCAGTTACAGGAGTAACCCGTCCAAATCCAGCAACTTTCACATGCTGTGACATGATGTGACGCAGCATGTGAAAGTTGCTTGATTCAAAAGTGATTTTTTTTGTCTGAACTGGTTCCCGGTTCCGGGTTCCATCGTATCGTTTTAGTATCATAAATTCCTTAATTTTAATTCCTGGTTTTATTTACGCAGCAGATCGCACAAACCGACATTTGGGGGAAATAAAAATACTGGCTGTTTTGCCAGGTAAATCACATATTTTTTTGTGGTTTCATCCACCGTACTTTCTCGTTCCAGTCTTCAGTTGGCAGAAATCGACAAAGATCAGAAGCGTTCGGTCAGATGGCATGTTTGGTTCCACATCCGCTCGCCTTCCTTTGAGATCCTACAGTACTACAGCGAAGTAACAGCAAAAACTCCACTTTGGACATGAACGACTGTGTGCGTGGTGGCTTTAAAAACGAATCGCTTTGTTCCCATTTAAACTGTTTAACGGTAGGAGTATGTGTGACTCCAGTCATTTTCAAATAATGCTGCAAAGGACGAAACGACACCGTAGAAATGGCACTGTGACAATAGCGTCCGTTTCGAGTCGCGGCCCGAGGGAAAAGCTTCTTTTCGCAGATGAATGTAGGACACGATGGTTAGGAGAATTCCCGTACCTATCACGGTTAATTCTTAAACAGTCGTTGTTTCTTATTGATTTCCAGGTCAGTTTTTGCCCCCTCGCTGAGCGTGAGCGGTCATGGCTTGCCTGTCTCGCCATCCCCTCTGTAAGGTCCTAAGTGCAAGGATAACAGACGTGTGCTCGCAAACAAACATAAAAAATAAATAAACTACTAGCCATTAAAATTGCTACATCACAAGGATGACGTGCTACAGACGTGACATTTAACCGACAGGAAGAAGATGCTGTGTTATGCAAATGATTAGCTTTTCAGAGCATTCACGCAAGGTTGGCGCCGGTGGCGACACCTACAACGTGCTGACATGAGGAAACTTTCAAAATGATTTCTCATACACAAACAGCAGTTGACCGGCGTTGCCTGGTGAAACGTTGTTGTGATGCCTCGTGTAAGGAGGAGAAATGCGTACCATCACGTTACCGACTTCGATAAAGGATTGTAACCTATGGCGATTACGGTTTATCGTATCGCGACATTGCTGCTCACCTTGGTCGAGATTCAATGACTGTTAGCAGAACATGGAATCGATGGGATTAGGAGGGTAATACGGAACGCCGTACTGGATCCCAACGGCTTCGTATCACTAGCAGTCAAAGATGACAGGCATCTTATCCGCATGGCTGTAACGGATCGTGCAGCCACGTTTCGATCCCTGAGTCACCAGATGGGGACGTTTGCAAGACAACAACCATCTGCACGAACAGTTCGACGACGTTTGCAGCAGCGTGGACTATCAGCTCGGAGACCATGCCAGCAGTTACCCTTGACGCTACATCACAGGCAGGAGCGCCTGCGATGGTGTACTTAACGACGAACCTGGGTGCACGAATGGCAAAACGTCATTTTTTTTCGGATGAATCCAGGTTCTGTTTACAACATCACGATGGTCGCATCCGTGTCTGGCGACATCGCGGTGAACGCACATTGGAAGCGTGTATTCTTCATCGCCATACTGGCGTATCTCCCGGCGTGATGGTATGGCACTTTGTTCGCATTGACGGCACTTTGAACAGTAGACGTTACATTTCAGATGTGTTACGATCCATGGCTGTACCCTTCATTCGATCCCAGCGGATCCCTACATTTGAGCACGTAACATCATAGATTAAGGATCGACCTGAGACAGCAATCGCACAACTTGCTTACCGGCCGCTAGACGCCGCAGCGATCGCTAAGAGTGCCTTCCGATCGCAGGCGCGCGTGTTGCGTACGGGCCGCGAGGTGCCGCCACGAGCGCAACCGTATATAAGTGCCGACTGAGTTCAGCCAGCTACCTCTAGAGGGTTGGATCCCCTCCTTCGAAAGCGTCAGATTGCAAAGCCTGGGCTACTCTCAGGGTGGAATCTCCGTCTTCGAAGATTGTGTGTGTCTGTCTGTCTGTCTGCCCGCTGCTGTCGCTGTTCGTCCGTCCGTCCGTCCGTCCGTCCGTCCGCCTGCTGGCTGTCCATCGCCGTCGTCATAACCGCCGCCGCCGCCGCCGCCTGCTGTTCGTCCGTCTGTTCGCCGCCGACGCCGACGCCGCCTGCTGTTCGCCGCTGCCCACCGCCGACGCCGACGCCGCCTGCTGCACGTCCGTCTGTCCGTCGCCGTTCGTCTGCAATGAGTACTCCCACCTCCACCGTCATCTACACCTCCCCCTCCCCCTCTCCCACAGTCACTTCCTGGAGTGCCGCCTCTGGACTCCCTCCTTCCACCTCCCCTTCCCTTCCTCCACTTACCCACCCCCCTATCTCCTCCCCTGCTGTATACCCACACCTCTACACCCTTCCTCCTGCCTCCACACCCTCAACAGCTCCCACTACTACCCCCGCCCTCACGTACGCCTCTGTTGCCGCCGCTGCTGCCGCCCCTCAGGTGGTTGGCTTCCCCTCTCTCACCGACCCCGTCGCTTCGTCTTCTGCATCTCCCGCACGCATCACGTTGCGCCGAGCCACCATCGCCACCACTGAACCAGCTGCTTCTCCCGGTGCCTCCACTACGCCACAGGGATCTGCCACCCGCCACCTCCCTCTCCTCCCCGTCCCTCTCCCCTCCTCCCAGCCTCCAGTCTCCAAAAAACCCCAAAAGCGCGTCCTTACCGACTCTGCTCCCGCCACTTCCCACAAAAAATCAACGCCACCTCCCCCTCCCCCTGCCGTCACCATGGACACCACCCTCCTCCTGCCACCCCTACCTTGGCCCCCACCCTCCACACCTTTGTCCTGTCCACTCCCGATCCTAAGTTCCTCGACGCTCGTACCCTCACCAAGGAAATACGAAAGTACTTACCTGGTGCTCCCATCTCCCAACTCATTCCCCGCAGGGACTCAGTCCTTATCAAGTCCCCGTCCCCATCATTTCACACAGACCTCCTGCGGAAACTCCCACGAGTTATGTTTGGCCCCCACGCCTCTCTGACACCCTTCCTTTCCGCTTCCACTCCTCGTCAGCCCCAGCCTCCCCGTCGCCCCCCCCCCCCACCTACACCGCTGTGATCACCAAGCTCAGCCCGGTGATCACAGAGGATGAAGTGTTGGTAGAACTGAACTCCCACCCGGACTTGGAAATCCGCTCTGCTCGCCGTATCCACAATGCCTCTGGTCCCACCTACCTCATGCGGGTATTCTCAGAGTCCGCCCCGTCCATAGACCATCTCCTCACCCAGGGTGCCCTGATATACCACCCTCGCCACCCTGTTGAATCCTCCAAATCCCCTCCCCAATCCTACCGTTGCCAACGGTGCCTGATGTACAATGACCACCTGACTCCCGACTGCAAAAACCCCCCCAACTGTCCCCATTGCAAGGCCTCCCACTTTCTCAAGAACTGCCCCAACCTCGCTGCTCCTCCTTCCTGTAATACCTGCAATGGCCCCCATCCCACATACTCCCACAAGTGTAAAGCTAAACCCCCTCCAGCCACCCCTGAACTTACAGTCCCAGTTCGTCCCGTCGATCCTCCTGTCCATCCTAACAATTCCCTCTGTCCACCCCCCACGGCCGAGGACATCATCCGGTTCATTACCGTTGTACTCCAAAACATTCACCCTTTCCAGCGTCCGCACACCTACCAACAAATATCCCTTGCTGCTCGCTCTGTTTTTCACCTGAACACCTTCGCCACTTACTCCCACAACCAAGCCCACTTCACCTTCACCCGCCTCGACACCCTAGTTTAAGTCTCTTCCCTTCCCTCTCTTCCCCCCCTCCTTCCCGTCATGGCGCGGCACGAGTCTCGCATCCTCTTCCAGAACATTCGCTCCTTCCGCTCCAACAAATACCTCCTCATGCACACCCTCTCCCACCACCAGGTCGACACCTTCCTCTTGAACGAAACCTTTCTCCAGCCCCACCATTCTATCCGCTCCTCCCCCTATATCCTCCACCGCACTGATGCTCCTGGTCCTCGTGCGCAGGGTGGAGTCGCGATTGGCCACCTTAAGCATATCCCCGTCCGGCCACAACCTCTCCTCAATGACCCCACTGAACACCTTATCCTTAGCGTCTTCTTCCCCTCCCTCACTATTACCTGTGCCACCATCTATGTCCGCTGCACTGCTCCTCTTCCTTATGACTTCATCTCACACGTTGACCACACCTTCTCCACCTATGTGATTGCCGCAGACCTCAACGTCCATAGCCGCACTCCTGCTGCCCTTCGGCGGTGGCATCAGTTCCTCTCCACAATCCAGGGTGACCTTGTTCCCATTCCCCAGCACACCCGACCCGAAAGTAACACCACCCCCGATGTTGTCATTGCCTCCGCCAACCTCCTTGGGCGTATCACAGTCGCCGTCCTTGACCCCACAGGTAGCGATCACCTCCCTGTCCTTCTCACCATAACGTCTGCAAACCGCCCCCCTCCAGCTCTGCAACCTGCACCCCCTCCAAAGGTCGTCCATGACTATCGCCGTGCCAACTGGGATGCCTACCGGGACTCCATCTCCACCCAGGTCGAAAGCCACCCTCTTACCTATCGCCATCCTGACGACATCATCCGCGCCTCGTCCTTCCTTCAGACGGTAATTACTGACGCCGTGGAGTCCCATGTTCCTACTAAAACCATCCACCCACACCGTCCCACTCTCCCTCCGCGGGCTGTCCTCCTCCTCCGTGAATCCCGCCGCCTCTATCGCTCCTTCCTCCGCACTCGTGACAGGGATACACTCCAACGCCACCGGCAAATACAGCGACACGTACGGAACCTTATTACAGCAACGAAACGCCGGGACTGGCGCCAGACCTGCACACGACTCAATGCCACCCTCCCTATCAACTCCTCCAAGTACTGGTCTGCCTTCCATCGTCTTACTGGTTCCCTTTCCGCTCCCCACTACCCCCTTCTCCATGACGATCGCCCCCTTCCAGACAACCTCAGTAAGGCCAACCACTTCGCTTCCCACCTTTCCGAGGTCTTCTCCATCCCCGATGATCCCCACTTTGATTATTCTCTTTTCCCCACCGTCATGGAACGTGCTGATACCTCAGTCGCTCCACTTGCTCCTAGTCTCCAGTACTTGGGGCAGTTGCCCCCCTCCGACATCAACACTCCCATCACAGCACAAGACATTAAGCTTCTCCTCCAGTCCAAACGCAACACAGCCCCTGGTCACGACTGTGTCACCTACCGTCACCTTCGAGAAAGCCCCTATTCCTTCCTAACTGTCCTCGCCCATCTCTAAAATGTCATCCTCTCTACTGGCTTCTACCCTGACCTGTGGAAGACCTCCCGCGTCCTCCTCTTCCTCAAACCCAACAAACCCCCTTCTGCCACCTCTTCCTATCGTCCCATCTGCCTCACCTCCGTCTTCAGTAAGGTCCTTGAATCCATCCTCTCCCACCGTATCCATCGGCACCTTGCTCAACACCACCTCCTCCCCCTTACCCAGTGTGGCTTCCGACCCTCCTTCTCCGCTGACGACCAACTCCTCAACCTTGTTCACCTTCTGTCCCTCCAGCTCAACTCCCGTCGCTCCGCCATTTTTGTTTCCCTTGACCTCCAAAATGCCTATGACCGTGTATGGCATCCCGGTCTCCTCTTTAAACTCCAAACCTACGCCCTGCCTATCAATTTTGTCCGTCTGGTCGCTTCCTTCCTCTCGCACCGTCCTTCCTATGTCACCCTCCACAACACCAACTCCCGTATCTTTTATCCCACGGCTGGCGTCCCCCAGGGTTCTGTCCTCTCCCCTCTCCTTTATCTCTTGTATACAGCTGATATGCCCAAGCCAACCCCACCAGTTCACCTTCTCCAATATGCTGATGACACCACCTTCCTGGCTCTCTATCCTACCCTTCAACGGTCTCAACGTACCCTCCAAACCCACCTTAACCAGTTCACCACTTGGTGTAACCAGTGGCTCCTCCGTCTGAACCCCTCCAAAACCCAGGCAATCATCATAGGCCGTACCACTCGCTCCTTTCGCCTCCAAGATTTCTACCTCACCCTTTATGGTCGTCCTATCCAACTCACCCCCACCCTGAAATACCTTGGCCTCACCCTTGACCGACACCTCACCTGGACCCCTCATCTCCTGACCATCCAGCAGAAAGCCCATTCCCGCCTCCGCCTGCTGAAACTCCTGTCTGGCCGGACATGGGGATTGCATCCTTCTACCATCCTCCACACCTACAAATCCCTCATCCGTCCTATCCTCTGTTATGCCAGCGTCGCCTGGATCTCCGCCCCCACCCGCTTTTACAAGGCTCTCCAAATCCTTGAACGCCATGCGCTCCGCCTTGCCTTCCGTATCCGCCTTCCTTCCCCCACACGGCTCCTGTATGAACTGATCCCCTTCCCCCACCTCCTCTTGTTCCTCCAACATCTCCGCATCCTTTACATTGTTCGCAGGGTTGATCCCCCCCACCCTCTGGTTTCCTCCTTCCTCTCCACCCCTCGCCCGTTGCCGCGCCTCTATCGCTGTATCCCTCCCTCTCTCCACCTCCACACCCTCCATCTCCTTCATCAGGGCAATTTCCAACGCCTCCCCCTCCCGGATGACGAACTTCGCCGTGACATATACCCTTCCTTCCAACTATAACCCGGCCTTGTTCCCCCCCCCTCCCCAGGGCCCCCTTCTCCTCTTTCCTCCTTCTCCCAGAGCGGATTTTCCTCCATCCCCCCCTCCCCTGAGACCCTGCACCCCATACTTGCCTCTCTCCTTCCCACATCCCTCCCTACCTGGCCCTCTTCCGAGCGCCCCCCATTCCCCTCCCCCATCTCTTCCCCTCCCTCCCTTCTTCAGGTCTCCCTCATCTCCTTGAACCTGGCAGATCCTCTGTATTGATCATCATCAGTGTGCCACGTCAGTGTTGTTTCGTGCTGTTTCTCGTGTGCATCCAGAGGTGTGATTTTAATTGTGTACTGCCTTGGGGTTCGCCGTCAGTGTTACGTTGTGTGCTATGCCATCCGTCAACACCTTTATGCTCCAGTCATACTGTGCCTTGTGTTCTTTTAATCGTCGCAGAGTGTGGCTTTTTGTGTGTGCTACTTTTAAACAGTTTTTTATCTCCATTTTACAGTCACCCCGTTTTTTTGTATATTGCCTTCCATGATGTTCTCCCTTTTTATATCTATGTTCGCCTTCTTCTCTCCTTTGCTGTTTTTAAATGTCTTCTATTGTTTTGTTCTATGTCTTTCGGCTGAAGAGCAACGCATATGCTGCTGCCAGCCCGCCCCGATGGGGAATTGAAATACAATAAAGAAAAAAAAAAAAAAATCAGCCAGCTCTCATTTTGTCGGCATCTCATTCTTGTCTATTCTCTTATTTGCTTAGTTGCTTAGCTTTTATTCGTTCATGGCTCATGTTATTGTGCTGTCTTTCAGCCATTCTGATTGTTTTGATGTACTCCCAATAGAGAAGTGCTCATTTAGGCATTTCACTTTTGGATATTTCTCATTTCGCTAATAATATGTTCCTTAGCTTTTTACACTTGAATTGATGAACATAGTCTCATGTACTGTTAGTTCATTTCAGCCTGTTCATATTTTGATGTTCTTTAAATATTGTAATAATTATCGGAAGCATTACTTCCCTTAAACTTGTGTTAAGTATTGTCGATGTAGAATTTATTCTATGACACAGGTGTAAGGTTTTGAGTATAAATTGTATACGAAACTGTGCTTTAAAAGGAATTTATTTTTTCAGTTTGTACTACATCAGACGACGATTTTGTGATATGAGGGAGAAATTTGAGGGGAGAACCCATCGAAATAGTCTTAAGTGATCCCCTTTAAAAATAAACTTTTGTGTGACAATGAAAGACGTGACACTGTAGGCACTGAAAATTTTTATACGTCACAAGCAGGATAATGCACGACCGCCTGTTGTCGGTCCTGTACGGGCCTTTCTGGATACGGTAAATGTTCGGCTGCTGCCCTGGCCGGCACATTCTCCAGATCTCTCACCAACTGAAAACGCCTGGTCAATGGTGACCGAGCAACTGGTTCGTCACAATACGCCAGTCACTACTCTTGATGAACTGTGGTATCGTGTTGAAGCTGCACGGACAGCTGTACCTGTACACGCCATCCAAGCTCTGTTTGACTCAATGGCCAAACGTATAGAGGCCGTTATTACGCCCAGAGGTGGTTGTTCTGGGTACTGATTTCTCAGTACCCAAATTGCGTGAAAATGTAATCACATGTCAGTTCTTCTATAATATATTTGTCCAATGAATAGCCGTTTATCATCTGTATTTCTTCTTGGTGTAGCAATTTTAATGGCTACTAGTATATTGTGTGCTCGTGATGATCACCGAGCCTAGTGTTCTTCTTTCATTGTACTTCAATGTCTTGTAATCAGCCTAAATACTTCGTATGAGCAGTAAGATGTGTGCAAGAAAGACTGCTTCCTAGGCCGCCCCTCTCACTTGACCGCCAGCAGTCGTGTCTGTATGCGGCGAGACACGTAGGCGGCACATTCCCTCGTGTGCCCGGCAAGATTCCATAAATTTTTGCCGCAGTGAGATACAGAGGTGTCGGCGCACGTGCCATCGGCGTGCGAAGCCGATTATAAGTTTGCCAATCTGCGACGCCCCGCGCCTCGTCCCCAGCGCGACAGATCGTTTCTGCGGAACGACACGCTCTTCACGAGTCCGCGCTTTTATGTTGCAGGGCCACCGCCCTTGACGTCCGTGCCCTACACCTGCAAGGGGCAGCTACGCCCCTTTTCATCTGCTTCTCTCTCAACCTCGCACTTTTATACTGCCCTTCCCTCACCGCCTTATTTTTCTTGTCTGGGTGTGAACGACCCTCCCGCCGCACCCACAGACACCCTCATTCACTCTCCTCCGCTCTCCGTCCCTGAACCCGTGCCTTGCGGTGTGTGTGTGTGGATGGAGAGGGGCGGGGGTGGACGCACCTTTCTCTCTTCTGCTCTTTTGTCGGCCGGCCGCACTAAGAGTGTGTTGAGCGCCAGTGCGGAAAGATATTACACTCGGATAAATACGGAGGAAAAGACTGCCCGCAACAGCGCCTCCGGCCACAATTTAGGACGTGAGGAGTGTCTCTGAGGAGCCAGTGATAAGGACAGACAGTCTCTCCATGGCTGTAACTTACAAAGCCGCGGGGAATTCAAGGATGGGAGAAGCCAGGTGCCGGTGTATAAGCCCAAGCTGTCTATCACATTGTGCCAGCGGTAAATTAGGGTCGAGCTGTGAGGCCGCGAAACGTTAAACGAATAAGCTATTTTGATATTTGGTGTAGTTTATATTCATTGGCTCCGGGGACGTCCGTATGGGGTGCCAGTGGGGGTAGCTGCCCCTAGTGCGAGTTTACTTAGTTAAAGAATATCAAAAGGGACCTTTAACTGCTGCGCCAGGATTATTATGACATAAAAACACTTCGAAATTTAATACTAAAGTGATTTGTAAATTTCGATACAATGACGAAAAAATTATATAACATATTTATTAACTGAATTATAAAATTAACTACAATAATGAAAAACTTTGTCGGCGGTTGGAATGGAAATTACAGAAAAGACAGATAATTCGTTTAAAGCCACCATGTTTTCCCTTAAGAAATCTCGTTCTTTCAAGATTTGCGAAAATTGGTGTCTAGACATCTTAGAGCTATCGCAGTATTCCTGAGTAGCGTTCATGCATGTTTCCTAGGACCACATGCATTGTTCGTTCTTAAGAACATTGGAACAGTGTATAGTTGTGTCAAAAATGAATTAAACGCAAACAAATAGAAAATACAATAGAATCCTAAAATGAGCTCAGCCTTTAAAAATTAAACACAGTACGGCACCTAGATGACAAAAACTGTAAAATTAAATTGAGCTTTTCCCGTCACAATATTTAATGTTTCAGTACCTGTGAACAATGTTGTTGTTGTTGTGGTCTTCGGTCCTGAGACTGGTTTGATGCAGCTCTCCATGCTACTCTATCCTGTGCAAGCTTCTTCATCTCCCAGTACCTACTGCAACCTACATCCTTCTGAATCTGCTTAGTGTATTCATCTCTTGGTCTCCCCCTATGATTTTTTCCCTCCACGCTGCCCTCCAATACTAAATTGGTGATCCCTTGATGCCTCAGAACATGTCCTACCAACCGATCCCTTCTTCTGGTCAAGTTGTGCCACAAACTTCTCTTCTCCCCAATCCTATTCAATACTTCCTCATTAGTTATGTGATCTAACCATCTAATCTTCAGCATTCTTCTGTAGCACCACATTTCAAAAGCTTCTATTCTCTTCTTGTCCAAACTATTTACCGTCCATGTTTCACTTCCATACATGGCTACACTCCATACAAATACTTTCAGAAATAACTTCCTGACACTTAAATCTATACTCGATGTTAACAAATTTCTCTTCTTCAGAAACGCTTTCCTTGCCATTGCCAGTCTACATTTTATATCCTCTCTGCTTCGACCATCATCAGTTATTTTGCTCCCCAAATAACAAAACTCCTTTACTACTTTAAGTGTCTCATTTACTAATCGAATTCCCTCAGCATCACCCGACTTAATTCGACTACATTCCATTATCCTCGTTTTGCTTTTGTTGATGTTCATCTTATATCCTCCTTTCAAGACACAATCCATTCCATTTACCTGCTCTTCCAAGTCCTTTGCTGTCTCTGACAGAATTACGATGTCATCGGCGAACCTCAAAGTTTTTATTTCTTCTCCATGGATGTAGCTTATATGTAGAAAGAGAATACATGACAACAAACTCTAGGAATTATTGATCAGTTACAATCAGATGAAATGAAGCAGCCGATCGACTATGTGACGTAACTTCATCTTGTATATGTGGTACAGCTTGAAACGGACGAATTATTGGTGCTGGCATAGGTTTCCGTTCAACACGATCGTTCCGAGAATAGGGTATGATATAGATGTGATGTTCTTGTTTCAAGACTATCATTAAACATCACGCAGGACGAAATGATTAAGAATTTCCGCCCGCATGTTATGGCACCGATCCAAATTGTAGTCAGAATTGGTCCTTTGGTCGCCTTTCAGGCCCTCCACTCGTTGCCCATTCTTTTCTAACATCATGATTTATCTTGTGGGTAAAGTGTCCCGACAATACTAGACTTGTCCTCTTATTGTCACCGTAAATGACTTTCTTAACAAGTGCGTCAGCTATTTTATTGCGTAGTATGCTGACACGTGCTTTTGTAGAACAGTCTGCAATGTGATGTCCCTTTCTAGTCAGCCGAAACGTGATTACCTCAAGTAAGCTATTGAATGGTGAAGGTGATACCAACGAGCCGGAAAAAATTACAGAAACAGATAAGTAAAAAAATAATAATGAAATAGTCATAATAAAGATATAGTCATAATAAAGATATAGTCATAATAAAGATATAGTCGTAATAAAGATATAGTCGTAATAAAGATATAGTCGTAATAAAGATATAGTCGTAATAATGATATAGTCGTAATAATGATATAGGTCGATCAGGGGCGCCCACAGGTTTTCAAATCAGTAGGGGCAAACATTTTTCCCATACGCGTGATTCAGAATCTCTGTAGGTAGTTATCATTTTCTCCTATTTGTTTCTATAGTGTACTTTTAGTACCAGGTCAGTGTTATAAACGAGCTAACGGCTCAATTATAGAAAAACCAGTTTTTACGTTCCCAGATTTTGTGTCTCCCCGCCATTTAAATTATTTTCTATTGGTCTCGTCGTAAACCCTATTATCGCAATTAAATGATTTCCTGCCATTAAAAATTTCATACGGATAACATTTCTCACATTTTGCGTTTTTGAATCACTAGCACAAGGTTCAACGTCAATTTCACTGAAGCAGTGAATTATTACGCAATGTAACTGTAGAATAGAATTATTAGGTGCGTTCTACGAAACTTTAACAGTAATGATTGAAAATTTGACCAACTTTACCGAGAAGAATGTACTGGTCCTTTCTCGAAATGTTAGTTGAAATCCAGTTGCATGATGTCGCCCCACTTTGGAGTACGTGTGACCCTAGTGGATTTATGCTGCTTCTGCCATTAGGTCTGCTTCAGATAAGATACAGAAGGTGGAAGTTCTGCCGACGATAGCCTTAAGGCGAGAATTACACATTTACCTGAGTACTCCATGCATGCGGCGGCGAACATGCATGGTAGGTACGAGAATTTTAACATCTGTGTTCATTTCATCTAGTGCCTGCATTATGCCAACTGGGATTTTATCAAGATACGTAGACATGTGGACTGCTTGTATTGTTTTGTCTTCATGTTATGTAACATGACACTTTTATTTATGAAGCGATTTACGCTGGAAAAAAATTAGTTCCATTTTGGCCACCAGGTGCAAGTCTGCGCTGTACAGAAGCCCGTCAACGTCTCCGATGCTCGTATTGAACATACGTACATTGTAAGCGGCGCCCGATAATAAATTCTACATTACGCATTTCTCACTTGTTTGACATTTTCTGCCCACGTCCCATTCTTAATGCATTACGGAAAAACCCTTCACATCTTTCTTGCATTCACAGCACAGGTTTGCACCTGGTAGCCAGAATTTGAACGAATTTGTTTTCACCATAAATCAGTTCCACATTAACGTATTAGAATATCACCCGAAGTTTCGCTGCCATAGAATAATTACAGCCCTCACGGACCATTGTGTATAGTAGCGCTTTAGTTATAACCACCGAGTATATCTGCCCCTGTATTTCATTTAACATCGTGTGTAGTTTTTATACTAAGTGAGGTGTTGTTCAATACAGTTCTGGTTACGACTGCATTCTTCCTTGACAGATATAACTGATGATGGGCAGGTCCTGAAGTGCGACGATAAGTCACTTCTGAACAGCACAGAGCATAATTATTTTTGTAACCTGATCAACAGTGGATAAAACTTCAACTGATGACATTATCTTAGGGTGAATATCAAATTTAGTATGGAATCTAAAAGTTTACCTTGATGCCTTTTGTAAATTACCAGGTCATGCGGTTTTCGGAAGAGGTTGCAGCTAGCTCGTTAATTACCAAACGTGTTCCAACATGGCAACAAAAGGCTTTTGCAAATTTTAATTGAAGAACAGTCTTGAATGCATAAAGTAATTTATTTTAATTTTAAAAGGCGCCCGGTTTGATTCAGGCCTTGCCGGAACGGTTCCTGCTCCGTTCCACCGGCACCAAGAATCATCATGGAATAAGTGGTCTGAACTTTTAAAATGAAAATAAATTGCAGTATGTTGCTAATAACTACTTGAGGACCGCCTAATTACAACTGAATAAAAAAAATTTTTTTGCCTTATTCATTTCGCCTTTCTTCTTATATATATATATATATATATATATATATATATATATATATATATATATATATATATATATATATATATAATGTGTGTGTATGCATGTTAAAGCAGTTATAGGACCTTTTGCTTTTCTATGATGCAGTAATAATTTAAAGTTCTACTTGCTCGTATCTTGTAAGTTCAACTTTGACTTATCACTGCATCAAAGAAAAGCGAAAAATGCCAGAACTGTTTATAATTTATATACAGGGTGTTAAGGGTATAGTTGCATGTATTTCTGTTGCTGGCTAAGGACAATGCACTGAACAACATTACATCTGCATTTACTTCATTTACAGACCACTATTATAGCTATTACGAGTACTACCTGAATATTGCGTGGGGCAAGCAACCCCCTATTATTTATTTTCCTCTTGGCAGCAGGTTAGGTAATGAAGGGTGGACATGCGGGTCCAAATCGGAAAGTCTACACTGACAGGTGCACAATAGTGCCCAAAACACAAGATAGCAAATTATGTGATGTGTTTCCGGAAGACGGTTAGACACAGAGAAGAAAATCTAACACTCTGAAGTGGGTACATGTAAGGGTACCAATTATCACAGTATCGGTATCTATGCCTGTAACGGCCTGTATAAAATGTCCAAGAGGCAAACTAAATAGTACAAAAATATGTACATATACCAAGCCACTGAAGATGACTTGCAAACAAAAAAAGGCAAAATACGTAAGGCATATTTTTTCAGTTAGACAGTCTAGAAGCAATATGTGCCAACACAGCTTAATATTATACGCAGCTGAGGACCAGAGCGCTACAATAGTTGAAGATGAAATAAAATACATTATTTTATGCGGTCAAGACTGTTACTTAATAAAAAAATTTAGTGATGCTTTTCGACTGCTGTTGTTTATATAAACAACGTTTAAAAAAACAGTGAAAGGCGTCTGAGTTCTCTGTTCCGCTTCTGTTACAACTGTGGGGCGAGACTTCGGTGGAGAGAATGGCACATCGTTTCCCACAGCGTAAAGGGGTGCTGGATTTCACATTCCACCACTGGCCTTCAAGGCCGCCATATCCCACTATAAGAACTTTTTATTCTTCAGGGTTTGTTAAACTCCCTGTCTATGTTTTTTTTCCTTAACGAAGTATCAGTTTCTAATCGCGACACCGGCCGTAATGGCCGAGAGGTTCTAGGCGCTACAGTCTGGAACCGAGCGACCGCTAAGGTCGCAGGTTTGAATCGTATCTCGGGCATGGATGTGTGTAATGCCCTTAGGTTAGTTAGGTTTAAGTAGTTCTAAGTTCTAGGGGACTGATGACCTCAGATGTTAAGTCGCATAGTGCTCAGAGCCATTTGAACCATTTCTAATCGCGACACCGCGTAGCAGTTGCAGCAGGTACAGTAACTCCAGACACGTTCACGCAAATATGGCTAGAGTTTGACAGTCATCTGGAAGTTTCCTCTGCTTTCGGTGGAGGACACATTGAATAATTGTGAAACATAAATGAAAATATTTTTTTCGTAAGCTAACCTGAGTGTTGTATGTGCAAGCGTCTAAGACATACACCATTGTAAGATGGAGCGGGTAGTCTGAAAATGAAAACTTTGTAGTCGAATTTGTAAAATAAAATTCACACCCAGTTTCTCTCTCCACTCATCTGTAAGATATAGACTCGTAAAATCCAATGCATTTCTTTGAAATACTTTGTAAAATTCGATACAATGTGTAAAGCGCGAGTTACTAGACGGATGTATGGCCTCGTTGGGAAGAATTTCAGTCCGTAACCCACCACAAATTCGAAAGATGTCGAACAAATTTTGCGACCAAATTGGATGCTAAGCACAGTGCTTTTTTCTGGCTAGTTGGACCAACGGCGTTTTGTCTCTTCAAGCTCTAGGGCACTGACACTGATGAATTTATCAACTATTTTGTAACCACATTTGAGAATGCCACAGAGACCAATCATTGTTTTATGTAACTCCCCCTGCCCGTCTCTCTCTCTCTCTCTCTCTCTCTCTCTCTCTCTCTCTCTCTCTCTCTGTGTGTGTGTGTGTGTGTGTGTGTGTGTGTGTGTGTGATTGTTTGTTTGTTTGTTTTTATATCCAATATTATTGTTATTATTCTTTCTTTCTTTTCTCAGACGTTATGTCTGGTCAAAAATGGTAAGCGACGCGGACCTTGATCAAGCGTGACTTCCTTTTAACTGTACGGTATATGCTATATTGCATTTAGGAACTTTCGGGTAATTGAACATGTATCAATAATTACGGATTTCTGTAGTTTGGATGTAGCTGTATTACATTGATGTACTGGTGGATATTGTGTGGTATGACTCCTGTAGCTGATAAAAATGGTTCAAATGGCTCTGAGCACTATGGGACTTAACATCTATGGTCATCAGTCCCCTAGAACTTAGAACTACTTAAACCTAACTAACCTAAGGACATCACACAACACCCAGCCATCACGAGGCAGAGAAAATCCCTGACCCCGCCGGGAATCGAACCCGGGAACCCGGGCGTGGGAAGCGAGAGCGCTACCGCACGACCACGAGATGCGGGCCTGTAGTTGATAGTGTAATTGGTATGCCACATGTTCTTGACTTCCTCAGCCAGTTGGATGTATTTTTTTAAATTTTTTCTCCTGTTTTCTTTTGTATATTTGTTGTATTGGGTATGGATATTTCGATTAGTTGTGTTAATTTCTTCTTTTTACTGGTGATTATGATGTCAGGTTTGTTATGTGGTGTTGGTTTATCTGTAATAATGGTCCTGTTCCAGTAAAAATTTTATTCATCATTCTCCAGTACACTTTGTGGTGCATACTTGTATATGGGAACGTGTTTGTTTTATAAGTTTATGTTGCAAGGCAGGCTGTTGATGTATTATTTTTGCTACATTGTCATGTCTTCTGGGGTATTCTGTATTTGCTAGTATTGTACATCCGCTTGTGATGTGATCTACTGTTTCTATTTGTTGTTTGCAAGTCTGCATTTGTCTGTTGTGGTATTGGGATCTTTAGTAATATGCTTGCTGTAATATCTGGTGTTTATTGTTTGATCCTGTCTTGCAATCATGAATCCTTCCATCTCACTGTATATATTTCCTTTTGTTAGCCATGTGTTGGATGCGTCTTGATCGATGTGTGGCTGTGTTAGATGATACGGGTGCTTGCCATGTAGTGTTTTCTTTTTCCAATCTGTTGATGTTATGTGATCTAATGGGTTGTAGAAGTGATTATGAAATTGCAGTGGTGTAGCCGATGTATTTATATGAGTGAGTGCTTTGTGTATTTTGCTAGTTTCTGCTCGTTCTAGAAAGAATTTTCTTAAATTGTCTACCTGTCCATAATGTAGGTTTTTTATGTCGATAAATCCCCTTCCTCCTCCCTTCCTGCATAATGTGAAATTTTCTGTTGCTGAATGTGTGTGATGCATTCTATATTTGTGGCATTGTGATCGTGTAAGTGTATAGCGTGCTTCTAGGTCTGTGTTACTCCATTTCACTACTCCAAATGAGTAGGTCAATATTGGTATAGCATAAGTATTTATAGCTTTTGTCTTGTTTCTTGCTGTCAATTCTGTTTTCAGTATTTTTGTTAGTCTTTGCTTATATTTTTCTTTTAGTTATTCTTTAATATTTGTATTATCTATTCCTATTTTTTGTCTGTATCCTAGATATTTATAGGTATATGTTTTTTCCATCGCTTCTATGCAGTCGCTGTGGTTATCCAATATGTAATCTTCTTGTTTAGTGTGTTTTCCCTTGACTATGCTATTTTTCTTACATTTGTCTGTTCCAAGAGCCATATTTATATCATTGCTGAATACTTCTGTTATCTTTAGTAATTGGTTGAGTTGTTGATTTGTTGCTGCCAGTAGTTTTAGATCATCGATGTATAGCAAATGTGTGATTTTGTGTGGATATGTTCCAGTAATATTGTATCCATAATTTGTATTATTTAGCGTGTTGGATAGTGGGTTCAGAGCTAGGCAGAACCAGAAAGGACTTAATTAGTCTCCTTGATATATTCCACACTTAATTTGTATTGGCTGTGATGAGATATTACTTGAATTTGTTTGGATATTAAGTGTGGTTCTCCAATTTTTCATTGCTATGTTTAGGAACTGTATCAATTTAGGATCTCCTTTGTATATTTCCAATATTTGTAGTAACCATGAGTGGGGTACACTATCAAAAGCTTTTTGGTAATCAATGTATGCATAGTGTAGCGACCTTTGTTTGGTTTATGCTTGATATGTCACCTCTGCATCTATTATCAGTTGCTCTTTACATCCTCGTGCTCCATTGCAACAGCCTTTTGTTCTTCATTTTTAATTTTGTTCTGTGTTGTATGTGTCATTAATTTCTGTGTAATGGCTGAAGTTAATATTTTGTATATTGTTGTTAGGCATGTTATGGGGCGATATTTAGCTGGGTTTGCTGTGTCACCTTGATCTTTAGGTTTCAGATAAGTTATTCCATGTGTAAGTGTATCAGGGAATGTGTATGGGTCTGCAATGTAACTGTTAAATAATTTAGTTCGATGTGAATGTGTTGATGTGAACTTCTTTAGCCATAAATTTGCTATTTCATCTTTTCTAGGAGCTTTCCAATTGCGAGTAGATTTAATTGCTTGGTTGACTTCATGTTGCAAAATTATCACTTCAGGCATTTGTGGTATCATCTTGTATGTGTCTGTTTCTGCTTGTATCCACTGTGCATGCCTGTTATGTTGACCGTGTTTGACCATATGTTGCCCCAGAAGTGTTCCATGTCTGTTATGTTTGGTGGATTGTCTATTTTAATGTGTGTGTTATCTATTGTCTGGTAAAATTTCTTTTGGTTTGTGTTGAAAGTTTGGTTTTGTTTCCTTCTTTTTTCACTTTTTTTTATCTTCTAAGTCGATTGGCCAATGCTTGCAATTGCTGCTTCTTTTCTTCTAATTGCTCTATCGCTTCTTGTTGTGAGATTTTACCTAACCTTTTTCAATTCTTCTCTGACATTTCATTTCTTATAAATTGTGTTAGCTGTCCGATGTCTTTTCTCAGTTTTTCTATTCTGTGTTGCCATGCTGGTTTTGTGGGTTTCTTCTGTGTGTTGGTTGGTTCTGATCTCTGCCTAGGATGTACATTTAGTGTAGTGAGTGCTGCTATATGAACCAGCAGTTGTAACTCTTCCATAGTTGTGTTTTCATCTATTTTGTTGTGTATGATTGTGTTGATAGTTTTTATTGTTGTTTCGACTTGTGGGTTATTTGGCGGTCTATGCAAGGATGGTCTAATGTCTGTATTTGTGTCTTTGTATTCTATATATGTCAACTGAAATTTTTCTTCTATATCTAACATGTGTGTCACTTCGTGTTTTGTTAGTGCTTGTTCTGGTGGCTGTCTTAAGATTTCGTTTTCCTCTGATTGTTTAATTGATGCGTGTTGTTCTTTGTTTGTTTGCACTGGGATGTTTGAGTCCATTACTGTATTTTCTTCTTCTTCTGATTGCAAAATATTTTGTTCCAGTATTTGTTGTACTTGTTGTTTGATGTTTTCTAATTCTGACTGAGGTATCCTGTTATGTTGGATTATTACACGGATCTGATCAGCTATTCGTTGTTCTGTTAAAAAATTTTAATTCTGGGTATCTGGTAATAAATGTTGTGTATACTTGTGATCTGTATCCAGTTGTGTTGGTTCCTAGGTTTGTTGCTTGGTAATAACAGAACATGAGGTATCGGTTAACTTCATCTGACCATCTCATCCTCTGTCTTTGTTTCCCTTCCAGGGTGGTTGCAGGAAGCATATCCTGCAAAACACCTCTATTTGGATTTAAATCATTTTCCAGTTGGCTAGCAGTGTCGTAATCATTGTGGGCGGGCATAGGGTTCAAGTGTCGTCCCCGACCATGACGGCGCTTGTCCGAGGCTTCTTTAGTTCTGTCCTGAACCAACTAATCACGCTAAATGGGGGGTTAGCCCTATTAGTGGTTTGTTCTTTTCCTCGCCTTTTACGACTGGCAGAACATACCAGAGGCCTATTCTTTTCCCAGACCTCCACGGGGTATTACTATTATTATTATTATAATATTATTATTACAAGTGTAAGAGAAAGAGAAGGAAATGATATGTTTTACATCTCACGCCTAATTTCAAATCCATACAGTTCAGTTAACAAATACTGGATGTATAACTTCCATTGTGTGGTAATATGAGTGAAATTCTTATTCTAGGACAAAAATGTTCTACAGTAATTTTTACAATTCTGATGTTTAATTTCTTCAGTTTAAATATTTTAAAGCAGTTTAAACAACATATCGGGTGATCAAAAAGTCAGTATAAATTTGAAAACTTAATAAACCACGGAATAATGTAGATAGAGAGGTAAAATTGACACACATGCTTGGAATGACATGAGGTTTTATTAGAACAAAAAAAAGGAAAAAAAACTAAGTTCACAAAATGTCCGACAGATGGCGCTGGACAGCAAAATGTCCGTGACTGCGCATGACAATCGTGTATAAGAGGAGCTGTAATGAGAGAGAGAATCAGATGCCCCAATAAACGCAGCATGTTGACGTTACATAAAAAGGCGCTTTTAGTGAAGGTGAATTATCAGAATGGGGAATATGCTTGTTCAGCGTTACGGTCCTATCGCCATAGGAAGGGGATTCGAACGGGTAAAGTACCGTTGACAAATGCAGCTGTGGCGAGAATGATTTCGAAGTTCGAAGCCACAGGTTGTTTAGACGATAGACCCCGTAGTGGCCGACCGAGCACAAGGCGTAATGCTGCTGAGACAGTTCAGGAATAAATGGAGACTGTAGCGGGTTCGTCTATGCACGGAGAAGTCAGCGCTCGTGGAGTCACACGTCGCACCGGCATTCCATACACTACTTTTTGGTTGGCGCTTAGGCGTATCCTCCAATGTTGCCCGCATCTCGTGGTCGTGCGGTAGCGTTCTCGCCTCCCACGCCCGGGTTCCCGGGTTCGATTCCCAGCGGGATCAGAGATTTTCTCTGCCTCGTGATGGCTGGGTGTTGTTTGCTGTCCTTAGGTTAGTTAGGTTTAAGTAGTTCTAAGTTCTAGGGGACTGATGACCGTAGATGTTAAGTCCCATAGTGGCCAGAGCCATTTGAACCATTTGAATCTCCGATGCTATCCGTACAAAATCCATCGGCATCATGAACTGGTACCTGGCGATTTAGTGAAGCGGAGGGCATTTTCCGTCTGGGTGTTTCAAAAGATGGTGGAAGATGACGATTGGTTGAGTAACGTGTTGTGGACCGACGAAGCTCATTTCACGCTCCGAGGGTCTGTCAACGTCGACAACTGCAGAATTTGGGCTGCCGAAAATCCTAGACCTGTCGTGGAAACTCCATTGCACGACGAGAAAGTCACAGTATGTGTTGGATTTACCACATCTACCGTTATCGGGCCTTTTTTCTTCCAGGAAATCGTGATTCTGGTTTTGTAACAGCTACCGTGACGGGTGAGAGGTACGCCGATATGTTACAGCATCGCATCATCCCCAGCCTGGCTGATAAACACCTGCTGGAACGTACGATGTTTATGCAGGATGGCACTCCACCCCATACTGCTAGACGTTTAAAAGACGTCTTGCGCGCGTCGTTTGGTGATGATCGTTTGCTCAGCCGCCACTTTCGTCATGCTTGGCCTCCCAGGTCCCCAGACCTCAGTCCGTGAGATTATTGGCTTTGGGGTTACCTGAAGTCGAAAGTGTATCGTGACCGACCGACATCTCTAGGGATCCTGAAAGACAACATCCGACGCCAGTGCCTCACCATAACGCCGGACATACTTTACAGTGCTGTTCACAACATTATTCTTCGACTACAGCAATTGCTGAGGAATGGTGGTGAACATATTGGTCATTTCCTGTAAGGGAAATCATCTTTGCTTTGTCTTACTTTGTTATGCTAATTATTGCTATTCTGATCAGATGAAGTGCCATCTGTCGGACATATTTTGAACTTTTTCATTTTTCGGTTCTAATAAAACCCCATGTCATTCCAAGCATGTGTGTCAATTTGTACCTCTCTATCTACATTATTCCGTGATTTATTCAGTTTTCAAAATTATGCTGACTTTTTGATCACCCGGTAAAACATAGTATTAAGAAAATTTTGCTCAAGATGAACGAGAACTGTTTATGTTACCTAAAAAAAAAGCGAGTTCCCGAAAATACAAAATTCACTGCTGTAATAATCGACATTTCTATCATCATATTATGTTAATATTAATTCATTGTTTAGTGTCAGTAATTTGAGTGATGTACTGATAATGGTGAAGTATAGCATCATCATTTGTAAGACTTTGTAGTTAAAGTGCTTCAGTTCAATAAAAGATTTACTGAAAAAAAATATTGACCTCTTTTCGAGGTGGCCCTCAATTCTTAATTACCGTAAACTTCTAAGGTAGATCTAGCACTTAGACCACACATTACTAGAATTACCATACATATCACAATTTAGATCCTCAGTTACCGCCACTCAGTTTAAACTCCCTCTGCTGCCAGCAGAACGTGCAACAGCAGCAAGCCAGGACTAAACTGAGATATTGTTAGTGCCGAGAACAGTCCACACAGCGTCCGCTTGCGTTCTGCAACAACTGCAGAGTTGCAGCTCTGCGCCCGTATTAGTTAAACCGATTTGCTAAACCGAATGATCGCACGTGTATAATAAATTAAAGGTATCGTGTAACAGAGTCGGCGCCGCGGTCGTTTATTGGCGTGGAAACAGGCCCGCCGCCCTAAATTAAATTTTGCGAGCTGAATTTCATCTCCTCGCTTAATTGCAGACGGGTGTTCGGCCTAAAACAAACTGACGTATACATAGCAATGTTACAGGCCGGAACTCAAATAAAAGTTTTTGCGCGGTTATTATGCAGTAGACGAGATTTCATTTACTGTACCTTTGTGGAAACTAAATGTAGCGGTTTTATTTTTGTACTCTGTCTCCCCACTAATGTTCAGCTTCCCCCGTTCCCAAGCTTTACTGGTAAGAATGTAGGATTGTGCACCGTTTTTTAAAATTATGTTATAGATGTTATCTGAAGTTTCAATAACTTTAAAACACTTAAAGTTTTTCTATGTATTTGTTTTATTCCTACAGGAAAGTACTTTGTACGCTAACAAGGATTTGTTGTAAACTTTTAAATTTAAAACTAAGTTCATAAAATAAATATCAATCCTCCACAATTATATTCAACTGGGAAAAATTATTGATTAAATCTAATTTGAAGGTTTCTGAGCATCTTTAATGCCGTAAAGCAACGTACATTCTTCACGATGCCGTGATGCTCTGTGACAGAGTTCGCCAGCAATGTGGGCAGCATGAATTCGATTGGTCGAGGTAGAATTTTAAGCAAAGCTATGGATGCCGTGAGCATGTCCGTGAATCTTAAAACACATAGGGATGAAAAAAATTAATTTGTCATGATTTTTTAAATTTAAGCAAACTTTATTAACAGTCTTTTGTAAAAGACCGCTAGTTAAATATTTATATTTATAATTAAACCAGGATCTTTTTGTCTGTGTTGAGTAATTAGAAATAAGAAGACGTGCTTGTTCTGTAAAAATGACAGTTATATGTTAATTACCCTATATTTGATGAATTTTATATTTAAATGCTGTAGGTATTTGAAATTAATGGAAAAAATAAAACAATAAATGATCGAAACGAGACTCGAACCAGTAACCCATCAATTATTATCAGTCAAGAGCGCTACTAATGGTTTCCATATTTATTTATTTTACGCCTCACAAAAATGCTCGTACAACATGCACATTTGTTTAAAAATTGGCGTCGGTTAGGAATCGAATCCAGGACCCTTCAAAATATTCGACCTTATTTTAGGATATTATGGACTCCCGGAACGTGATTTTCTCGAGTTTTTCAGAGCTACACCGACCTGGTTTGGTGATTGAATTCTGAACGTCATCTAACACATATACAAAAAAGTTGCAGAACTCCGATTGCCGTGTAGTCTTGTTGTAAGTGGTAGCCAACACTTTTCTGGAGGTTTCGGGTTGTTCAGTAAAATCGGGCTAATGTTTACCCAAAAACAACCCATGATACCTTCTTAATGTTTCTCCTATATCGTCACGAGACACGAATGCATTAGAGAGAAAGTATAATAAATACTCATATGAATCTGAAAATATCCTCCCGCGCTGACTGCTTCTTGCATTAATTTTTTTTTCTTTCCTCAAATAAGACATATTTTCGGACATTTAGCCATTTTCTAGTATCTAGTAGAGCCCTGAAACAGGCATATTTGGGTTAAAGTCAAAACACGTTTGTGTCTTGTGTTGTACTGCGGTGTAGAGGCTATGAACCAAGGGCCTCGCAAATTTTTGTGACGTTGTTTGTTTAAGTGCGTTGTTACACGTGAATTGGTATGTTAAGTCACAGTTATTCAAGAGCCTCTTTCTGTTGCCTGTTTTGAACACCGCCCGCTTCATTTTAACAATGTATGTTCAACGTAAGCTTTGGCATTAACTGCAGTATATTGGTGAACCAAAACATGACGACCACCCGCTAAATAGCGTGTGTTGATCGACCTTTATAAAGGAACACAACAGCGTTTCTGTATGACACGCCTTCGACAAATCGTTGTTACGTTCCCGGAGGTACATGGCAATAGGTGTCTACGCACAGGTCACGTAAGTTCCCGTATATTTTGAGCGGGTTATTTGAGGGAGCGGAGCCGGTGTCCGATAACATTCTAAGTATGGATCAGCTGAATCTGGTGGCCAAGAGATCAACTTGATTTCGCTATCGTGTTACTGAAACCACTGTACCACAGTGCTGACCTTGTGACACTAACAGTTACCACAGTGGAAGATGCCGTCCCCGTTGAGGGTACAGGTGGTCCGTCGTTGACCATAAAAAGATGCAGGTGTTCTACAAACGTTTACACCTCGTACTCAGCTAACTACCTCAGAATACCACCAGAGTTTCTAGATGTAAAAGATGTCCTACTTGCATTGTACTGAACTGCGTCCGTGGCGCGCTGGATTTTTCGAGCAATGGTGGGATGATGAAGTATCCAGACACGACTATCGACATGTAGTAACAAGATATGCCAATCATCCTACCAGACGACAGATTTCCATTAATTTCAGCTCCAGTGTTGACTATGCCATGCCTACAGAAATCGTAATTGGCCATATCGGTGGGCCAACGAGGGAATACGTAGGATCATCTGCTGCGGGTCTGTGTGTTCAACAACATCGGTTGAACGATGTGCTCCGGAACGTTTGTAACTGTACAAGCTTTGTACTCTGTCGTCATATCGGCCGCCAATCCTGTTTTACAGAGTGAACAAGCACCAGGCATTCACGTTTTATGATAGGGCGAGTGTGACCAACACCTTCTCGCCTACTCGTGGTTTAACGTCCTTCAGCCACTTTCCACAGATACTCACGTCATCAGCAAGCAAACAGCAGACCAGCTTCGCCGTTTGCGAGGAACTCATACCAGTCTGAATGTAGAGCCACGAGA
Organism: Schistocerca piceifrons; assembly: GCF_021461385.2. Classification (NCBI taxonomy): domain Eukaryota; kingdom Metazoa; phylum Arthropoda; class Insecta; order Orthoptera; family Acrididae; genus Schistocerca; species Schistocerca piceifrons. The sequence continues at coordinate 363,967,485 of NC_060144.1, read as the reverse complement.
ATAGCGCTCGAGACATTGGCGCCGGCAATGTAGGTGCTCGTAGCAAGCCTAGCTTTACTTCTGGATCACTTCATTAAACTTTGAGCTGTATCAAACAATTCGCGCCCGCAGAAATGTCTGTTCGTTACTGACGATACTCGCTACAACGTATCAATCCATACAATACAGAATGATAGTCTTTACTCAACGTACAGTTGACTACAGTCTTCGATGTACAGTTCTGCCATCTCATACAACTCTCGCTGCTGGATCCGACTAAAACGATGCTGTCGTCGTAAGCGATGACTGCACAGTGGGCTCTGTACTCTGCCGTTAGGACTCTTTCAGCAGTGGCAGCGTAAGGAACCTGTTGACGTTGCGTCCACGCCGTTGTCTCTCATTCGTTGTTGCGTCAGGAAGCGACTGTCTTTAACTGTGCTTCCGTCGTGGGGTGCCAATTTTGGCACGGGCTTTGGACCTCTATCTTCGAACGACACCATACTGCCCTTTGTGAAACTCGTTTATGTTTGAGGTTTTCCCCATTTGAGGTTCGTTTCGTCTCTTTAATAGTTCCCCTTTCGGTTCTTCTCAGCTTAAATACTTTCCTTACAACGGCACGTGCCCACAACTGAATATCACGGTGTGCAATGGTCAAAATGTGTTGGCACCTCAGAGAACGTCAGTATCGCCGGTTACACCGTGCACTCGAAACTGGCTGAATGAAAAATGATAACAAGGTGGTGTAATCCAACTAAGTGCATCAGGTGCGACTGAGTACTCCCATTTAAAACATTTGTTTCTACTGTGGACCTCATTGCCACCAAAATATTTGTCATACAAAAAAATAAGGCTTGATTTTCACAGAGTTGTTACGTAAAGTAACTCTTTCATATGCCTCAAACGCAGGCGCTGGAAACCGTTCCGAGAGTTCCTTCCAAATCTGTGACATTGCACATCGTACTTCAAATAAATCCAGAAAAAATGAATTTTTTTCATTAAAAGTAAGTGCCATACTAATGTCATACTGCGAAATATTTGCTTCTTAGCATCCAGAAATGCCCTTTTTATTCACGCCACTGTGGTATTTGCCAGAAAGTATGGAGTACTGCACTTTTCGGTGTAGCTTATTAGAATCTATGTTTCACAAACCAAGGTACGGAATTCCTGGGCTATATAATGTAAATGGAATAAAAGTTCTTTAACGGTTATTGACTGCCATATCCTCTGCCGTCAGCAGGACGCAGCATTTCCGTGGATCTTGCCAGGTATATCTGTGTTGAAAGAAATCTGTCAACTGTTAACACCACCAAGTTCGACGTCTCTTTTGTGACGGTATGAACACGATATTTCCACGGTGGTTTTGTATTGAGCAGTGACACCTTGTTAACCAAATGCACATCTTAAGCCAAATAAATAACGGCAATCAGTGGTATCGCACCACGCACGCACGCACGCGCGCGCACACACACACACACACACACACACACACACACACACACACACACACACACACACACACACATAAACCTATTGAGCCTGATTATCATCATCATCATCTCCACCTTCATTGTCATCGTCATCGTCGTGAGGGCCGGAATTGGACAATCTATTATTCCGTGCGAATGTTTCTGTTTCGAAAACTAATAACATTTTCGGGGTTCCCTTTGCTAAAGTACAGTATAAATGCCTTCTTCAATCCGCAGGTGTCTTTCTTGTATTTGCATTCTGTTATAGCTTACGTGACGTATTTTCGTTTGTTGTGCTTTATGGAACAGATCATCTTTCGAAGTCCACTAGCTAGTATGATAGTTGGAGCTGATAACTTAATGTGGTTAAAGGGACACTCAGGCATTTGGCAAAGCGGTGTAATAGATGGACGAGCAAAATACAGCGTGAAAGAGGAGAAGATTTTCCTTATACAGCTTTTGTGTTACGAATACTTACACCTTTCAAGAGAAAATAGGTATTCCTGAAATGGAAGCAGCAGTACACTCTGTATGTAGCATGTAGCGAACACTCAAAAAACGAGAGACATATGAACCACGTCTTTTGAGGAGGACTAGAGCCGCACGGGATTAGCCAGGCGGTCTAGGGCGCTGCAGTCACGGGCTGTGCGGCTGATCCCGGCGGAGGTTCGAGTCCTCCCTCGGGCATGGGTGTGTGTGTTTGTCTTTAGGATAATTTAGGTTAAGTAGTGTGTAAGCTTAAGGACTGATGACCTTAGCAGTTTAGTCCCATAAGATTTCACAAACATTTGAACATTTTTGAAGGACTAGATCCGCTTCACTCTGATACAGACTGTTGGAAATTTCATGAGATTAATACGGTGCACGGTACTTGAAGCAAACACTTGTTACTTTGTCACCGATCATATGAAAACACTGGTATTTTTTCAGGAGTAGCAATAATCTAGTCTCATAAGCGTACACTGCATAGCAAAACATCTGCAAGTCGTGGACGAAATATTGTGACGGAGGAATGAATACAGATTAACATTTTCCGTGGAATTCATAAATTTTGAGAAAGCTTTTGACTCATTTTTAATAAAATGTATCTTACAAAAAGTGAAACCGCCCATCCGGTCACCTAGTCATCCAGTCCCTCTTGCCTGTCGCCTTCCTAACGGCTTTCAGTGCCAATAAAAATTACAACTTCTGTATTTTATATAGTTTTTAATCGTTGTTCATGCTTATCACACCTTCAGACATAACGTTTCATTTATTACTTCTTTAGTTCTAACCCTTTTTGGAACACATTTTGCAGAGAGTATCTAAATAAACACCTGAATGTAACTACAAAACTGTGTCGTTGTACGACACATAGTTCAAGAGATATGGCGTCATAAACATTGACATACGTGGAAAACTAGCTAGCAAATTACCCAGATTTGAAGCTGATTTATACATGACAGTTCGGATTTTTATGGCACGGAGAAGATGGGAGGAACGTCCTCAAACCGTTACCCATTCATCTGGTCAAACAGGTTTTCAGTAGCAGTTTGCCTACCTAACCGCCTCTAGGGCAACAAAATTTTTGATTTTCATTATTCCATATAACCTAATACTGACCAAATTTAAAAATTTAAAATTCTCTGATAACCTACTCACAACATGTGTAATCTTACGTTAAATGCTTAACACAATAAGTCAGGTACGACGAGCGTTCAATAAGTAATGCAACATATTTTTCACGGCCAACGTCGGTTGAAAGAATGTGGAATTTGCTGAGGGAGATCTGGAATATTTTCGCTTCGGACCCTACAGTTTCATGAAGTTCCGATACGTGGCAGCGCTATACGCAGCCTTCAAACTGTCGTCTCTGAAGGATGTGCGTCCCAGGCAGGAAGCTACCACTGAGCTTCTTTTTTGATGGAAACCAGGATGTCCGTGTAGACGTGGTGGTGAACACAAGCACGGTCATTCGTCGGGTGAGGCCTCTGTCATTATCGCAACAGCACTGGATTGGTCTTCCTGATCTCGAACCTTCTGGCTTCCACCATTTGGCCCAATGGAGGATGCACTTCGCGGAATTGGTGCAACAAGACTTTGGCTCCGACGTCGGCCGACAGAATGGTACCATGCGGGTATGGAGACTCTTCCGGTAGGGTGGCGTAAGGCCGTCGCATTGAACGGAGATTATGTTGAAAACTAGAATTTTGTAGCCGAAAGAGCGGAAAATGATATGGGGTATTTGAATCTTGAATAAAACCATCCTACTTTTAGAAAAAAAATGTGTTGCATTAGTTACTGAACTTCCCTCTTATTAATGTTGGACACTTTGTACAGGGTAGGGAAAATTTACAGTGCTAAGGAGAACAGAGTTCTAAGGTAGAAAGAAACAGCAGAAGGAAAGAAATACAGTTCAAACCTGATTGTAGCAGGTGTTGAAAGTGACCGCGACTTATCTCTTGGCGCTTTTTGGCCCCGTTCTGCAAGTTGCTGAAGACAGGTCGAAAATACACTGCTGAAATTGCTGCAGTATCATCCGAAATGTTCTGATGCAGTTTTTCAAGCGTATGATGGTTGTTGCAATACACTTTGGACTTGAGGGCTTCCCACACAAAGTAACGACCTGGACAGCCAGCAACGGCTGCGACCACACTGATCTCTGCTAACAACTCTGTCAGACGCGAAGATTGTGTAAATACGCTCCAAGGTTCGGGCAGCAGTATGGGCAGTTGCTCCATCCTGTTGGAAGTAACTATAGGTCTTTCCCTCCTCCGTTAATACTGTCACAAATTCACGTCCAATCGTATTCACTTGTCCAGGCCACGTTATATGCCCCACGCTGTATATGCCACGCGGCACCTAACTCACGAAGCGCAAATTATCCAGACTTATTCAATCAATATTTCACAATTTTTATGGGATCGTACTGGGTGGGGGAAGGGGACACTGAAAAGGTCACTCAACCACCATTCAAAAAGTTCATAGCTTTTGGAAATTTTTCTCGCCGATACCCCAACAAAGTAATGAGAAAGTTAGAGTACATTTTCGCTGCTCATGCAGTAAAACTTAAGCATTTATTACTGCTTTTCCACTAAGTGTAATCGCGACACATTTGTCATACAGTCGCCACACAAACCACTGGATGTACCTGCAGTATTATAGCATTTTCAGGCGCTTAGTTCAGGAGATATGTCGACATCAACATTGAAATGTTCGAAAAACTACTTTTCCTGATGCGATTTTATACTTTAGAGAATCGGTGGATGATGGTGGTGTTACTGGTTAGTTATAATAAACATCATGAGGACTTCTTTGCTGAGTGTACACCTTGATGACAGCTATGGAGTTCCTTGTGGAATGGCTAGGAGATGAAGTAATAAAAAAGAATTGAACTTTTCAGAAGAGTTATACGAAAAACGTTGTTCTGAGTCCGATATATCACCGTGAAGAATGTTGCCGGAGCCCTGAAGTCCCTCCCGCAGAACTTGGGGCCACTCCGCTCACGTAGCTCGGTGCCCGGAGTGCAGCGGGACGAGTTACTGCCTCCTTCCTCCGCGGTGTCCAGCTCGCGGTATTCGGAGGGCCTCTCGCGCTACTTGCAGCGTCGCACGGCGGGATTCCGGGAGCTGCGGTGAGACTCTTTCCGGGGAGGTGCGCGGGCCGCGAGGTTCAATGTAGCGTGAATGGGCCAACTTGGCGGTCTGGCGCGCGCGAACTTTGGCGGGCGTGATTCACGGCGTTCCCAAAGAGCGTCCTGGCCGACCATTAAAGACGCGCCTCCTCCTGAGGATGGAGGGGGTGCAACACAAGTCGTGCTCGCTGTCTTTGCACAAATATTAGAAATCTTCGTTGGAAGCAGCCGTGGTGAGATAGAAGACAATCCGCGAGACCTGGCTCAGCCGTTGGAAAGTTTACTATGGTGTCAAAGAATGTACTGAGAGTAGCCATAACGTTTTCATTTTCGCTTAAAAAGAGTCTAGGTGAACCGTGATAAAAATTGCTGTTTTGAAGGGCGCGCCGCAACGCCTTCTCTGAAGCAGTCGTTCTCCGTTTCTGGCGATGGCGCCACTGTGGCAATCGCAGATTTGGTGTCTCCCTCTTGTGGGAAAGGGGAGAGGTTGCCTCTTCACGTGCATTTAAGGGGCGCTATCAGCTCGGCAGGGAGTCAGTCCGAGTGCGGCTGGGTCAGTCTCGCGTCACCAGGTGCTGGTCTCTCTCTCGTTCGCACTTGTGCGTCAGTGAGTGTTTTTCTGTCGTCGGAGTGCTAGTATGTCTGTCGTTTGGATCAAACTTTAAAGCCAGAAAATTAGAGTCTTGCCACTCCGTCAAAAACAGAACCCAGCTAGTGGTCGGCCGGTGGGGGCTGTGTTCCTGCATCTGAGTCTGCGCATTAGGCCGCCAGTCTGCTCCAGTTTCTTCAGGCAATGGTCATTGGCGGTTGGGTCGGTCGGTTGGTCGGTCGCGCACTGAGACACAAGATGACTGGTCCGCCTTGAGTGTCGGCGCATGTGAGGCCCCCACGAGAGTCCAGTGGGCCGCGCCGTATAGAACGAGAGTAACAGAGTCAAACCACGATATCGGGCTGGACGGGGCGACCTGCGACGCCTTTCTGGCTTTCAGGTTCATATACAAGGAAAACGTTGCCTTGGCTCACACTGTCTTTCGCAAACACACACACGCCGACCTGTACAAGGCGCGTTCAACAAGTACAGCAGCACTTTTTACCGGCCAGCTTCGGTTGCAAAAAGGCGGAATTTGTTTTGGGACGTTCTGAAATATTCCTGCTCCAGTCCCTATAGTTTCATGAAGTTCCGATTGTGGCGACGCTATATGATGCCTTTAAAACGGTGTTTGTAACGGAAGCAGAGACCTCAGAGCTGCCACTCCGTTTGTCTTAGTGGAAAACCAGAGAGATGCAGATATTCGTAGGCTCTTGCAGAATGCCTACAGAGACCTGGCACTGAACAAAAGCATTGTGAGTCGTTGGGAGAGGCGTCTGTCATCATCACAACCAGGTCACGGAAACCTGGCCGATCTCCCGCGTGTCGGCCGGCCACAGACAGCTGTCACACCTTGAACGTTGGAACATTGTGGACACTCTCATTCGAGGTGATCGACACATCACAACCAATCGCCTCGCTGCACAACTTCTCCTTCTTCATGACAACATAAGGCCTCACGCAAGCCTGCGCACCCGAGAAGAGCTCACAAAAATCGTTGGACTGTTCTCCTTCATCCACTCTACAGCCCGAATCTTACGCCTTCCGGCTTCCGTCTATTTTTTCCAATGAAGTATGCACTCTGCAGGAAACAGTACGTGAGTGACGAGGAGGTTACTGCTGCAGCAAGACTTTGTCTCCGACATCAACCAGTGGAGTGGTAGCATGCTGGCAGATAGGCCTTCCCACGGTGACGTAATGCCGTCGCACTCGACGGAGATTATGTTGAAAAATATGGTTTCCTAGCCTAATAATACGGACTTTTGGAATTGCAATTAAAATTAACCTGCTTTCAGAAAAGAAGTGTTGCATTACTTATTGAACAGTCCTCGTATCTGCGAACTACGAGGAGTCGTCACCCTTCCCAACGCAACTGTGTATTTCGTATTTTCGTTCATAGGGCTAGAGCTATCAGATCGGGACAGCTTATCAGCAGAGCATAGCCATGTCGGCTCTGAGTTTGTCCAGAACAGGTACTCCAATAAGCAAATTCACAATGTCTTTCGACCAGCACACACTAAACATCAAGATCAGTCAGAAGAATTGGAGAACTCCACGATGATGTTTATTCTGCCTTATGTTGGTGGCGTGTCGTTTAAGATCGGCAGGCTATTTAAAATACATCAAATAACGTCTGCCTTCCACCCCCCCCCCCCCATGCGAGTGTACACGATGCTGTATTCCGCTAAACACGACATTACTCTAGGTCAGTGGTTCCAAACCTGACGAAGCAGCGCACATACACACCTAGGAGCGGGTGCGGTGTTATTTTGCGTAGAATGTAAAATGGTATATGGAATACAGCTATGAGTATTGACAATACCAACTAACGAGTTTGGTAAAATATCTATAGGTCGGTATTTTCTTCGGAAGATATCGACATACATCGGACCTATATTCCCCACGATGTATCGATATCAAAATACCAATATCGATTGCCCATATTTTTATTCTGTATTATAATTTTTCACAAATTTTCGTAAATATTTGCAGTTGTTGTTTTGAAATTGTGGTAGAACATAATTTTACTTTCACTGTGTGAAGAAATGTCGCTACGTTTTGAGCTTTCATCACGTCCAATCTTCCTCTTTGAATGTATAAAGCAAGTGTAGGTCGCACAAACTGCTAGGTCACTGGGGAGAAGTCGACATGAAGTATTCCGGACAAATCCGATATGTGACGAAACCGAACGACGGACCCATCAAATACATTTCATTGTGCCACTTCCATGTAGTTACCAAAGTTAGGAAAGTGGTTATAGCGAAGCGTGAATGTGCATGGTTTTCCTTTCAGCTCTTGACCTGGGGGGGGGGGGGGGGGGGGGGGCCGGACAGGCAGTTTGCTAGCTTGTTGATGTGCAGTTTCCAATAATAAATTAATACTTAAATATACAGCTTACATTTTCATAGCCTGGTTTGTGGATATTTATTCCGTCGTTATATCGATATACTGATACTTGTCCATTATGTACAGACAGTTTTTAAATATCGATAGATCGGATTCACGATGTTTTTTAAAAAACATTAACAGTACCAATATCAACACGAGAAGCACTTATTGGGCGGATTCTACGTAAATCTCTGCACACCGTTTTACGCTGCTATGAGGGTTATTGATTCGTAGTAATCCTGTGCGGCAGTTGTAGCGTTGTTCCGGGAAAGCCAACCCACTCCTCCACGAACACTTCTCGCTTGTCAGTTTACAGAAACACCATATCTCCCCAGCGTTTCCTGTCCAGTTTTGTCATCGGAGCAGACAAAACGTTTCCATTGAGCTAGTGTTTATAAAATGAAGTTATTTCCAGGTTATACAGCACCTCTGTTTTGTCACCAGTCTTCTGACAGTTTTGATGCGGCTGCGAGGAACGCATCTGCTGCGGTAACCTCTTCATCTCTGAATAGCGCTTCCACCCTACATGCTCAATTAATTGTTTGATGGATTACTTCGCCTATAGTTTTTACCCTCAATATGATGCTGGTCATCTCATGATATCTTAATAAACATCGTATCGTCCTGATATTTCTCCTTGTCAGTGTTTCCCGTACGATTCCCTCTTAGCCGATTCTGCGGAGAATTTCTTCATTTTTATGTTATACTTCCACCTAATTTTCAACATTTTTTTTGTAGTACCACATCTCGAATACTTCGGTTTTTATTCTGTTCCTGGAACAGTACTTCTTTAGTTTTGTTAAATGAGATTTAATGAATAATACGTTCCTATATATAATGCCTACGAAGAGTTTATTTGTGAGTGTATTGTTGTAAGTGAACTATGAACTGTTAGTGGCTGGTTGGTTGTTTGGTAGATTTGGGGAATGGGCCAAACTGCGAAGTCATCGTTCCAATCGGATTAGAGAACCATCCCGACATTATCTATCGAAATCACGAGGAAACCTAAATCAGGAAGGCAGGACGCGGGTTTGAACCCTCGTCCTCCCGAATCCTAGTCCAGTGTGGTAACCACTCCGCCACCTCGTTCGGTACTGTTGCTGGCTTATGGATTGGCTTGATAAATGTGTCTCCTTGGTGCTGCCTATCGTTAACACAGTATTGGAAAGCAGCGTAACTGCGTCGTAGTCACTCGCTGGTGAATTAATAAATGACCGGAGAGTTGCTGCATTTCTCTCAACAATAATTGTGTTACGTATAGACTGCTCAGATCTCTTCAACAGGAATTGTCGAAACTTGTTGAATTGGGTTCAGTTAGTGGAGACACTTATTTCCCATCTATGCTCAAGTCTAGAACAGTAGGATACTGTTACTTACACCTGATGTGTAAATATTTGAAGTTTCGTAACACCTACGTGACGTAATTCTGTTGCAGAGGGAGCCAGTTTAAGCCTGTGGTCACTTCAAATATTGGAAGAGCTGTGGCCGGGGTGATGTGAGAAATATTTCACCCGTTGTTAGTGGAGACAAAGAAATCGACACTGTCGAATTACAAATTGACAGCATGTTACACTTGGAACAGGGTCTTCAGTGTGGTTAGTAGTTGACTGCTCCAGCTGTTGAGACTTTTGAAGTAATTTCACATTTAACAAATGCAAATACATTCTCACGTAAAAAACACAGCAAAGACGAGCTTAGTGAATTTGTTTTGTCTACCGACATAAAGGAACTATTCAGGAAATGCTGAGAAAGTATATTTTGTAAACTAAAAGCGAGCAGTGGTTATGGAGTGGGACATTGCCTTTCCGTGAAGAACACTACAGCTGGCGACTATTCATCAATTTCCCTTCGGCGGTACAAAACCATATGCAGAGATTTCCGCGGATTCCGCCCATATTCGTTTTCTGCGTTAGTATTAATAATAACTTATTCCTATATTCCGTTTAGTATTAACCGACTTGTGGAATATAAAGACCCCAGGCACGTCGGTGCAGCATGCCGCCAGTGATTCATAAGGCACTCTGAAAAAGAGTCGGTGAAATATCCCTCTATTTCTACTGGCGACATCGTGGTGTAGATAGTGTCTGGAATTGGCTAATGGCTCTTCAGTTTGCAGGGATCCGGCGAACTACCTTCCCTCACACTTCTAGCTTCCACCCTCTCTCACAGCCACTACCCTTTTACAACCCTAGATTACAACTGATTAGTTAATACGGATCTGCTGTACGTAGAGGTGGTAAATTAGATATTTCTTCTTAACCCACATAATTTAACATTAAACATTTATTTTATGCAATAAAACGCAATTTTTAGCATACCTGACTTTTCCGTCCCCTGGTACGTGTAAACTACACTCCTGGATATGGAAAAAAGAACACATTGACACCGGTGTGTCAGACCCACCATACTTGCTCCGGACACTGCGAGAGGGCTGTACAAGCAATGATCACACGCACGGCACAGCGGACACACCAGGAACCGCGGTGTTGGCCGTTGAATGGCGCTAGCTGCGCAGCATTTGTACACCGCCGCCGTCAGTGTCAGCCAGTTTGCCGTGGCATACGGAGCTCCACCGCAGTCTTTAACACTGGTAGCATGCCGCGACAGCGTGGACGTGAACCGTATGTGCAGTTGACGGACTTTGAGCGAGGGTGTACAGTGGGCATGCGGGAGGCCGGGTGGACGTAACGCCGAATTGCTCAACACGTGGGGCGTGAGGTCGCCAGTGGTCGGCGGAAGGTGCACGTGCCCGTCGACCTTGGACCGGACCGCAGCGACGCACGGATGCACGCCAAGACCGTAGGATCCTACGCAGTGCCGTAGGGGACCGCACCACCACTTCCCAGCAAATTAGGGACACTGTTGCTACTGGGGTATCGGCGAGGACCATTGGCAACCGTCTCCATGAAGCTGGGCTACGGTCCCGCACACCGTTAGGCCGTCTTCTGCTCACGCCCCAACATCGTGCAGCCCGCCTCCAGTGGTGTCGTGACAGGCGTGAATGGAGGGACGAATGGAGACGTGTCGTCTTCAGCGATGAGAGTCGCTTCTGCCTTGGTGCCAATGATGGTCGTATGCGTGTTTGGCGCCGTGCAGGTGAGCGCCACAATCAGGACTGCATACGACCGAGGGACACAGGGCCAACACCCGGCATCATGGTGTGGGGAGCGATCTCCTACACTGGCCGTACACCACTGGTGATCGTCGAGGGGACACTGAATAGTGCACTGTACATCCAAACCGTCATCGAACCCATCGTTCTACCATTCCAAGACCGGCAAGGGAACTTGCTGTTCCAACAGGACAATGCACGTCCGCATGTATCCCGTGCCACCCAACGTGCTCTAGAAGGTGTACGTCAACTACCCTGGCCAGCAAGATCTCCGGATCTGTCCCCCATTGAGCATGTTTGGGACTGGATGAAGCGTCGTCTCACGCGGTCTGCACGTCCAGCACGAACGCTGGTCCAACTGATTCGCCGGGTGGAAATGGCATGGCAAGCCGTTCCACAGGACTACATCCAGCATCTCTACGATCGTCTCCATGGGAGAATAGCAGCCTGCATTGCTGCGAAAGGTGGATATACACTGTACTGGTGCCGACATTGTGCATGCTCTGTTGCCTGTGTCTATGTGCCTGTGGTTCTGTCAGTGTGATCGTGTGATGTTTCTCACCCCAGGAATGTGTCAATAAAGTTTCCCCTTCCTGGGACAATGAATTCACGGTGTTCTTATTTCAATTTCCAGGAGTGTATTAGCCCTAAGAAAACTACTTCGTAGTAAATTTCATGTTGTTTACTTTAGTATTAGTAAGTATTTCGCTAGGAGCCGTGGGTTTCGTGTTGTTCAAGAAAAACATAAAACAGACTAACACGCCACCGAACTGTATATTTTGTGTTGTTCGTAGGACTCGTTCCAGCTATGTTACAAATGTTTTCTCGTAATTTTCCTCCGTGGGTTTGACTATTAGGCCATGTAATACTAAGTGCATTGGGACTACCACAGTGTGGTTTCCAAAGATCCACGCTCTTATGGAGCCACGCATCAATTTAGCAAACTATAGAAATATCCTGGCAAGGTTACGAGAGGCTCACGGGACGAGGCGTCGTGAGCTGGTACTCAAGTTGGTTGCTTTTTCTGGTTTCGGTCCGCTACCAAATTGTAGCACACTCGTCATATTCTCCCAACATCAAATAATGACTTCCTTTCTTTTCGAATGAAGAAACTAACGTGCGGTAGGCATTTCCAGAATCATGACAAGGTGATATCTGAGGCAGTACTTTTCCCGAAGAGCCAAATTACAGACGGCTGGAATGAAGGTCTGCGCCAAAACGTCCACCATTGGGAAAATAAAGTCGCATTGGAGGGTGAATACGTGGAGGAGGACTGACAGTGTCACCGTGTTTCATGTGATTCATCGTCATATCTTAAAATTTGCGGTTGGAAAACAAAGAAGTGAAACGGTTACTCTTTAGAAAATCGAGAATTGCACGTGTTGGTTGGCTTGGCTCTGAGCACTATGGGACTTAACATTTTAGGTCATCAGTCCCCTAGAACTTAGAACTACTTAAACCTAAGTAACCTAAGGACAACACACAGATCCATGTCCGAGGCAGAATTCGAACCTGCGACCGTAGCAGTCCCACGGTTCCGGACTGTAGCGCCTACAACCGCGCGTGTAGGTTATTCAACAGATCATCGAGAATTGCGCTTCTATTATAAGACAACAATGCCGTCTTCATTAACATCGTCATCGTCATCATCACCATCAGGTCAGTAATGTTCTACCATCTCAGATGTTCATAGATGGTCAGGTGATGTGGTCTATTCTCCCTCTGTTCTGTTGTCTGGTCTTTCTTTCTACTTTCTATCAGTTCGTATTGTCATGAGCTAATCTTACTATCTCTACATAAATATTACAACAAATGACATTTCCGAGGACCAAGGGATGCCGTGGTAGTTATTAACATATGCTTTGTTTGTTTAATATCTTCCGTAGACATCTAGCCCCAATTACTCTGTTTCATTCTGCTTTATTTCATACTTTAAATGCCCTCTTTTTAACATTCTTTCTTGGAATTCTCTGCTACAGACTTGCACTTTCAGAAATTTCCTCCTCAGCAAAGCTGTTTTATTCAGTAATGCTCTTTTAAACTGTATCATTATATTTCTGATACATTCTTTGCTTCTGCCATCCCGTGTAATCTTGCTTCCCAGACAGAATGCCTTCCCCACATCCACTATTTTCTCCTTCCAACTGTAATGTTAAAAAAATCAGTATCCTCGTATGTCAATCTCCACCTCTGATGTGATGAACGTTAATCCATGTGTGTGCTAAATGTTTTCTGGCCTATAAAACCCCACAAAGGTATTTATCAAAATTGATTTCCTTTCACCCATTCGTTTTACCACCACTTTGTTAGTTTGGTTGTCGATTTCCTATACTTTTCTGACACGACACCTGATAGCTTTACAGGTATAGTCCATCAGTTTTTGTTTCCAGTTCTTTTCATCATGCAGATGGAGAATGCTTAGCAAAACTGTCTTTGCAGACGGGCTATACATTAATATTATTAAATACATCACCTGTAAGGAGGAGAAACGAATGACCCATTGGAGAAGGATACGATAAATGCCATAGAAACTACGAGGGGCCTTCAATAAGTAACGCAACACATTTTGTTTCTGAAAGCAGGATGGTTCTATTCAGGCTCCCTGTACAATACATTATTCTCCCATCTTGCGCTTACAAAATACTGTTTTTCAACATAATCTCCGTTCAGTGCTACAACCTAACGACATCTTAGTGTAAAGGCTTATATGCTCACGTGGTACCAATGTACTGGTCGATGTCGGTTCCAACATCATGCTGCATCAGTAATATCTCCACCATCCACGTACTGCTTCTCGTGGAGGGCGTCATTATTTGGACCCAACACATGGAAGACGGAAGGTGCGAGATACAGGCAGTAGGATGTACGAGGAAGAACACTCCACTGAAGTTTTGCGAGCTACTCTCTTGTACGGCTTTGCGTTGTCATGGTGAAGGAGAAATTCGTTTTCGCTTTTTGGCGATGAACACGCTGAAGTATAGCAAATTACACTTCACAATTGATCAATGCACCACAAGAGAGGACATGAAACAGAATAAACAACTTCAAACACTCAAAAGAAAGTCGCCAAGGCCTTATCGGTTGAGGGAGCGGCTCTGAACTTTTTTTTTCGGAGGAGAGGTAGTGTGACGTCACTCCATGTATTACTGTTTTGTTTCCAGTTCAAAGTGATGAACCAATCTTTCATCGCCTGTGACCTTGTCTGACAAAAAACTGTCACAATCAGTCTCGTAATACGCGAGCAATTCCTCAAAGATCGTCCATCGCTGCTCTTTGTGGTCTTCTAGGGACGTTCAGTTGCGCAGCGAAGAATTTAATCGTAATCCGTCGATCACCTCAAATGAGAGTGGCCGCACATTGCAGCACTGCAGTTTTCACAGTAGGCCGGCCGGCACGCGGGATATCGGACAGGTTTTGTCGCTGTGATCACAGAGGCCTCGCCCTACTACTCACCGTGTTTTTGTTCACTGCCAGATCTCCGCCGTAAACATTCTGCAGGCGCCCATAAATATCTAAAATGCTCTCGTTATCCGCCAAAAGGAACCCAGTAACAACTCTGCTTGGAACGCACTTCCGTTACAGACGTCATTTTGAAAGCTACGCTGCCACCAATGGGAACTTAATGGACGTATGGGAACCGAACGGGGAATAATCTAAGATGCTCCACAAAAAATGTTGCATTTTTTCAAACAACATTGTCGACGGAAAAATAGGGTTCCATTAATTATTGAACGATGCTCATCTAAAGTTAAGAATGTTTGTGATGTTGGCGAAGGGTTTGTGAATCCAGAAGCTGTAACAGAGATGAAGATGACACAAAATGCCAGTAAGATGTATTCTGTTGAGGACAGCGTAAACGTATTATTAGTAAACTCTGCGGATCATTAAATGGTGAATTTCGTCAGGAGAGTCACAAAAAGTTCTCGTTGTTACTCTCTTTACAGTCATTCGTGCTGCGAATTGTGTAAGAGCATCGGTTAAATACTGGAGGTGATAGTGCTACGAAAATCCTTAGCCCTGAGCTCGGCAGTGGAGGAGGAGGATTTTCGGCAGCCATCCTGTGGTGGCATTCAGCAGTAAGGCGCTGAAGGGGGGAGGGTGGAGGAGGATTAAATGACGGGAAAAGCGCTTTTCACTACAAGCGTAAAGGTGCGGAAACGGCGGCCGCGTTTCCACAGCATGAAAGCGGCTGGCGTATTAAAAGGCCACTCCTGCGGACGGGAAGCGATCAAACATACATACGCGTCAAATATTTAGCGTCTCCGGCGGCGCGTGGCCGCAGCTGCAGCCGGAGCGGAATCTGCAGGTCTCAGGCACGTTGTAACGCCGACGCTGGGGCCCCTGGCGCGGATTCCGGGATTTCATCGTCCCGCTGCCATCAAATGTTAAACCTATCCCGGTTTGATTAAATATTAAACGTTGTAAAAGTTGTGTGGGAAAAAAATACGGAGAGCTGGATCAGTTCTGGTTTTGTGTCACCTTGAAAAGTATTGATTGTGCGAACTTGTTTGTTCTATATTTTACTTCTAGTGCAATAGCATGTTTCATGTTTGAAAACCTGACGTATTCTCCTTACACTTGGTATTAATTTTTACATTTTTTTTATGATTCACTCTAAACTGTTTAGTTCTTGTTTGATACCTCTAAATCTTTCCATCTTCAGTAATGTGCATCCTATGGTTGTCTACTGATATAATAATTTGATATGTATTCAACGACACAACCTGGACATAATTTGTTGTAGTTTTGTTTTATCTGGTTGATAATAAAAATCTGAGACTGGCTTGACGCTCTTCCAAGGTATCACGAAAATTCAGCTTCTGCCGTTGAGGTTGTTCTAATGTTTCTAATGTAGTTCCATCTAAAATCATATTGCAGGACATCATTTTCTGAAATAGGCTGAAAGAACGTCATCCTGTTAAAGATATCAAATTATTTTACGAATTCTCTGTAAGTGTTTTATAGACAAAAGGGCTATTCTTACTCTATTGCTTACGCTACACCTGGATAAGCGTCCCTTTCAACATCATCTAAGGGTGCTGTTTAGTTATTTCAGTGTCATCTCTTTGTCTGCAAAAATGAAATATTGTACACAGTTTCTCATGAACATAGATCTGTTTCTTTATTTCAAAGAAAATAGTTTTATTTTTTATGAAATCAAACAGTATTCTCTTAAGTGGAGATGTAAATCTGGTAAAAAGTATACTTACTTTGCAGTCTCGATTTGAAGTTGGATTAAAATCTTTCAGTGTATGTTAGAGGTAGCTTTCAACAGGGTTACTACGCTTCATATCAGTTCGAAGTAATCACTATGGAAACTGTTTGCCATATTAATGGATGTACTGGACTTTTATATAAGTATTGTATTGTACAATATCCTGTTAAGAATAATGTTACAAGAAATAGTAGAAAAGTGCCAAAGTGGACTGATTTTAATATCGAAGAAGCAATGACGGGCCTGTAAATTTATTTCAACCAGGGAATGGAATTCCCAGAGTGGTGTACAATGCTATTACTGGCGTTAGAAATGAATCCTACTCAAAGGAAAATGCAACGCATTGATATCAATAATAGGAGTATACTGAAAGCTAAATGTACGACAGTGTAGAAGAAGTGAAAGACAGTTGCTTCTGGGTAAAAGGGGATATTTTCAGGTAATGTCTAACGTTGAGAGCTAATGATGTTGACGATCATGTACCTTTATTTCCCCATGACAGTCTTAATTTGTTTGTGTCAGTACATATTTTACATGGATTATTTCATGGAGTAAGTTTTCGTGTAGCAGTTTGACTTTATTTCTTCCACCACGATCGATATTTTTGGAATGGCTGCAACTGTCTCTATCATGATTTAAATAATGAAAAACTACGCAAGTTATTTACGTTTTTATACGGACAAAACAATTTTATGTCTCGTATTTTGTGTAATGGAAGAGGCCAATACTTGTAATTAGAAAAAAACACTAACTTTAACATATGAAAAACGTACCAATATTAATTTATCCAGGTTTTAAATTGCAGTATAACATCAAAAAGACAACTAGAGTGCAAGATAGGCAGAAAATCGCACATAAAAACACTACAAAAATATTTACGAACACAAATGCATTTGAAAATGTGAATAAATTCTATAAACGCGATGTGCTAATCATGAAAAAAGATTAACTAGTGCAGTTTTCCATTATTTAATCATAAGTTGTTTGTTTTGTTTTCAGGATCACTAGCTTTCCCACGAGGTAGCTTACTGAAGTATCATATGGATTGAATAGAGAAGAAACTCTGAAAATAGTGAATGAAGTACATTCCGAATGCAGCGTACATTTTCAGACCGCATGGCACATTGTTCAAGGGAGAAGGCACGACTGTGTAATTTTTTTTAATATTTAATGTAACAGTCTCTTTTGTAAATAGCCGCACTTCATAATTAGTTTCCATCATATTTAATGATCGTTTTCAGATCTAGAAATAAAATTTAATAAAAACAATAAGAGAAATTACGTCTGTACATCACATATATTTAAATTATTTAAGCTTTAATAATTCTTAAAATTTTACCTTAACAAGTGATGCTACCGATTGATAGTATTTAAAATTTAAGATCCTTAAAATTGTACCTGAGTTGTGAGAAAAATTCCTTAGTCATCAGCTGTAACACAAAACGACTAGCACAACAGTATATTTGTGATCACATTCCATGGCAACAAGCATTTTACTAAGCCCACTGTGCGTCATACAGACCCGCTTATCATTGGTAAGGGTAGGGAAGCGAAGAAAGTGACATGGGGAAGGGAAAGCATAGATTCTGTGCGGTTTTAATATGTAACACATAAATTGTGTAAAAGATATAGGGCAATTAACTTAAAAGTAAGGAGCAATATAAATAATGCTGCTAACACCGATACATGCAACGTCTTGTTAAATTTCAAAATTAAATTAAAACATTGCACTAATCATTTAGTGCACGCAGGACGTGTAAGGTGTGTTTGCTATTTGTGTATATTGCTCTAAAAACCTAATGTGTTGTTTGTTAATCCTTGAGTATCGTCTGTGGTATCACATACCGATACAACCCTAGTGGCATATCACAGTTGGAAAAGGAACTGAAAGTTTCTATCCAGCGCCCATAGCGATCGTGGTGGATCTAGTGGAACCAATGAAGCATGTACGCTGAGTCACGCCTTTAGCAGCTCAGTAGCTTGAGTGCCCTCTGTCGCTGCGATATATGAAGGCTGGCGGCAACGATTCTGTCCACTCACGCTTGGAGCCACTTCACTACGTGACGCTACACAGAAGCCACACAGTCGATGCTCCGATTCCACCGTTGTTGCTGATGAAGTAGCTGGACTCTGTTTCTTACTGTATTATTTGTTCCTCATATCCTTACCATTGTGTATAAAGTCATACACAACATCCGCTGTATATAATGATTCATCATAATTATTTTGATATGTCAACTGGTTGTAAAACGTGATGTCAGTATATTTGGCAATCTTAGTAATGATGAAAATACTGATGTTGGAAGGATTTTAAAGAATTGTTGAGTAGGAAACCCACAGGGACACTTTTAACCACCTGATCGCGAATATTCTCTCTCCTTCCCTCAATAGAACGTTTCTTTCAATAAGTGTAAGTGTCTAGTGTAGGTGACGTATTGTATGAATGTTTAATTTTGTGTCGTCTTTGCAGTTTTGATGGCTTTTTGTTGTTACGTCTATAGTGGAATGTTGTGCTTGTTTTGTAGTTGTTGCTGTTATTGATGATGATGATGATAATGAATATGATGAAAAGGAGGAGTAGGAGGAGAAGCAGACGGAATAGAACCAAATCTCGTACCTACACATAGATTTTTCTCTTCGAATACGCCGCATCTGCGAACGAATTGTCATCAGTCCTCACTGCATGACAGGCTGTGGTTGATACAGATCTTTATCACTAAGATGGATGTAGAATCCGGTTGCAAATAATGCTACTCTACTACTTCTCCCCCAGCCTTCCTAGTGCGCTAATACCTCCAGTAAAATTTATTTCACCTTCAGGAATGCGGCTGGCTATTACCGATTCGAGGACTGCCACAAAAGCAAACCATTGGCGACCTCTGCTGTGGAGGTTTATCTTCATTATCATTTATCGGCAGGTTCCTATGACAGCGACTGTTGTAAAACTGTTTGCGGCCGTTTACATTGCGAAGTGTAACGCCGCTTCCTTTGGACGCAAAGATGAACATATAAAAATAGTAACCAAAACCCAATACAAGTCCCAAACCCTAGATCCAGATTTCATAAAAAAAAAGAAAACAGAGTCCCACTGTGATAACATCACATGAATAGTAGCAATTGTACTGAAGAGAAACAATGCAAAAAGAAATAGAAAAGAAATCCAGTACAAAGTAACTTAGTATTTTTGCAAAAGAAAGTAAAATAGAATCCCTTTTGTATCAGATTAGAGTAAAAGTAGATAGCAAAGTAGTGTACTTATAGATCATGGAGTAGAACAAGTGACCCCAAAAATACTCCTTGTGAGTACTCTTTGAGGACACCAAGAATACAGAAGATAAAGCTATATATTATTAATGTGCTTCTAGAGGTTGCTTGATCGTGTCGTAACTTAACGTGTGCTCTTGTACGTAGGAGATACGAGACTGTTTTTACATTTTGTAGATTTGCGATCTGTAGAAATCATTAAGCTTGAAATAGGTAGATCAGCAACTTTGAGTATATCGTTAGGTAAAGTCTAGATAGAAAAAGAACTGAAATATGTCTTAGATTGATTATTATCAATGGAAAACAAAACTTTGCCCCAAAGTGATAGACTGTTAGTAATTTAACGAAAAAGGAAGTTTATATTAGTATCGAATTGTAGGAAAATGCCTAGATTTCGTTAAAGTAACTGGTGAAATCTGGATCTTATTGCAAACTCTTTGACCGAAATTTACGTAACTAATTCCACCCAGCTTGGGGAAAGGTTACTTCTTTAAGACAATGATAGAATGTGCTTAGACTATAATAAACCAGCATAACGTGAATTTACCGTGTTTGACATTTATTTCAAACCAAATAATATTACGTGCGTACGAAAAATTTTATCAGTGCAACGATACGTATTAACAAAAGAGCGGTGCACACACACATACACACACACACACACACACACATATATATATATATATATATATATATATATATATATATATATATATATATATATATATATACTGGTTGTTACGAAAAGGTACTGCCAAACTTTCAGGAAACATTCCTCACACACAATTAAAGAAAAGATGTTATGTGGACATGTGTCCGGAAACGCTTAATTTCCATGTTAGCGCTCATTTTAGTTTCGTCCACCTACGCTCAATGGACCACGTTATCATGATTTCATACGGAATACTCTACCTGTGCTGCTAGAACATGTGCCTTTACAAGTACGACACAACATGTGGTTAATGCGCGATGGAGCTCCTGCACATTCCAGTCGAAGTGTTCGTACGCTTCTCAACAACAGATTCGGTGACCGAGGGGATTGGTAGAGGCGGACCAGTTCCATGGCCTCCACGCTCTCCTGACCTCAACCCTCTTGACTTTCATTTATGGGGGCATTTGAAAGCTCTTGTCTACGCAACCCTGGTACCAAATGTAGGGACTCTTCGTGCTCATGTTGTGGACGGGTGTGATACAATACGTCTTTCTCCAGGGCTGCATCAGCGCATCAGTGATTTCATGCGATGGAGGGTGAATGCATGTATCCTCGCTAACGGAGGACATTTTGAACATGAAGTTTGAAGTCACGCTGGTACGTTCTGTTGCTGTGTGTTTCCATTCCATGATTAATGTGATTCGAAGAGAAGTAATAAAATGAGCTCTAACATGGAAAGTAAGCGTATCCGGACACATGTCCACATAACATATTTTCTTTCTTTGTGTGTGAGGAATGTTTCCTGAAAGTTTGGCCGTACCTTTTTGTAACACCCTGTATATACAGGGTGTCCCAGCTATCTTGTCCACCCAAAATATCTCTGGAACAATAACAGCTATTGGAAAACGACTTTCACCGGTATCAATGTAGGGCTGGGGCCCATGAATGTACATATTTGGAAACATTCTAAAACGCAACCATATGTGTTTTTAACACAAACTAATGTTCTTTTAAATGGACCTCCTATATTTTTTCTTCAGAAATCCATAGCATGACAAAGCACATACACAATGGCGTTGATTGCATCACAATATTCCCATTACATCCCGAGGTATTGAGACGCGAAGTTGACGCTTGAAACACCCGACATGCGCTGCTAGCGCACGTCCTGAGACTCAGGCGTGAACCCCACGCTGCCCGTAATCGCGATGTGATTGACATGTGTAATCACACATCCATACTTATCAAGAGGGACACTTACTTGTCAACTACATCGCGATTACGGGCAGCATGGGGTTCACACCTTCGCGTCTCAATATCTCGAGATGTAATGGGAATATTGCGATGCAATCAACTCCATTGTGTATGTGCTTTGTCATGCTATGGACTGCTGAAGAAAAAATATAGGAGGTCCATTTAAAAAAACATAAGTTTGTGTTAAAAAACACATATGCTTTGGTTTTAGAATGTTTCCAAATATGTACATTCATGGGCACCAGCCCTACATTGATACCGGTGAAAGCCGTTTTCAAATAGCTGTTATTGTTCCAGAGATATTTTGGGTGGACAAAATAGCTGGGACACCCTGTATATATATATATATATATATATATATATATATATATATATATATATATATATATACTTTGTCGCTCTAAAAACTTATCGTACTGATTCAGACTATATACCTTAACTGAAAACTTTAGTGGAGAAACTATTGCTGTATGTAGAACGCAACCACGATTAGTGCAATAGTAGCAGTTTGTTTGCATCTACGTGTAGCTATACTCGTGCAGGCCGGGGAGCATATGATTATTTGAGCTGGCCGGTACAATTAATGCACACTCGATGTGAATATAGTGCAACAGGACAGACTTCTTTTGCAACGTTCCTTATCAGTCTACAGACATTCTATCGCTAGCTGGTGGGAACACGAACATTTTCAATAGAAGCTGCAGTTACAGAAGTTAAGCAGAAGCAACCCGAATTGGCATTCCGAAAGTGTTGTTGCACCAATGTAATGTGCTTGCTCACACATTCACCGTTCATACACCAAATGTGCGTGAAGTTGTGTTTGAAAGAGCGCTAACTCTTTTCCCCACAATTAGCTCTTTTCAGTATTCTTATCCTTACGACTTAAGAAACATTTAAAAGAAATGTTCTCGTAAATACGAGGTTATTTGCACGGTAAACGAATAATCACTGCAATTAGAAACAACAAACTAGAGGTGACGAGGTATTACAGATAAAAACGGAATATGTTTTCATGTATGGAATGTAAAGAGCAGTATATCAATTAATTAAACATAAAAGAGTTTTACTTGTTGAACAGTGTTTAGTGAATGAACTTTGTGTTGAAAATTAGTTATAAACGAGTGTTTCTGACCGACAAAACTCATGCATACATTGTCCTGCCCCAAGATCTAAAATATCATGATTTCATCAAGGTGTTGAACTCGCAACACTACGCAGTCTTCTTGTCGAGGGTCAAAGTAGACCTCATCATATGCAGAAAATGCTGTATTTTATTTCGAAGATGTTCTTTGCTATTTCACCTTAGGTGTTCCACCACACGTGCTTCCTTATGAAGAAAAATCAGTTTTATAAGTGAAACTATTAAAATACTTTCTTTTTCATAATATTGTTACTATTAAACTACTTGTAATTTTGGTTCTGTGACGCTTGTGTTCCTTTTTTTATGCAGATGTGGCTCTTCTGTGGGCATTTGTATGAAATTGAAAATACCAGATTCAGGAAAGCAGCATTTGTTGAACGTACCTCTTCTTCATTAGAAGGTTAATCAGGAGTTCCTGTGAATTAGTCCGTATGTGCCCCGGCCTGAGCAGCTGCATTTTCAGTTTCTGCACGATCCTTAGTAAGTCTGTGGCTCCCGCCGCCGCAGTAGCAAAAGCGATACTCATTAAGAAGGAGATCATAAGGATCGATATCACATTTTTTGAAAGTATTAATCGCATTAGTTACTGTTGCTCAATAGATGACGATGTCATGAACTTGCCTAGTCAGCTTACCGAAGTTAAGATGTTTTAAAAGTGTTTCATCTTTGAAGTAGGATTAAGAAAAACAAGTAATGAATATTATCTTAGAGCTGATCCACAACAAAGATAATACAAATATCTCAGCATTTATGCCACAATCCATGTACTAAATGTCTTGAACTTTGAAAAGGTTAATCGTAGTACACCACAGTTACCTTACACACGTTGTACTGACCGCTGCCGATTCAATATGCTAGATTTTTATGCATCATCCATATGATCATGTTACCTAAACGTATAAGCTCTGACTAGCTGATTAGGTGTCATACCAAGCTCGTCATTTTGACCCGGTCGCCCCTGTTTGTCATATTTTTGAACAATCTTCTCATTCCATCCTCGCTGGCTGCTTATTGCAAAGTGCTGGCAATACGTCCCGGGCGTTATGTGCAGCCTATAGGCTACCGGTCAGAGTGACGTGACGCCGGGACGCCACAGGGCTATGCCGCGGTGCTGAATCAATACGGAGAGGGGTGGGGAGGGAGTGGGCGGTGGACGCGTGGGGGAGGAGGGGGGGAGGTTGGCGCCGCAGGTGTCGCATACGTGAACGCAGCCCGGCGCAGCCCGGAGCTGCGGAGATAACTTTGTTTGCCGCTGCCGTGTACCCGACGGCGGCCGGTCGCGCCCGCTCTCTGCCCCCCTCGCTCTGCCTGCACCACGAGTCACGCCTCCCCACACCCACAAGTTCTCTGATTGCGTGCGTACTGAGAGGGCTGACACACTGGTTAAGACACTGCACTACCAGTCGAGAGAACTGCAATTCGAATTCCTGTTTGACCATCCGCGTTTAAGTTTTCCTCTGAATTCCATAAATCCTGTAAGTGTATAATACAGGGATGACATTCTTTTCAACATTTCTTTGAAAGATTCTTTGTAGGAGATTATTTCCTTTATCCATATGGGTAGAGAATACCGCGGCTTTTTTCGTAAATTACACAGTAGCAAATACTGCAAGCAGTGACAAATGTTTTTATAAATGATTTTATTGTTCCGTTACCAGTTTCAGGCCTCAACCCATCGTCAGACAGAAGCGCAGATTTCTTAGCAAGTTTTGCATTTGGTCATAATATATAACAAAGTTTTTGTGATTACATAGTTCACGAAAGGTTTTATATTGTATATAAGCTCTATACATTGTACTTACTTAATGAAAAGCTCTTTTTACATAGTATATGAGAGAAGTTTGATACTTTCTTCGATCCATAGTGATCTATGAGCTAAATTAATGCAAGGTGGCTAAAACATTTGTTTACATCGATTGCTGATTTCATGTACCAAAAAACATGATATGTGTACAGGCATGGCATACTTCTGGAGCTACTGGAAATAAACTTATTCATAGTACACATCATTTTAAACGCATACATTGACTTATTTAGATTTGAAAGCTCCTGGCAATGGCCAGTGAAGAATATTCTCTCAATAAATTAATTATTTGTATCAAATTTTGGAAGTATATGTGGTTTCTTAATTCTAGTTGATCATTCTGGATTCTGTGACTTTATGTGAATGTGGTTGTATGTTTTAATACTTCTAACGAATTCATTTATAAATATTTCTGTGTTGGGACAGTTGAGCAGCAGAAGTTAATTTATTTAGGTTTTTGAACCTGACAACGTCCATGTGTTCTCGATATCATACACTGAAGTGCGTACCTCTTCGATCACCGTAAGGCACATAGAACAATTTAGCCTTTAAATGCCGAACTAGTACTTCATGGTTTATTTTTAAATTATGAACGATTTTGTTTTTCATTTTATTATTTGTGGGGAAACTTGCGTCGATGTCTTTGACATAAAAAAAGTATACAATCTCATATTACACTTTACCAGTGAATAGTATGTTTACATATTTCACGGAGTTCTGAGAACATATTTGTGCTAAAGTGGTGTTCAGTGTGGATATAGAGCCGTCTTTGTAACTGTTCATGTTTTTAGTTGTGATGTAAAGCTTATTGATGGTATCAAGGCTGTAGCAATTACTGCGGACCATTAATTTGATTGCTTTAGTTCTTGTGTACAGCAGGATTTTTCCATTTGGTTGAGCATTACCCTAGAGTATGCTCAGGTGATATGATGAACCGTTAGTTGTGACATCACTTGTAGTGGGTTTTCCCTAAATTTTAAATTTACTGTATTGTATAATTTTTAAATCCAAGGAATATGTGGCATACTCAGTTTTATGCTCAAACAGATTTTATGTTTTGGTGCAGTTTGTTAAGCTCTATTACAAATTGATCAATATCTTCTACTATTACATCAAAAAGATATATGTAGATCTTCATAGTGTTTGTAATACATAATTTTTTCCTGAATTGTCATATTTGCTTTGCAAAAGGATGATTCTAATAATTTACGTGAATTTTAGCTAGCAGGGTAGCCAGGTAACTCCCTTTTCAATGCTGAAGTAGTTATATGTTATCACTATGGTTAGAGTTTCACAAGCTCTTAAATTTCAGGTAGACTGATCTTATATTTGAGCAAGTTATTTACAATAATTGAGGGTGCCTCTATTACTGGTGTATTAGTATAGAAGTGAACTTTATCAAAGGACGCGAACCTTATTGTGTTTAGTACGAGAATGTCTTTCATTCTTTCTACAATCGCATAGCTACGGTTTCCATAAAAAGTATCTGCAAATTTGTAAGCCTAGGTGAGATTCAAATTATTTTTTTTTTTTTTACTGTTAATGTAGAAAGGTCTCTTGTGAGTTCACAGTCGGAGATATAGGACAATTTTCTACTTGAATTTTCAGCTGCGATTGAAGTTTTGGAACTGAAGGATTCATCACTGTACATTCAGCCTTTTCAGTTGAGGTTAGGTGGAAGTTATACTCTTTTAACACTTTTTTAACTGTAGTCTGTAATTTCAGGGATTGCTACTATAGAGCTTCCTTTCTCTGCTGTAATTAGGAGCACTTTTTGTTTATCTTTGTCAGAGAGATCTTTTATCAGAGAAACTATTATTTATTGACCATTATCAGCAGCTTTCAAACCTAAATAATTCAATGTATACTTTTAAAATTTTTTGTGATGCCAAAAAGTATCTTTGCAATAGCTTCAGAAGTATGCCACGTCTGTGCACACATCATGTTCTTTGGCACATCAAATCAAGAGTCGGTGTAACAATTGTAGCGGCCAACTTTTATTTAGTTTAGCTAGTGGATCAACGTAGATCGGGAAAAGGAGTCTCTAGCCTCTCTCTTATAGTATGTAAATGAGAACTTTTCGTTAAATACGAGAATTTACAGAGCTTAAATACCACACAAAAAGTGTTGTAAACTATGTATCACAGAAACGTTATATTTCAGGACACAAATGTAAAACTTGCGAAGAAATCATCGCGACCATATGACAATGGACTCAAACCCGAGAGCAGTAGCGGTCAAATACAATCATATTTTTGATCTTGTGTTTTGTTGCAGTATTTCTTACAGTTTAATTCTTTTTGTTTTTATATGCTGAATATTGGCTTTGATCGTAGAAATAAAAATGGACAAGGTAGCGCAAGAGGAAAATGATAATGCTTAATGCTACTTTGTCAAAAAAGGTATTTTATAACGGTGGCTGAGCACAAAATACAACTTGATTTATGCAAAGAAGGAATCAGCGATCAGTCACAGTGAAATAATGCTATCTATTTACATAAATAGCTCTGTTATTGATTTGGGACCGGCAGAATAATATTCAGACGATTGTCCACGGCCGCGCGGAGTGGCCACGTGGTTTGAGGCGTCATGTCACGGACTGCGCGGTCCCACCAGCCGCAGGTTCAAAAATGGCTCCAAGCGCTATGGGACTAAACATTTGAGGTCATCAGTCCCCTAGACGTAGAACTACTTAAACCAATCTAGCCTAAGGATTTCACACTCATCCATGCCCGAGGCAGGATTCGAACCTGCGGCCGTAGAAGCAGCGCGGTTTCGGACTGAAGCGCCTAGAACCGCTCGGTCATAGCGGCCGGCCCCGCCGGAGGTTCCAGCTCTCCCTCGGGCATGGGCGTGTGTGTTGTTCTTAGCATAGGTTAGTTGAAGTTAGTATGTGTGTAACTCTACGGACCGATGACGTAAGCAGTTTGGTCCCTTGGGAACTGACATACATTTGAACATTTGATTGTTCACAGTCAGATTACATTTGTGGCAAAATGATTTTGTTTGTACCTGGTACTCTATGGACGTGTGTGTGTGTGTGTGTGTGTGTGTGTGTGTGTGTGTGTGTGTGTGTGTGCGTGTGCGTGTGCGTGCGCGTGCGTGCACGCGTACGAGCATAGGTGTGTGTTGGTTCTCTACACGCTATGCGTATTCATATATCCAAAAATTGTTTATAGACTTGTTACTATTTCGTGGAGATGTTACTGATTCGTAAAGACATTCGGCTGACAGTGCAACAATGACGCGTAAGCTTTGACGTCTGTGCAAACCCCAGCAACTCCGGCAAGGGGGCGAGGAAACAGCTAAAGACCGACGTAAGCAACAAGTGTAATCTAAACGTGAACAGGCTTGGAACTAGCAGCAGCGCAATTTTTGTGAATAAGTAGCTGTGAGAAAGCGAACACAAGAAGAGAAAGAACAGTATTATCGACGAAAGAGAGAACTATGGGCGCAAATGGAAACTGCATTTGGAAACAAAAATGGAGAAAACGGTCATTTATCGTACCCTCTAGAAGGCTATTTGAAATAAAGGAATGGCTTTAATCACAGCGACTGGTTGCTGTTATTTTTTTCTTATATGCAATAATGTACGTGGAAAATATTAAGTAATGTTTGTAAAATAATGCCATTAATTTTTCACAGTAAACTAGAAAAATTGGTAGAAGTCAACCTCAAGAAAAATTCTGAAGAAATGTAGCAATAAACGGGGCAGGCTTGACCCTACGACACACTCTACGGGAGGAACAGAAGCACAGAAATCCCACATTTATAAAATTTGTAGATTTACATTTAGGTTTGACAATGTTGACTGGAACACAAGCTTTGAAAATTCTGAAAGTAACAAACGTGAAATACAGGCAGCGAAAGTCATCTAAAAGTCGTACAGAAACTAAACTGCAGTTGTAAGAATCGAGCCGGCCGGTGTGGCCGTGCGGTTCTAAGCGCGTCAGTTTGGAACCGCGTGACCGCTACGGTCGCAGGTTCGAATCCTGCCTCGGGCATGGATGTGTGTGATGTCCTTAGGTTAGTTAGGTTTAAGTAGTTCTAAGTTCTAGGGGACTGATGACCTAAGTAGTTAAGTCCCATAGTGCTCACAGCCATTTGAATTTTGTAAGAATCGAAAGACAGTATAGGAATACATATTTGTGAAAGAATATGGAAAGGAAATTTAGGGAGAAGCAATAAATTTTACAAGTTTGTCGGATGAAGGAGAAGGACTTGAAAGAGCAGTTGAACTAAACAAAACCCATTATCAACATGAGTCTCGTCGCCTTGGGTTAGGAGTAGCGTCTTTGGCTAACAATTAAGTCGTCCTGAATTTCCTGTAATTCTTCCTCGCTCTCACTGACGATAGCAATGTCCTCAGTGAATCTTACGCTTGATATCGTTTCACTCTGAATTTTAATCCCACTCCAGAACAGACTAAATAGTAAGGGTCCTGTCTTACACACTTATTAATCTGATCATTTCGATTTCAGTTTTCCATTTGGTTCTTATGCATATTGGATACTGCGAGTCCTACTCTACGGACAAACGTAGTTTTCTGAAAATTCGAACATTGCATTATTTTACATTGTAGAATATTTTTTCTAGGTCTACAATTCCTATGACGTGTCTCGATTTTATCGAGCATCGCTTCAGTTATCAAGTGCAACTTGAGAAATACCTTTATTTTCCTAAAATCGAACAGATCGTCATCTCTGAGATCCTGTTCCCTTTCTCTATGTTGTATATGTTATTCTTGTCTGCAATATTTGGATACATTAACTGTTATGCTGATTGTAGGATAGCTTTCACACTTGCCTGACCTTGCTTTCTCTGAAATTCTTTTGATGACAATTTGTCATAAGTTTCATGATGGGTTTCCAGACGCACACATTCTACACACATACTGGAATATTCGTTCATAATGAGATATTCGATATGAAACATCATTTCAGATTAACGCTGTGTGCTAGACCTTGAACGTTTGCCTTTCGCGGTAAAGTGCTCAGTTAGCAAAGATAGCTAAGCACCACTCGCGAACCGCCCTCACAGGATTACTTCAGTCAGCACTTCATATATCATCTACACTTAACAATAGTTTTCTTGCATGCTTTCCGCGACAAGCATCTAGGGGATTGTCGCCCCGTGAATATATCTTTCCCAAAGGGAGCAGATTTCAAATGATTTCAAATTTCCTTGCAGATTAAATCAGCGCACACCCCACGGTAGAGTGAAAAGTTCATTCTGGAGATATTAGGTACACCTCTTTTAACAAACAGCGATGGACTCATCACAGAGTGTAGACGTTTCCAGTTCGAAATGCTGCAAATGTTATTCTGCCCCGTTTTAACGGCCGCTGATTCAATGGCGGCCGAAGCTAACGCAGAGCTCGGCGGCCAGGCCGGACGTTAATTCCGGCGCTGAGGGATGGCTTGCGGTGGCGGCGGTCGGAGTGGCTGATCGGCGGTCGCTGGCGTCAGTTCCAGTTCCAGCGGCAGCCCCACCAGCCGCATCGGCCATTACCGCCGCGCCGCTACGTCAGACCGCCGCTGCTCAGACCGTCCAAGAGCTGCTCCACAGCAGAGCTTGCCTTTATCATCGATCTGATCGCGGCACAACAGATTTTAAAGCAAAGCGCTGAACGATATGTGTCTCGACATAAAAGTTCCCTGGGTATGGTACAGCGTTATAATGTATAAAACTACTGCTGATGGAGAAAAGCCATTTCTCTGCCTCGTGATGACTGGGTGTTGTGTGCTGTCCTTAGATTAGTTAGGTTTAAGTAGTTCTAAGTTCTAGGGGACTGATTACCATAGATGTTAAGTCCCATAGTGCTCAGAGACATTTTTGAGAAAAACCAACGTTTCGGCCACGGCTGCAGTGGCCTTCTTCTGGGTAAAAATAGACCCTAACACACACACACACACACACACACACAAACAGCATATTCTATCCTTACTCAATTTCAACCGACTCCCGCTCCCAGAGAATCAAATCCGCCCCAGTACTCATCCATCCTACTAACCCTTCCCCAAGTATCCCACTACATTTCAATGCTTCCCCTTCTGTTTTCTAGCCTTTACCATCCTTTCTTCTGGACAAAAGTAGACCCAGAAGAAGTCCGCTACAACCGTAGCTGAAACGTTCGTTTTGTCCAGCATCAGTAGTTTTATACATTAAGACGCGGTACTATACCTAGAAAACTTTTATGTCGACTGACTCCGTCCGCGGAAGCCCATGCAATTAGATATATGTCTCCTCTAATTTTGACACAACGCACAGGAATGGAACAGGAAAATGTCGTCGACCGACCTCGATGTTTCGACAAGAGAAGAGTTTGTGATTCTGAAGGCACAAATGAAATGACTGTCTTCCTTTGTATTATTTCGACCCCGGCGCCCGTATGTGTGGAGGGTGGGCTGCCAGCGGTTACATATTCCGCTCTTCGGCCAAACGCTTTAAAATATAAAGAAGAAAGAAAATAATTAAAACTTGAAATGTTCACAACATCCATAAAAAGGTGAATTTGGTTCGTGTCTACGTAATGTTAAAAGCACTGATTCTCTGCGCTCTTTAATTTAAATCAGTAGACTGAATTGTAAAAATCGAAAACAAAAACATACATTTAAAACATGTTGTAGAAATGACGACGTTATTTTAAAAAGAAGCACTACAGTTTCACTAAAAGCTTGAAGGACCTGTACTGGGAAAAAGAAAAGGATTTTCGTAGGGGAAAAGGTGTTCAGATAGGTTTAAGTTGGTTGGCATTTACGGAGATGAAAGTAAGCATTTGGGTGAATGGTAGGAAGACAGAAAGTAAGAGAGAGCGTATTGTGTGGGCATTGCCACAATATCAAGAGGTGAAAGGATCGGAAAAGCTGAAAACTGGAAGGGGGAGCATTGAAATATTGTGGGGCGCTTGGGGAAGAATTAGTAGGATGGATGAGTATTGGGACGGATTCGATTCTCTGGGAGCGGGAGACGGTTGAAGTTGAGTTGGTGTAGAGTATGATTTTTGTTTGTTTGTTTGTGTGTGTGTGTGTGTGTGTGTGTGTGTGTGTGTGTGTGTGTGTGTGTGTGTGAGTGTGTTTAGGTGTAGAGACGATTAGCTGTGTTAGGAAAAGCGTGAATGCGAACAAGAATTGGAGATCAGAAGGCGAAAATGGGATATTGGAATCAGCTTTGCGAAATTTGTAGTATATGGGGGTGTGGTCACTGCTGGTGAGGACTGGTGGGTATTTTATGATACGGCAGAGTATCCATGTTGAGGAACGTGCACGGATGCGCAGAGGAATACTTATTCCATGGAGCAGGATTTAGAGAAAGTGACAGAACTTAGATGGAGTGGATATCGAGTTACATTGGCGTAGGGGACGTGAGACAGCTGCGCCACACAACTTCAACTCTCGCTGGTCGCTGCTACGTCAATCAGACAAAAAAGACGGCTAGTCTTTAGTCGCTTAATCGCCGAGCGTTCCTTGCTCGGCATGTGTGCAGGATTGGCAAAATGTGATTCTTGCAGACCTCTCTATGTGTTTGTATGAGTATCCGACTTGCTGGATTGCCTTCAGATGATGTGGAGATGCTTGTCGTCAAGCGTCTGTGGAGAAAATTATTATCGCAGCAAGATCGGCTTCTGTTGATGTGAAGTTGAGTTGTCCTCAGGCTATTGCGGAGGAAATTATCCTCGTATAAATTTCAGCCAACATGTTATCGACCTGCGACGTTGTTGGTGACCGAGTTCCAGGAGGAGCCGACGTCGGGACAGACCCTGTTACGTTAACCAGGAAACAAAAGACGGCATATTCAATAAGGCAGTACACGCCGTTAACAGCGAGCGCCAGCACTCAACGAAAGGAAAACAATGCCAGATGTTAATAGTTTCGTGGTATTCCCGCACAACGTGGGTTTGAATTATCATACACAGCAGTCTCTCGTTTCATTTCTGCCTTGGTAATGATGCGACCTGCATCTGTCAGAAATATTGGCGGTTGTAGCCGACGTTACTCGGTTACATTCCCGTAAGTTATGTGAACATTCGATACGCCTGGAGAAGCTTATTTTTCGTCTTTAACGTTGCTCGTAAGAATAAAAAGATTACGCAGCTTCTGACATAGGCCATAACACAATAATGATGGACAGAAAGCTGAAATTCAACAACATAAGGAAGAAGCAGAGTAATATGAAACGGAATTTTTAAGACGTGGGAGGGAATGAGACGAAGTGGAATCTCTCAGAGGAAGTAACAAAATGCCTGAAAAAAGTGCCGAAAGCGTGTCGGTAGAAAAGGAGTGGAATGTAAAAAGAAGAAAATAACCAAGTCAGAGTAAGACAAGTAAGCCATGGCGTGGTCCAGCATTTACGAGACGTTCATTACTGATTCCTGATGACCACGTGAAGCTGAGAACTGTGCAGCGTTGGCACTGCTATATAGTCCTAAATCTGCCAACTACGCTTTCCGTTTTATTCCGCTCCGCATTTGCTGCGAAACAACTAAATATAATTAACACTATTCTTGACAATCATAGTGCTTAGCTATAAAAAAAGGAAAAAGTGATAAAATACATGTACTCTACTGATTTCCGGTTTATGTTAAAAGATCTAGCTACTGGTTGGACATTTAGAAGCTTATTAGTTTAATTGCAGCATGAATTCCAATTGCTTCGAAAATCCTATGGAGTTACTTCGGAAAATGGTCAGATGGTCAAAAATGAAAGTTCCAGACGTCGATGAAATCAGGAAAACAGCGGATGAGTGCTGCAATATTTGCGGTTTTCGTAACTGCTTATGAAATGTGGAAGGAAAACGTGAGTTCGAATTATTCGCCGTTCCACAGTACCACAAGTCGCTTTAGAGGCCAAAACAAAACGACGCTGACCACCTCCTCTTTGTCAGTGGACTCCGTAATTTTGTTTTGGCACTTCCTGCAGAATGCTACGGTACTGTAGTATGGATATTTCAGTGTGAATAGGGACTGCAGCCATGTATGATGTACATGCAAACAAAAAGTTGATTGCGTAACGTTATTGTTTACGAAGCGACAATTAAAACTGTATAACCACTCCTGTACCTTAAGTTATAAACTGCCTTCGCAAGCCACTTTACATTGCCAAGTGGAGGGTAATTCGTACCAACTTTATTGATTTTCCATCCTCTTCCATTTCCATATTGAGCGATGAAAAAGTTACTGTTTATAGTGTGTCAGGGGGAAAAGTACATGCCTTGGTGGATGATGGTGTTAGTGAGTCTGAATAAAATACTTCATGTGGACGTAAGGCCTTTTCTGAATAGTTTCCATGACTGTAAACATTTAATATCACTTTTGTACATTTTTCTTGAATGACTCGAAAACTACACCATCCAGCGAAAAGGTGTCCTATAAAAGAGGTACTAGGACCTTTTTTCTACAACTAAAAGTTTGCGCAAAGAGGGCGCGTGGATATTGAAACCCTGAGCGACGCACAGCGCATGTGCTATAACTTGGCTAGCGCTGTAACTTATATAGTTTTTATAGGCTAGTTTGAGGTAGTTTCCCGACTTTGTAGGCCGTAAGTGATGGGTATCACTGTACTACTAGGGTGAGCTGCAAGCAATGACAGTGTTTAAATAATACCGGAAATAAATAACAATGAATTTTTTCTACGTATCTCGAGAACCATTAGGTGTAGGGTATACGTCCATATGAAGTTTTAGATTCAGAATCACTGATACTATCACCCATCAAAGCATTTACTTTTCCTCCTTAATTACCCTGTATAAGTCTCTGTACGTGTACTAATATTCTTATCCTATACATGTAGTCCGCCCCCGGTAGCTGCGTGGTCAGCGTGACGGACTGTCAATCCTGAGGGCCCGGGTTCGATTCCCGGCTGGGTCGGAGATTTTCTCCGCTCAGGGACTGGGTGTTGTGTTGTCCTAATCATAAACATTTCATCCCCATCGACGCGCAGGTCGCCGAAGTGGCGTCAAATCGGAAGACCTGCACCAGGCAAACGGTCTACCCGACGGGAGGCCCTAGCCACACGACATTTCATTTCATTTCATCCTATACATGTTACCTTCGCTATGAATATATCCAATAGGGTTCTGTGGGAACTAGTCGTAATTCTTCCAAGGATTGTCATCACGCAACATGGCTTATCCTTCTCGGTTCTCAGCTATTTGACCAACATGACTGTGTTGGAGAAGTCGAGCCTTTCTCGAAGACACTGCGAAAGTGAAACTGTTCCCTGTCCATGCACACGTTTCCCCTCTGCTTTTCTTACAGTTATAAACTGTATGAAGCTGTACATTTAGCTTCGAAAAATGTGTCCAAAACACTCTGCTTTTCTCCATTTTATTGACTTTCAAGGCTTAAGCCAGTTCGGTGACGTTCTTCATCGTCAATCACTGCGTCTGACCACGAAATTCTTAAGATACATTTCAGGCGCCTTCAGTCCCTTCTTCGTTAATTTTTTATTGTCCATGCGTCTCTTCCACACATCAATATCAATAAAACATAGACCTACACAACTTGGTCACAAAAGGTAAATTTTAAACAACGACAGTATACCAGTTGTTTAAATTTTGTCCTCTGTGCTATGTGTTATGGCACAGTTTTTCTCAAAATTGCTCCGAAACCTAATTAATAACCCAGCATTCAAATGAGACTACCAAGTAACTTGAAATTACTAGTGGCACATGAAGGTACGCATGTAAGTGAAATAAAAATCAGTGATTACGAATCTAATAATTAATTCTTCATGCACTTCAATACAGTGAAGGAAATTTGCAACGTTTTTCTGTGCGCCGGGTCCTCTGTCTGACTGTGGGAGAGTGAGGAACGCAGGGGAACAACTGCAAGTGAGTCGCACAACTGTTCCTTTCTGAAAGGCAGAGTCCCCACCAGGTACACATTGAATGAACGGGCGCTGTCAGAGATACCATCCCACGTCCCTATAAAAGCTTCGTAGAGATTAGGAGGCGGCATTTGGCAGGCTGTGAACTTACGTTGTGAGAAGCAGTATAAAGAATACTGTCTAAAAGTACTGAGATCTGCATGCGGATGGGTAAACATGTGGCACTCAGAAGGAGCAGAATCTGTTGGACCTAACGGAGACCAGTCCTAATAGATATTAAAATTTGTGTAAAGGAGTCTTGGTTTCGCTCACCAAAATTATTTTTGTAGCAAGGATGAAGACTCAAAGAGCATACGTGAAGAAAATATCATTAACTAAAACGTGAAACTATTCTTACAGTGTTTTCTGCTCAACTCTAAGACAGACATGTGAATTACTGGCCGGCCGGAGTGGCCGTGCGGTTCTAGGCGCTACAGTCTGGAACCGAGCTTCCGCTACGGTCGCTGGTTCGAATCCTGCCTCGGGCATGGATGTGTGTGATGTCCTTAGGTTGGTTAGGTTTAGTTAGTTCTAAGCTCTAGGCAACTGATGACCTCAGAAGTTAAGTCGCATAGTGCTCAGAGCCATTTGAACCATTTTGTGAATTACTGGATTATCAAAGCAAATTCTTCAAGATAAGGGAGGTAGGTGCTGTTGTTATCCATTTTTCATTGCTTAGCTCTCAGAAGGTGTACAGTGGTTGGTTAATGGGAATATGGTGCTGGCAGAACTAGCAAGATTCTGAGATGAGAGCGGATAGACACTTCGCCTTGGATCGTCAGAGGGAGAGATGTCTTTGCCTTGGAAATGCAGAGAGGGAGGGCTTCAGCCTATAGCTGATCACAGTCGCTGGCGTTGAATTATAACTCCCAGCTGTCACTGCAGCCTCTCTCTGCACCTCAGCTTTAGAACGATGGTAGGCTTTAGCCGTGTTTGGATTTGACGTGGTGAGGAGACCTCAAAGTCATTTGTCTCGAGTTAAAGTTTTGCTTTTATGAGTTAATTCACGCAGTCAACTAGTTTAACTTAAAATGTGCTTGGGCAAGGGAACTGGTACTCACATGTACTTTTCTGGGACTTTCCTCCTATCTATTGGCTAATGACCAATCAAAGCAGTTTACTTGGACACAGTTAATTGTATCACTATTTCCAATTCCATAAATCTGTGCCAAAATATGTCACTTGTGTTTAATGATTCATTTGAAACTTTGTGCACATTACAATTATATGTATTGCCCATTCAGTGACTGGAATCAGCATAATGCATCTAAGTCATTAACAGGATTTTATTGTGGCCATTAGTCTAATTACGTAGTTTGATGAAACCCTTTGTAACTGTACATAACCATCAGCTGTATAACTGACTGACGATAATGAAAATTTGTGTCAGACCGGGACTCGAACCCGGATCTCCAGCTTATCGCGAGCTGTCGGTTTACCATTCAGCTATTTGGGCACGACTCACGGAGAGACCCAAACCTCCATAGGACATCAACCATTTGTTTACAATCTGTAACCGTATATCCATTATGTACGCTATGTGATGAAAACTATCCGGATACACCCAAAACCATACGTTTTTTTTTTATATTGAGTGCATTGTGCTGCCACCTACTGCCAGGTACTCCACATCAGCGACCTCAGTAGTCATTAGACACCGTGAGAGAGCAGAATGGGGCTCACACCGGAACTCACGGACATCAAACGTGGCCAGGTGCTTGTGTGTCACTTGTGTCCTACGTCTGAACGCGAGGTTTCCACACTCATAAACATCCCTAGGACCACTGTTTCGGATGTGATAGTGAAGTGGAAGCGTGAAGGCACACGTACAGCACAAAAACGTACAGGCAGACATCGTCTGTTAACTGACAGAGACCGTCGACAGTTGAAGAGGGTCGTAATGTATAATACGCTGACATCTATCCAGATCATCATACAGGAACTCCAAATTGCGTCAGATCCACTGCAAGCACTATGAAAGTTTGGCGGGAGGTAAGGAAACTTAGATTTCATCGTCGAGCGGCTGCTCATAAGCCACACATCACTCCGGTAAATACCAAACCACTATTCGCTTGGTGTAAGGAGCGTAAACATTGGACGATTCAACAGTGGAAAGACGTTGTGTGGAGTGACGAATCACGGTACACAATGTGGCGATCCGATGGCAGGTTGTAGGTATGGCCAGTGCCCGGTGAACGTCATCTGCCAGCGTGTGTAGTGCCAACAGTAAAATTCGGAGGCGGTAGTGTTATGCCGTGGTTGTGCTTTTCATGGTTGAGGGATTGCACCCCTTGTTGTTTTGCGTGGCGCTATCACAGGCCTAAATTGATGTTTTAAGCACCTTCTTGCTTCCCACTGTTGAAGAGCTATTCGGGGATGGTAAATGCATCTTTCAAGACGATCGAGCACCTGTTCATAATGCACGGCCTGTGGCGGAGTGGTTACACGACAATAACATCCCTGTATTGGACTGGCCCGCACGCAGTCCTAACTTGGATCCTATAGAACACCTCTGGGTTGTTTCGGAACGCCGAATTCGTGCCAGGCCTCACGGACCGACGTAGATACCTCTCCTCAGTGCAGCACTCCGTGAAGAACTGGCTGCCACTCCCCAAGAAATCTTCCAGCACCTGACTGAACGTATGCCTGCGAGAGTGGAAGCTGTCATCAAGGCTAAGGGCGGGCCAATGCCATATTGAATTCCAGCATTACCGATGGAGGGCGCCACGATTTTGTAAGTCATTTTCAGCCAGGTGTCCAGATACTTTTGATCACGCGGTGTATATTCCCGTCAAATGATATTTTGTACTTGAAAGTCGCTTGCTCGGCGGATAAATGCGATATTGCACTGCCTGCGTTATTCCGAATTACGATGCAAAGGTCCTTTGGACATGAATCCATGCCCTAAGGAACTTTGCTTCGTAATTCGGAATAATACAGGTACTGCAAAATCGTACTTTCTCATTGTATCTATGTTTGCTACGGCACCCATATTTGGTACCACTGATTAAATTAAGGTCTTCAACAGCTTCTGCTACGTAACTGTCTTAATATTTCCACAGGTTTTATTTATGGGAAGTGACCTGTTCAATGTATAGGTCTCCGTGTCCAGATATTCTTACTATGATAGGATATAATAATAATAATAATAATAATAATAATAATGAGCGTATGGTATTGGTGGCCGGGAGACCCCTCGCGGGGCGGTTCGGCCGCCGCTCCACAAGTTCCTTAACGCCACTGCGGCGACTTGCGACTGAATGAGGATGAAATGATGATAAAAGATACACACCACCCAGTCATCTGGAGGCAGAGAAAATCCCTGACCCCGGGGGGAATCGAACCCAGGACCCCCGTGCGCGGGAAGCGAGAACGATACCGCAAGACCACGAGCCGCGGACACGATAGAATATACTAAATATTCAAGCGTATTCTCACGTATGCCTGTCATAGCACTCATCTCTTCATGTTGATCCATACTCTCTCTCAGGCACTATCGTAAATCAGTTTGGTTATCCTTTCAGGTAGATTGCCATCTGGGTGATTCCATGGTCCGTCCTCTTCTTGATGATTATCATGGCTTTTGATTTTTTGATAACTTATATTCAGTCGAAAGCCTTTACTGGTCAGGTTAATTTTGTACAATAAATTCGTAAAATTCCGCATCACTTCCGTGGAAGTAGAATTTCGCCTGCAGCTAAATCACAGTTAACGTAAACAAAGAGAGAGAGAGAGAGGGGGGGGGGGACGGGCAAGCCTCCTGGCAGCGTTCACAAGTGAGGTGAACAGACGGACATGTGACTTTTATATTTCAGTTGCCGATGGCGCTTTGCGTCTCTTTGTTGCTAATGCCCTCGGGAAGGCAAATGAATAAATATGATGCTGTGATAAATAAGGCCCCGGTGTGGCGAGTGCCGGTAAAAACAAAAGCTTTTCCACCGGGAATTTTATATCGCCGACGGCGTGGGTATTTCAGTGACAAAGGGAAGGGGGAGGGCGTGAGCGTATTATACTGACGTAATTAAATGTACATTCGCAAATGAAAAAATGCCACATTAAATGATATTTAGCGGAATAGGGCACAGTGGAGGCGACCCCACTACGAAAGCGAACACGCTACCAAACACGGCGTTAGTGTCGTACCTACTCGTACAAGAAGTCTCCGCTTGAGTAAGTGCACCGTGTATCTACTGTCATCTAATTATGTCACTTACGTGCTTCCGAAAACTGTCGCATTATTTCGAAGTCTATTAACAAACGACAGACGAAGGATATAACACGTAATTCTACCGTTTAAATACGATGGTTAGTAATAAAGTTTTCAATATCGTATAGAAAAAAGTAAAATTACGCAAGTAACTTTTCGTCTTTGGTCTGGTAGAAATGGAATCCTGGTACAAATGGAAATCCTCGTATCGCAGTACCGTAGTGCCAAGCTAGGATGGCCGAAAAAAAAATGGCAGTCTCTCGCAAATTCAACGAGCTACAGCTATTTGTTTTCAATTCTCTAGCGGCAGGCTGCAGCACCGTGAGGCTGGGATTTCAGCGTCGCACGACTATAGTCATGTACCTGCAAGCAAACAAACAATAATCACGTAACTTAATTTTACAGATTTATTACTTAACCTATTTTAAGTAACTATAGGTATATCTGTTGCAAAAATCAGCAACTAGTTGTTCAAAAGTAATTTTATTTCCTTACGGGTTTCAGGCACGTAATGCCCTTCTTTAGAAATTTAGGATTATCACATTAATAACGAGCCTCGACAACCGCATTGTAAGCACGCGGAGAATGAAGTACGTAAATTAAATTCTTTTCTGTAACTGATTACTGATTTTATTGACTTAAGTTACTTTATCGAGATTATAATTAAAACTGTATCACTACCTATAGATGGCACAGGACACAAAACCGAAATGTATGAGAAAAAGAATTAACAATAAAAAATTAATACTGTAATGAATGGTGAAGACAGCGAGTTTCCGCACGTGGGTAGCATTAGCATTCGCAAATGTCTCTAGGTTTCCTTGGCCACGCCGAAATTCCTCGGAGGTCACCACCCTCAATTTGTTATGCCGAGTGGTAACACACGCAGGATTACACATTTTGGGACAGGCATCGAGTTCCCCATGATCACGCTTTAATGCAATAGAACAAAACAGCACTGTGCAACATGCAGGGAGAAAGATGAATTGGTCCCTGTACATTTCGTTAGGCTGCTGACTGGGAATAGGGGAAGAGTACGTATGCTAGTGTTAAAATACTGAGAATGGGAGACACTCTTAAAACACGTTGGCAACGAAAACCAAGAGGAAAATTTATGGAAGAAGAGGGAAAGAAGGGGAGAGACATTCTTGCAACAGTGCCGGGGATTGGCGGGCAGAAATTGGGAACTCGGCCAGTCTTTATAATGGTAACCATAGTACTGGTCTTACGCTAGGAATGGAAGGGGGGCGAAATTTCTATATGGACATGAAAATGATATTCAGAGACGTCCACGGTAAATCGTGGGCTGGAACAGTCTTTCATCTGGTACATCTACAGCTACATATATACCCCACAAATCACTTTAAGGTGCTTGGCCGAAGGAACCTTGTACCATTACTAGTCTTTTCCTTTCTGTTCCACTCGGAAAACAGTCCGAGGGAAAAACGACAGTCTAAAAGCCTCCACACGAGCCCCAGTTTCTCACATCTTATCTTCATGATACTTGTGCGAAATGTACGTTGGCGTGAGTAGAATCGCTCTGCAGTCGGACTCAAATGCCTGTTCTCTGAAATTCCGCAATAGTACCTAGTGAAAAGTACTTCTTCTTCCCTCGAGGGTTTCAAATTG
The DNA here is from genome assembly GCF_021461385.2 of Schistocerca piceifrons. Classification (NCBI taxonomy): domain Eukaryota; kingdom Metazoa; phylum Arthropoda; class Insecta; order Orthoptera; family Acrididae; genus Schistocerca; species Schistocerca piceifrons. The sequence goes on along the minus strand of NC_060144.1, from coordinate 363,926,307 downwards.
GAGTTCGCCAAGCATCTTCGTAATAGGCGTTCTCATTCCATCTGATATTGATTTGGAACTTTAGAGAAGGAGACTTCTATGAACCGAACAGCGACGCAGACGCTTACCAGCAGCTGAGTGTGGGTATTAGTTATGTTTATCTGATGTCTGATAGACGTACTGAGCTGTACAAAAGACCCCCTCAGGTATCCAGAGTCATAGCAGCATTTCATACACACGCCAAGCTACGTGATGCACTCCACAAATTTAGATCTAGTTCAATCGAACTCGAGAGCAACCAGCACTCTTTTACATTCTATAAAACTTCCACAATTTTCGTGTGGTATTTTCAGGTAACTTGGGCACAACTTGGAACACCGTACAGATTTTATTTCATCATAATCGAATCAGGAAAATGATATTGTGATTTAAAGTTTTACTACGAGGGCAATTCGGAATATGATCCGATCGGTCGCGAAATGGAAACCATAGTGAAAATAAAAAATGTGTTTTTTGCAACAGTTAGCTGCCCTTCCAGCAACATATCTACATGGTCACCATTCGTTCTCCGATATTTGTGGCAGCATTGTACCAACTTTCCAGTACCCTTGTCATAGAAGTTGTAGTGTTTCGGGATATTTGTAAACATCCCAAAACACCATTGGAAAGCCGTCGACAAGAGATGCTCTTGAGTAATTTGAATAAGGATAAATGCAGTGGGAAAAGGTAACTGTGTATTTTCCTTTCTTGTATGCAGTGAATGTGGAGCAGTGGTGGAGCCGGCGAAAGGGGACCAGCAAAAATTGTATTACAGCCACTGGTCGTCTGGGAGACATTTGTGTCATGGTGCAGCAAGTACCTGAATCCGAGAGTCATGGAGTAAACGACGCACCAACAGTAGTGTAATGAAGAATGCAACAGCGGTAGTTGTTTATCTGTGTTTGTCCCTCAGATCCCTACAGTACACGTTTACGGACGTTTTGAATGTAATCGAGAGTGTGGTATTACCGTATCAATTGTTAGTTGTGTTGTAAAATGTATAGTGAAAATGTTGGGTGAAATATACCCCAGGTTGTGAGAAGTGTGGTTATTTATTTAGTATCGCAGTAGAAGGAACTTGCGGAATCATTCCAGGAATCATCACCACAGTTGGATCGACAGGGAGGTGGCATGGAAGGATCCGCACCTCCAAAACACTACTCTGAGAAGAGAGGATACAGGTAATACTACTTTCATCTGGTGGTGTATTGGGGTCGGCAAAATGTAGCCCTGTTATATCGGCCAGGGACACAAAAATGGTTCAAATGTCTCTGTGCACTATGGGACTTAACATCTGAGGTCATCAGTCCCCTAGAACTTAGAACTACTTACACCTAACTAACGTAAGGACATCACACACATCCATGCCCGAGGTAGGATTCGAATCTGCTACCATAGCGGTCGCGCGCTTCTAGACTGAAGCCCCTAGAACCGCTCGGCCACGCCGGCCGGCCCAAGGACGCAACTTCCCGCTAGTGCTGATATAAGACAAACCACAAATCTTAAAAAATAAACAACAGCAGGAAAAGACGGAAAAATACACTCCAAAGCCGAGCAATTGTACTTTCTGCCGACTCTCTACATTGATCTGCAGCTTGTTCTTAGAGCCAAAATGTTGTCTTCGTAGCCATTGACATCAAAATACGAGGGAGCTAAGTACGAGCTATATGGTGGATGACCAAACACTTCCCATGGAAAACGTTGCAGCAGCGTCCTCATTTCCCCTCCAGTGTGCGTCAGAGAATTGTCATGAAGAAGGTGTATATTAATCACGTTGTGTAGGTTGCACTAAATCAGAATAAATCCTTAACAGACACTTTTCTAGGCATGTTTACGGGCTCATTGTGCACCCAAACTGAAAACAGCGACGTGAATTTGAAGAAATTGAAAAACAAATGATTGTCGAAAGGAACAACTCAGCACATAGAAACGTCAGAACGACGTAAGAGCAAGGGCGGTATCACAAAGAGTGTCATGGAAATTCCATTGTTAAATGCAGAGAAGAGGGCGTATGGGTGGTAACAATACATTACAGGCCTCTATGAGGGGCAGGAATTATTTGATCATAAAAGAAGAAAATGGAGGCAATACCGAAGACATAACGGATCTAGTATTAGTCAGAATTTCAAAGATGTCCCGAAGACCTGAGATCAGATAAGGTTCAAATGGTTCTGAGCACGATAGGACTTAATTTCTAAGGTCATCAGTCCCATAGAACTTAGAACTACTTAAACCTAACTTACCTAAGGACATCACACACATCCATGCCCGAGGCAGGATTCGAACCTGCGACTGTAGCGGTCGCGCAGTTCCAGACTGTAGCGCCTAGAACCGCTCGGCCACTCCGGCCGGCATCAAATAAGGCAGAAGACATAAAAATCCATCAGAAGTTCTGAAATCAATGGGAGAAGTGGCATCCAAACAACTATGCGAGCTGGTAGATACAATCAATGAGACTCAATCACTTTCTTTATAAGAGACTGCTGACGTACCATCAAGTATTATACACACAGGTCCGAAAACAGCAAAGGCGAATAAGTGAAAAAATTGTGGGAGAGTCAGCTTAATAGCTCATGCACCCAAGCTCCTTACCGGGAATATATTCAGGAGACTGAAAAGAAAACTGTGATCTGCTAGATCCGTTCAGGAAAGATAAAGACACCAGAGACGCATTTCTGACGTTGCGCTTGATTTTGGAAGCAAAATTGAAAAAAATTCAAGACACAGTCATAGGACTTGTCGAAACAGAAAAAAGCGTTGAACTGTGGAAGATGGGATAAGATGTCCGAGTTTCTAAGAGAAATAGGCGTAAGTTTAGGGAAAGATACCTAATGTATTTGTACAAGAACAAAGCGGTAACAATAAGACGCGAAGACCACCCCCGAGAAAAATGAGCTCGGATTAAGAAACTGTGTAAGAGAGGAGTACAGTCTTTCCCCTCTACTATTCACTTTGCACGTCGAAGAAGCAATGCCGGAAATAAAAGCAAATTTCAAGAGTGAGGTTAAGCTTCAGAGTAAAAGGTTGTGAGTGATAAATTTGCTGGCTGTGGTAAAACAGAAACGAAAGAGAATTGAAGTGTTTGAAATGTAGTGCAACAGGAGAGTGTTGAAAATTAGTTGGACTGATAGGTTAGTGAAAAATGGAGCTTCTCTACAGAATCGGTGAAGAATGGAATACGGGGAAGCCGATGACAAGAAATATGGACAGGATGACATGACATGTGTTAAGACACTAGGGAGTAGCCTCCATGGCACAAGAGGGAGCTATATAGGCTACAAGATGTAGAGAAAGACAGAGGCTGGGACACATCCAGCAAATAATTGAGGACTAGCATATTCTGTTGTGATATGGAGAGGTTGGCGCAGGAAAAAAAAAATCGTGGTGGTTACTCAGAAAACCGAAGACTCAGTATAGGGAACAGATTACTGGGCCAGCCGTGGTGCCATTCAGGAATATCTAGACGCTGATCATTATACCAGAGAAATAGTTCTAGTATACAAAAACTGCAACATGCATAAAACATCACAGAGGATTCAGTAGTGCCACACGTTTCATTCCCGACATCAAGGGAAAATCCCTGGCCGAACCATGCATCGAACCCGGGTCTTCCGCATAGCATCGTGACTATGGCTCCATTATAGTAGGACATGTTTTTAAAACAGATCTGAAGATGGTCACCACTGACCGAAACCGGTAGTCTCAGGAGATAATATTTTGTGATCACAGATGGAAATAAAAAAATTATTCCACTCTTCCTGCGACCATGTCACAGCTTTTGATACAAATTTCAAACCATTGATTCATCGTTACAAATTATTCAGCTTATTTTTTCGCAGGTCCACAGTCCATAAATATTTCATAAAAGTGTTGTCTTTTAACAAATGCGAGGTGCTGACGAAATAAACCTTCATTCACCACCCGATCAACCGGTCGCCGTCATGTAACATAAAAGTATTCCCATCAGCCTGTATGGCTTCGTCCTTACCGGCAAATCAAAAAATAAAGTAACAGCTATCCTACTTAACTGAAAGTGCCAGCAGGAAGTGTTCCGGCGAAATGAAAAGCGCCGGCTCGAAGATGAAGAATGCAAGAGCAGAGAAGGCTATGAGACGTCAGCCAATAGCACTCTGACTAGGACGTCACCACGACAGCAGCGGTCTCTAGCAGAAGAGAATATAAGCACCGCTCCTGTCAGCCTCGGCAGGACAGGGGAAGAAGGACAGTAGAAAACCGGCACTAGCAGACCCGGAGTAGAAGAGCCGCCATCCTAACTGTTACAATGAGAATTGTGCCTCATATCAATTGCTTATACGGACGACATTGTATGTAGAGAAGGACTTTGATTATATCCATGTCTAGCATCGCTTACGACGCCATTGTAAACCAAAGTTAAGTATTGTCAAATTACCTTATTGTAATAAAAACCATTAATGTGATTTGCTTGAATTGTTGTTTGGCTATCCGAGAAAGCAGCACCGTTTAGGCACTCTATAAAAGACGAGTGGGCCCCACAGGTAGATGCGTTAATAGAGTTAGTAAACTGTTATTTATTCATTTATTTATTGTTCCGTGGGACCACATTAAGAAGTCTCCATGGTCATGGAACGAGTCAATACATGAAATTATAACACGATAGTAGAAACAGATAAAATGAAATATAAGAAACATATTCAGGCGACAAGTCGTAAGTTTAAATAAAGAAAATCAACAATGTAACACTGGAATTTGCTTAATTTTTCAGCTCTTCCAGGAGCTCCTCGACAGAATATAATGAGTGAACCATGAGGAAACTCCTCAGTTTGGACTTAAAAGTGTTTGGGCTACTGCTAAGATTATTGAGTTCTTGAGGTAGCTTATTCAAAATGGAGGCAGTAGAATACTGCACTCCTTTCTGCACAAGAGTCAAGGAAGTGCATTCCACATGCAAATCATTTGAATTTAAATGCTCCAGTAACCTTGTATATACAACCTTATTGATAACTTTAGCAAACACCGATTGCATAGAAATAGGTCTAAAATTATCAACATTATCCCTGTCTCCCTTTTTATAAAGTGGCTTCACTACCGAGTACTTTAATCGGCCAGGAAACTGGGCTAACATACATAGAACAATACTCCAGTATTCTGCTAGATACCCCATTATATCAGTGAGAGTTTTTGGTCTTTAGTGATTTAATTATTAACTCAATCTTCCTCTTGTCTGTATCATGGAGGAGCATTTCAGGTAACAGTCTCGGAACACTTTTTTCTAAGAGCGCTGTATGATTCCCTGTTGGGACTAGATTTCTATTTAGTTCACCTGCTATATTCAGAAAGTAATTATTAAATACTTTACGTACATGCGATTTATCAGTAACACGGACATTCCCACTGCACACTGATTCTATATCCTCCACCTGTCTCTGCAGACCAGCCACTTCCTTTACGACTGACCATGTAGTTTTAATTTTATCCTGAGACTTAGCTATTCTATCTGCATTCTACATACTTTTTGACTTCCTAATAACATTTTTAAGCACCTTAAAATACTGTTTGTAATGGGCTGCTGCGTTTAGATTTTGACTGTTTCTAACGTTTTGATATAATTGCCGCTTTGTTCTACAAGATATTCTTATCCCTCCAGTCCGTCACCCAGGCAAACTGTTTGTCCTAGTACCCTGTTTTGAACGTTCTAACGGAAAGAAACTTTCAAAGAGCACGAGAAAAGTCTTGAGGAAAGCATTATATTTATCGTCTACTGTATCAGCACGATAAACATCTTGCCACTCTTGTTCCTTGATAAGCTTTACAAAGGTGTGTACAGCAACTGGATCAGCTTTCCTAAACAGTTGATAACTATAGTTAACATGTGTTGTAGCACAAAAATCTCTTAGAGTTAAAATTTGTGCATCATGATCTGAAAAGCCATTCACCCTTTTTGCTAACAGAATGCCCTTCTAGTAATGAGGAATGAACAAAAATTTTGTCTATGGTTGTTCTACTGTTCCCATGCACTCTCGTTGGAAAGAATACGGTTTGCATAAGATTCTATGAATTAAGGAGGTCTACCAGAATCATTTTCCTTGCACAATCACTTATACAATTAATATTGAAGTCACCACACATAACTAACTTTTTGTATTTCCTATAAAGTGAACCAAGAACCTCCTCTAGCTTTAGCAAAAATGTTGTGAAATCGGAGTCTGGGGATCTATAAATGACAACAGTCAGAAGTTTAGCTCCACTAAATTTAATCACACCTGCACAACATTCAAATACCTTTTCAGTGCAGTACTTTGAAACAGCAATTGACTCAAATGGGATGCCGTTTTTCCCATACATGGCTACTCCGCCACACCGCAAAGAGCTCCTAGTAAAGCTGCCAGGCAACCTGTATCCTGGTAAAGGAAGCGTCTGAATTATCTCCTTATTTAAGAAGTGTTCAGATACACCAATAATAACAGAGTCAACTTCTATAAGCAGTTCACTAACTTTATCTCTAATACCGTGTATATTTTGATGAAAGATACTAATTCCCTCATTACTCGGATACCTAAGCAATGTCGAAAGTGGTTCCTTTGTTAGAGGGACTTCCCTTAAGCAGGAATACCTATCAGCTGACCAATCTAAAAAAAGGTGCACGTCTAACACCCACTACTACCGGAATTTTCCCATGAGTGATCCCCCCCTATGCTGTCACCTATAATCTTTGCCAACCTCCCCTTCCCATACCTGTTGAGGTGCAGGCCATGTCTAGTGAAACCCGTCCTGCTGATAGACTCCACCGACACCACTGAAATGTGACCCATGCCTTCTGTCATCAGCGCACCCCCAAGTCTGATGTTATTACGCCTGACGGCTGTATTAAGTTGAGGCCGATCGTGACGCTGAAACAGTCCCACGAAATGCACGTTCGTGTTGCCAGTCTGAGTGGCTATCTTTTCCAGGTCACCATCTATGTCACACTCCCCATCCCTATCAATACTATTACCAGCCCCACCCACAATCACTACCTGATCCTCTTTAGTAGAATCCCTACAAAACTCCCCTATGTTAACAGTCACCTGAGCCAATCCTGCATTAGGCTTCACAATGCTGAATACCTGGTATTCACTCCCCAACACTTCCTGCAACTGCTGGCCTACACCTCTGCCATGAGAACTACCTAACAGCAGAATCTTCTTCTTTCCCTTCGACTTTGATTCCTCTCCACTAGACTCTGACAGTTGGTCCACGAATAGTAAAACTATCTGAAAATCTCCTTCTCCTAGCAGATCTCTTGCCAACAGCCAGCTCCCATTCCCCAACCCCCTTCTCCCTCCTCATCCTATCTAGCTCCTCCTGTGCGTTTTTCAACTGCACCTGAAGGGCACAGATCTTACGCTCCTGCTCCTCTATCAACTGACTCTTGCTACATAACCTGCAGTTCTAGGAGAGGATCTCACCAGAATGCCCACTGGCTTCCCCACTGCATTCCCCCCAGTGAAAATACTTCGAACAAGTCTCACACCGCAATCCACTGCTCACGAACCTACGGCAAAGCCCACACTTCTCACTCATGGTAAATTTTAACAGTTATTGAAACAAGAAAAAACTTTATCTAAGTTCCGCTTCTACAATAAGAAGATGTTAAAAAACTGACTACAATAGTCACAAACTTACTCCAAAAGGAAAGTAATTACTATTATTAACAGTATTAATCAACAATAAATGAGAATATAACAAAAGACTAACACAGAAAGAAAATCAAACATCTAATGACACAGTAACGAAAGTGTAAACGGTTCCCAAAAAGTTCTTCTGAAATTATTTCACCAGAAAACACCAAGAACACCGGTTGAAGACTGCTAAAGTTCCTAAATAAACCACTATACACAAACAATTAATTAGTACTACAGCTGCAACTGTTCAGCGCGGAATGTAAACACGGGTAAGAGGTTAAGTTGCTCGATACGAAACACTCACAAATATCAGGTCACAACACAAGAAAGGTAGAGGTGAATGAAGAAACCTCTAATAAGTCACTTATATAGTACATATTATCACAAAAACCGTTAAAATATGTATCTGAAACGTAAAAATATATAAAAACTTACAGAGCGATCTCACACGCAGTCACGCCCTTATGACGTCACACCAAAGATCTGGCTGTATTCATGTTACATGCTCGTGAGTGGAGTGCGCAGTCCATACTGACGAAATGGATAATTTTGTACTTTTTACCAAAAATGAAAACTGACGAAGTAATAACCGCGAAACTATTGATGTAGCAAATTACGGAAAGTATGAATAGCATTGACAAGTAGCATTTGCCACCCCTACATTCAAGCCTCCTCGTGGATTATGTGCAGTCACTGCTAAAATGTCAGTTGAACTCCTGTCAACACTTTCCACTTTTTAGCATATTTTATTCCTCACCCCCCTTCGAGTCGCTTTACTTAAAAACAAGTGTGTGTAGACGAAAAATTCAGGCTTTACCCAATAAGAATACTACTCAGCAACCGACCACAATGCTGATGTAACAATCTGGCGACATCTCCATGAACGGAGACCGTGTCCACTTTTTCAACCATCGTATACATTACGCAAATCTGAATACAGACATATACAAGTTGTCTCACCGCTACAGCAGCAGAGCCTAAACTGATGGATTTAAATTATGCGGGTAACATACGTACTGTACGCTAGTTAAAGGTTTGCTTACATTTGATACATTTGGCCAAACGGCAGGTCAATGATTTACGCCGCAGTTACTTTAATTATTTAATCAAGCAACGCACGTTATAGCGGTGCACTTATCTTGAAATTCTTTTTCCATTGCCGCATAGATAAAGAAATAGTTCCTGATAAATGTTTCAATAATTCGACGTATTTTGAGATACCTCTGGATAATATTGTTAAAGGAAAGATTTGGAGAATACTAGAGAACACTTTACAGCTAATGTCAGTAATTAAAGGTATGTATAAAGGAACATTAATAAGCTTAGGTATAGAAGGGATGTATACGGATCCGATAGCAATAAATAAAGGAGTGAGACAAGGCTTTAATTTATAGTCATGCCATTCAATATATACATTGACGGTGTCGTTCGCAGATGAAACTCTACGATAAACACGTTGTTCAATTAAACAATTTGGTAGTGCTAAATTCACTCCCACATGTTGATGACATTACAGGTTTTGTTTCAAGTGAATTTATGAACTAAGTAAAGTACAGGGTGAGGCAGCTGGGTCACACCTCCCAAAATATATCCAGAATGAATGAATATATCGAGGTTCGGGTTTCGCCAAGTTATAGCGGAAAATATGATGAATGTCTGACATTGGTAAGTAATTGTAATATTTTATAGTCATCAAGTTTCGACACCGACTTTGCTTGCTTCTAATACAAGTACGTACTTTCCTCTACTGCTATCAGCAGAAGAGGTTCAACAATCGTCTGCCTTATTATACCAGACGTAAGCAGAAACGTAACGCTGGTATTGTTCGTGTGTATATTATCACGATTATCATACCAAATGCATAAAACGTTGACCTGGAGCATTGCTACACGCTGTGAAGTGACGCCGGCCGGGATGGCCGAGCGGTTCTAGGCGCTACAGTCTGTATCCGCACGACCACTACGGTCACAGGTTCCAATCCTGCCTCGGGCGTGGATGTGTGTGATGTCGTTAGGTTAGTTAGGTTCAAGCAGTTCTAAGTTCTAGGAGACTGATGACCTCAGAGATTAAGTCCCATAGTGCTCAGAGCCATATATATATGTAAAGTGACACTGGAGAAACAATACTGCACGCTGATTTCATCCGGAGTTAACGGCAGCACTGGTATGTTTTATAATACAAGTCATGCCTTTTAGCGCTTCCGGTTTTTCCTAACAGACCTCTTGTCTCAATTTCTGCCACAGACAAAAGTACGGGAGCATTAGATTTTGTGAGTGTGCAGACCATTTCACTTTTCCTTAACAACTGTTCGAATTCTCTTCATGCTCACATAACATAACATGGCCTTTCATTACGTGTGCGGAAGTTGGTGATGACGGGGGGGTGGTACGAGGGGACATCTGTCATATTGGTGCCACACTGCCTGATGTCTAATAGGACGTCTACCAAAAACTGACGGAAGCAACATATCTTAGGAACACGAGACACTTGAATGTATTTAGGTACCCATAAATAAAACAGAGACCAATGAAGAGGGTCTTGAAAATTATGCACGGAGGTTGACAGACCTAGAGACTTGTTTCTATCCACTTCTTTGAGTCGGTGTGTATTTTCAACTGACGATATTGCAAAGACTGACTTGCTCTTGGTTTTTAAATGACACTGCTAAATTAAACAAAATTTTGCGCAGATATGTCGCATAACTTTCCACTTTTCAGACATAACAGACGGGGAATTGTTACCAATTTTGTAACTCATTGCCATGAAGCTTTTGATGCAGTGAAATGTGAAGACGGTGAAAAGCGATGAAATAGAATGTTTGAGCACACTCCTTTGGTTCATATGCCTCTCGTATTGCCGAGATGCCTCTTAGTGACATTTGCACACCATAACTTTTTTTTGAGTCATCGGTGTTCTGCCTGGCTAGATACAACACGCCACTATTTCCTATCCTGTGAAAAACTCGTCGTCTAAGAGTAGCACCTGGAACCAACATCCTCAATTATTTGCTGTATGTATGCCAATCTCTGTTTACAGTTTTTACTCTCCACAGATCTTTCTAGTCCCATGGAAGTTATTTCGTGATGTCTTAGCAAATGTCCTATCATCCTACCCCTTCTTGTTATCAGTGTTTTCTGGATACTCGTTGCCCTGCCAATTCTGCGGAGGACTGTCTCATTCTTCATCAGCCCACCTAATTTTAAGTGTTCTTCTGTTGCGCCACATCTTAAATGCTTCGATTTTCCTCTTTTCCGTTTCTGCCACAGTCCATATCTCATACCACACAATGCTCTGCTCCAAACGTACATTGCCGGAAAATTCTTCTTCAATTTAAGGCCTATGTTTTAATATTAGTAGACTTCTCTTGACCAGGAATGTCCTTTTTGCCAATGCTAGTCTGCATTTTATCTCATTCTTGCTCCGTCCGTCATGGCTTATACTGCTGCGCAGATATCAGAATTCGTGAAATTCATCTGCTTCGCGATTATGAAGTTCATAGCTATTCCCATTTTTGCTACCTCTCATTACTTTCGTCTTCCCTCGATTTACTCTTAGTCCATAATCTGTACTCATCAGTCCGTTGCATTCAACGTATCCTTCAGTTCTTCTTCACATTCACTCAGGATACGAGTGTCATCACCGAATCTTATTATTGTCATTCTCTCACAATTAATTTTAAATCCCATTTATTTATATCTCTGTCTTTTCGATGTACACATTGAACAGCAAGGGCGAAAGAATACATTGCTGCCTTATCCTGTTTCATCCGAGCTCTTCCTTCTTGGTCTTCAAATCTTATCGATCCCTCTTGATCCTTGTACATACCGTACATTACCCGACGGTACCTATAGCTTACTCTTATTTTTCTCAGAATTTCGAACATCTTGCGATATTTAACATTGTCAATTACTTTCTCCTAGACGATAAATTCTAAAAAAGTATCTTGATCTTTCTTCAGACTCTCTTCCATTATCAGTCACAGCGTCTGAACTGCCTCTCTGGTGCTATTACCTTTACTAAAGCCAGACTGATAGTTATCTAACACATCCTCAATTTTCTTTACCATTCTTCTTTATTTTTTTATTCTTCTGGCAACCTGACTGCATGGACATTTTACCTGGCTGTTCGATAAGTCTCGCAGTTGTCGACTCTTTCAGTCTGCGCAATTGCGTGGGTGATGTTGCTCCAAAAGTCACATGGTCATACCGCCAGACCCATACATTCTACACATCAACGTGAATAGACGTTTTCTTGACACTTCCCTCAATAATTTTAGAAATTCTGAAGGAATGTTATCTATCCCTTCTACCTTATTCGATCTTAAGTCTTCCAAAGCTCTTTTAAATTCTGATTCTTATAGGATCCCCTGTCTCTTCTACATAAACCACTGTTCCTTTTTCTAACACGTCTTCGGACGAGTCATTCCCCTCATAGAGGCCTTAGGTGTACTCTCCCAACCTATCCATTCTCTCCTCTGCATTTAACACTGGAATTCCAATTGCACTCTTAGTGATATCATGCTTGTTTTTCATTTTACAAAAGGTTGTTCTGACTTTTCTATACTCTGAGTGAGTGCTTTCGATAATTTCCTTTTGCATTTCTTCAATTTTTTCTTTTCAGCTATTTACCCTTTGCTTCTCTGAACATCCTATTTCCTTTATTCTAAGTGACTTGTATTTCTATGTTTCTGAATGTCCCTGAACATTTTTGTACTTCCTCCTTTCATCGATGAGTTGAAGGATTTCTGCTGTTACACATGGTTTCTTCGCAATTACTTTCTTTGTTCCTCTGTCTTTCTTTCGAGCTTCTGTAATTGACCTTTTTAGAGATATACCTTCTTCTTCAATTGTGCTGCCTACTGAGCTATTCCTTACTGTAGTAGCTACCGCCTCAGAGAACTTCAGCCGCATGTCTTCATTCCTTAGTACTTCCATATCACACTTGCTTGTGCACTGATATTTCCCGACTAGTCTCTTAAACTTCAGCCCACTCTTCACCACTTCTAAATTGCTATCTGATTCTATATCTGCTTCTGGGTATGTCTTACTATCCAGTATCTGATTTCGAAATCTCTGCCTGACCATGATGTAACCTAACTGCAGTCTCCCCGATCTCCTGACGTGAATCACAAGAGCAGGAGGTATACTTGGGTATACCTCCTCCTCTTGTGATTCTTGAACAGAGTATTCGGTTTTACTAGCATAAATTTGTTGCAGAACTGAATTAACCTTTCTCGTGTCTCGTTCCTGTTACCAAGCCCGTATTCTCTCGTAAACTTTTCTTCTACTCCTTCCCTACAACCGCATTCCAGTCCACCACGGCTACTAGATTGTCATCTCCCTTTATGTAGTGAATTACCCGTTCAGTATAGTCATATACTTTATCTCCTCATCTTCAGCTAACGACGTTGACATGTATACCTGAACTATCGTTGTCGGTGTTAGTTTTTTGTCGGTTCTATTGAGAACAGCCTTATCACAAAACTTTTGTCAGTGACTCAATCTCTGCCCTAGCTTCTTATTAACGAATCATACTCCCGTTATACGATTTTCTGCTGCTGTAGATATTACCCTATACGGATCTTTCCACGAATCCATGTTATCTTTCCTTTTCATTTAACTGATGCCTACTGTATCTAGATTGAGGCTTAGCAAATCCTTTTGCTGATGTTCTACCTTCTCTGCCACGTTCTAACTTGTGACATTCCCCACGCCCACTTGCAGATAGTTACCATATCGTTAGTTATTCAGCATTTTTCTCAAGATCACCTGCTCCTTGGTGGTCCCCCACCGGAGACCCAAATGTGGTACTAGTCCGGAAACTTTTGCCAGTGCTGAGAGATAATCTTAACACTTTTTCAATTCCAGCCACATGTCCTATTAAGATGTATTATGTGTACTTAATGCAGTACTTTCCATTGCTTTCTGCATTCTTACGCCGTTAGTAACTGCTGATTCTTTCGCCTTGAGGAGCAGTTTCCCACCCCAATTGTAAAGGAGTGCGCTGAACTTATGTGTGATCCTCAGCCCTCTTTGACAAGTCCGTTGGCTGAATGAGGGGTGGCTACTTACGCTGGAAGTCTTTGACAGCCACTGCTGATGATGTTTCTTACACCGCCAAAGTGGTGGCGCATTTCCAATCAGGAACCGAGGTCGTTTTGGTTACCTATCAAAGATGCTACCCTAGTCCACGGGTGGTACTGTTGGTGATATGATGGTTTCACTTCTAACATTTTCTCTCTTTCTTTTTTGGTGTATTTTATTCTCCTCACTTCCACTTCCTAGAACTTTTTTATGGTATTTGTAAAGATAGATTGTGAGTGCTTAGCACGATCTGGATCCTTTACAGCATACAAACGCACCGATGCCAAATAATTTGGTGACATTCGCCATAAACGATATTCACTTTTTCGACTGTCGAATACATTGGAAATGTCTCATTAGCTTTATGGGCAAACTGTCTGATTGCTACAACAGCAGAACAAAGACGTTGGACTTCATGTGCACAGGGAAACATGTGAATCATACCTGAGTAAAATGTCAGCTTATATTTAGTATAATAGGATAGACATTTGTAGGACCTCTTCTGCTGACTGGGGGACATCGGTTAGCGGCGCTATTAACTTCATACTGTTTGATAAAGTCCCATTCATGTTGTGTCGTTGAATTCTTAGAAAGTTCTTTCGAGTACCACAGAAAAAATTTCCATAAAGAAAAAATCGTGGTCTTGATTCGTCAACTGTAAATGATAAAAATTACTTATTAACTTCAGGAAATTCGCCATAATGCCACCTAAAACTTGTGGAAAAAGCTCACCTTGTTTTATTTGTTCATTCTGAATATATATTTGTTTAAGATGTCTCACCCTGTATAGCACGGGAAAAACATGTACTGTGTGGAGAATATTCAGTGAGAACAAAATGCAGTAGTTGATGAAAGAAACAATAGACCAGTATCGTACGAACAGGAAGAAGACACTGCCCATTAAGTTAAATGCATAAACACAGGAAGAAACATGACTGGACTTTCAAAAAGTGTCGCATTGTCAACCGTATTGCATTGAAGTGTATTGTAAGTGCTTAATGAAAGGCAAGTAAAACAAATAGAAGGCTCAGAAATTAGGTATAGTGGAGCAGTGAAGAGATATAAAAGAACAGATAAAGTACGAAATGAAAATATTCGAATCAAGTTGAAAATTAGGAGTATGAAAGAAAAAGTGGATAAAAACAGAACTAAAAGCAACTCACACTGATAAGTGGGCACACAAAGCCAAGTTCGAGTACATTTGACTCGAGATAAAACTGAAATGACGACACACACACACTCTCAACCTGTGAAGATTTGTTCCGTTTCACCCAACCTATCTGTATGCTTCTATTTTTTTTCGCGTAGTGTAGTTCAGAAAAACAAAAAATTATATCTGCTTGTCTAGTTTTAGTATTTCAGTTTGTGTTGTATTTGAAACAGTTATGGCTACAGCTATGTGCACCTGCACAGCTGAGCTGTCAGCGGGTCTGACCGCCATTCGAATATTTCGGGTTTAATTTACAACATTTCCATGGATTTTTCCTTGTTGGGAGTAATAGATCGGAGTACACTAAGCCTCGCGAGGTCAACTGAGTTGCTACTTCAGTTAAGTCCATCAATGTTTGTCGAAGTTTCAACGTAGGTATGAGGTACTGTGATCCCTTCCGTAGCGTCTTCAGTTATAACCGTTGGGTAACATCTCATATTACTCCCCTGTCAGCCGCACTTGTCTGGGGACCAGAGCCAACGCCCAGCGGCTGCAGGTTTTTGCAGTGGCAGAAGCCTTCCGGGCCAACTGGTTCACCGCGCCCGGCAGGCCCTTCAGCCAGTACGCTTGGCAGTGGAGTGTTGTGGGCAGCCGACCTGTCAGGGGCCACCACTGTGCTCACAAGCCCGCGCGGGCAGACTGTCTGCACGCCGCGGAGCAGCGCTAAGCCGGCCCGCCGGAGCCGCCAACTGCGGCTGGGGATTTGGAGCAGTCTCAATGGCGGCCACGGCCGTCATTACACCGTCTAAGCTGCCCTGCGGCCGGGAATTATACTGCTGCTAGTCTCTCGCTGCCTCTCTCTCTCTCTCCGTGGCAGCGAGACCGAAGGGCGGCGTCTGAAATGGAGCGGAAAGAATGAGAGTAATGCTGCGGAAATAGAGGACGCGAGTGCATCTCTTTAAACAGAGCGTAAGAAACGACACACAGAGTCTCATATATTAGCTGGTAAGACATGCAAGCACGATATTATCTCGTATAAAGTAAACCTGATTTCTTTTTTTCTTTAAGCAATGCATCTCTGCAACTTGCAACAAAGTTTGCTCACTGCAACATTACTGGTTCTAATGTGAGGATATTTATTCCGTAATGCTGTGTTATTTATATCTGCAGACTCATCAGACATTTTTGCATAAAATGAAAAATTACGTCTCCTATTCTTCTTCAAAAGCACAAAATATTCTGTGTGCAGGGCATCTACAGCTGCTGGAGGACCTGATGAACGAAAACACCGCTGACAGCTGGTAAAATTTGCTTTCAAATTGCCACACTATCTGTTTCACGGCCTACAGCCGCTTCTTCAGGTGTATCAAAAATTATTACATTCATCCATCATGGGAGAACCCAAAGTTCCTAGGCAAGATATTTCCATTCTGAGAACATTGTCAGTATTTAAAAAACTATACGAGTGAAGGATAATAGACGAGCTGATCTAAGTAATATCCTCTCGTAATGTTGTCGGGTTGGATCGTATCGATATACTTTCAAATCATTGCATTTGCAGGTATGTATGTGAAATCGGACTGGAATGTCAAGCTTGCAAAAGTAACCCAAGTCTTCACTGGCAACCAGTGATTTTATGCTGGTGGCGGGTGAAGGCAGTGCCTCTTTTTACAAGCAGCACTTTCTGTGTGCAGTTTGAGTTATACACTTGCAAGTGCAATGAACAGCCGACAGCATTATTAGAGATTATTACTCGGACCACCTTTTCAATTACCCGTCGTTCGTCTAGTTTTTTTCAATATTGACAGTATTCTTAGAGCTGCAATGCCTTGGCTAAGAACGTTGAATTTATGTATGATGTGTTAATGTAATAATTTATATTACACTTGAAGATGCGACTGTAAGCCCTGAGAGCCACAGTGTGGTCTGTTGAAACCAAGTTTTACCAGCTGTCGGTGGTGTTTTCATTCATCACGATCCTCTTAAAAATGTACATGGAGTAGTCAAAAAATTTCAGTTATCACCTCGGAAAAGTAGCGTCGCATAAATGACTTACTTTTTGATGCAGGTACGTGCCTACGGTCGTAGCAAACGTTGATATTGCAACATACAACCGTAGAATGCCGTTATCAAAACCGAAACAAAATGGCGCGGCCCTCTATAGGAAGTGGAGTATCTTGCAATATTGATGTTTCTGAATCTGAAGGGGAAAGAATAAGCAACAATCCTCTATTACAGAGATAAGGTAGTACAGACGCTTTCCGTGTAGTATAAAGCGTCTGAATTACGAAGTGTCAGACATTAATTCTGTAATGAACCGACAATAACAAGTGACGTGAAAGCACTGGTGCTCAGTGAACAGCACATCGTAAACGAAATGATAGAGGGAAACCTTAAAATTATTTACAGTTTGTCGCTAACTATGGACTTTGAGAGGAATCCTGTTTTATGGGGTGAGTAGCACCGTTGCCTGGGCCAGGAAAGGCTCGCGAAAACTTATCTGACTCATGCTGTCCTTTCACTGGCTTACATAACTCTCTGTGGTGGAATACTGTTGGAACTATTTACCTGTCATGTGGCGTGCGGACGCGAGTTGGTTCCTTGTTGGTGGCGCCCTGTGCTAGCGCCAATTTCGTTTCCTGCTGGCCGATCTTAACGGCATCGTGTCGCACTGGCGATGCTGAGTCTTACAGGGTTCCTATGAAAGGACAGAATTTGTAGTGTGAACATCTAAAATTCTACCAGTAGTAAGTGTAGATTTCCACTCGTGCAGTACCTTTTCAGCTTTCACCCTATCCATCCAACTTCTATTCCATTCTTCACCACGTTCACATCTCAGAAGTCTCCCTCACTTCGTCTTGTCCATATATTAGTGGCGTAAAGTGGGTCTGTCAGTAGAAAACACTTTATCTGCCATTCCTCAAGGCGTTGTCCTTTGCTGCAGAAAACTCTCATTTTCAAATGAAATACCGCTTTCTCCATTGCTATCCTGGCTTCAATTTGCACAATGCATTTCCACCCAATTTATAGTCTGTTTCCCGCGTACACAAAGTTTTGAACAAAGCCTGGTATTTCTCCATACACCATGATCTTCAAGACCTTGTTCCAGCGTAGCCTCAAAACTTTTTTATAGCTCCTCGGTCATCTGACTGAGAAGAGTTGGAGGTGGGCAACCGTCTCGTCTGAGTCCACTTGTTACTACCACTTTCCACGAGTATACTGTGCAAATTTCACAATCTCCATAAGTTACATCCATCTGAACCTACTTCCTATACTTAAACCGTTGTCTCACTCTTCAGTTATTGATGCTACAGTTGCATTCATTACCAAACTGATTGTACCTCGACGCCGCAGTAGGTGTCCTATCAGCCGGTCACTTCTTTTAGTCAAGCTGTACCTCAAAACCATTTTTTCCCTCCTAGATTCAGAACCGCTCCATTAATTATTTCAACTAACCCATCTAATCTTCGGCATACTTATGTAACACCACATTTTTAAAACTTCCATTATGTTCTAGTCTGAACTCCTTATCGTCAACGTTGCTCTTCTATACAAGATCACATTCCAAGGAAATAACTTCGGAAAGGGCTTCCGAAATTTATCTTCGATGATAACAAATTCTCCTATTTCTGATGCGCTTTCCTTGCTATTGCAGGTCAACATTTATTATCTTCTCTTCTGCGTCCATCGTCACTTACTTTCCTGCAAAAATAACAGAATTCTTCTACTGCATTTGATGACCCTTTCTCCTCACCATCGCATCACAATTCACCTACATACCAGAATGTTAGTTTCACTTTGGTTTATGTTTATCTTCTATTTCTTTTCATGACATTATTCAATAAGTTCAACTGATCCTAAAAGCCTTTGCCGTCGCTGAAAAATTACGAAGGTTTCCATATATTGTCTGCGGCTACATTTTCTAGGCTTCTCCATGTCCTGGTATCTGAAAGAATATGAAACGGCTGCCGGAGACCGTCTTTAACCAGACTTTTGTATTAGCCAAGTATAACTGAACCCAGGTGGTTTTAAATAATATACGTTTATTAATTCAAAATTATCACAAAGAGACAGAATGGGGGATGAAAGCTATATATATAATAAAGTTTAGAAGATAGTTCATTTGTTAAATGACGGCTGTTTTTTGCAAGTAACTAACTGTTACTGGAGTAAACACCTTGGCCACTTTCTCAATAAGTGGTGAGGCACTTTTCCCGGCATCAATGATCCACAGAAGAATCGATCAGATTAAAAGAAATTACAAAGGATTACATTTGTAGGTGAAAAGATGTTGTTTAAGCATTGATACTGTAAAAAATTAACAATAATAATACGAACAACTTACGTTTCATCAGCAACTCAAAATAAAAAAATAAATGTTTACGAAAATATAGTGAAACAAGTTTCCTCTGTCAATCTCATTGACAACTATGTCGATGTATATCAGAACAAGAGTGACCATATCTTGGCAGGCAGCAGCGCAGTTAAATGATTGCAACATTAGACACAAAGATAGATTTTAACTAAGTCTTTCGCGTGTCATTTTTCTTCACCATATTTCGATTTTGTATTATTTACTACGAGCAAACACCACTTTTGAAGATGACCATCTCTCCATCTCTGTAACGCGCTTTCACGAATCCGTGTTACTTCCGTTTGACATTTACACCGTAACAGCTGATCGACGGGAGTTGATAACGTTCACGAATTGTCGGCACAGGAAGAGAAATAAAATATTCTCCCTCTCACTTCTATTAAAGCCGCAGTGGCCACATTACAGACCACTCTGCTCCTGAGGTAAGCGGTAAACTTTTCTTAGTTCACGGTCGAATTCACCAACGACAGTTAAAAGTAAGCACATCCTAAAGTATTACTGCCTCCATAAGAATCTTTAAAGAACTCTTAACGTCAGCTTACGTTTTTGGATTCTGATGTGAGGTTGTTCTTATTATAAAATAGGGTGCAAAAATTGCGTGCTTATGGAATATCGTCTCAGTTAGGTGACGGGATTCGTGATTTCCTGTCAGAGAGGTAACAGTTCGTAGAAGACTTGTAGCAAAACAGAAGTTATTTCTGGCGTTCTCCAAAGTAGTGTTATATGCCCTCTGCTGTTCCTTACCTATATCAACTGCTTAAGATACACCCTGAGCAGCCGTCTTAGGTTTTTTGAGATGCCGCTGTCGTTTATCATCTAGTAAAGTCATCAGAAGGGCAAACAAAATGGCAAAACGATTTAGGAAAGAACTCTATATGGCGCAAAAATTGGCAGTTGACACTAAATAAGAAAAGTCTAAGGTCATCAACATGAGTGCTAAACGAAATCCGTTAAACTTCGGTTCCACGACAAATTACTCAAATCTGAAGGCCGTAAATTCAACTAAATACTTAGAAATTACAGTTAAGGATAACTTAAATTGGAAAGAACACCTACAAAACGTCGGGGGAAGGCAAAACAAAGACTGCATATTAGTGGCAGAACTCTTAGACAATGTAACAGATCTACTAAAGAGACTGCCTACACTTCGCTTGTCCGTCTTCTTTGGGAGCAATGCTGCCCGGTCTGGGATCCTTACCAGACAGGATTAACCGAATGCAACGAGAAAGTTCAAAGAAGAGGAGCACGTTTTGTATTGTCGAGAAGTAGGGGAGAGAGTGTCACCGACAGGATACGTGATTCGGGGTGGACATCATTGAAACCAAGGCGTTCTTCGTTGCGGCGGAATCTTCTCACGAAATTTCAATCACCAACATTTCCCTCCGAATGCGAAAATATTTTGTTGACGACGTCTTACGTAGGGAGAAAATGTCATCATAATAAAGTAAGGGAAATCAGAGCTCGCACGGAAAGAAATTTTCGCTTTTTCGTTCGTTGTTCGAGATTGGAATAGTAGGGAATTATTATGAAGGTGGTTCGATAATTCCTCTGCCACGCACAGAAGTGTGATTTGCAGAGTATCCACGTAGATGTAGCAGAAAACCGCAGACCGCACCGACACTTGATTTGGACCGCATGCGGACCACAGGCCGCAGTTTAACGACCACTGGTCTAGTCCCTCGTAGCGCGCATAAAAACGGTGACAAGAGCTCCCTCTGTGGGGCAATCTGTGACGGTGTTTGCAGAAGTAAGTGAGGCGCCGGACAGGCAGGCAGCAGCGGCACAGAGCGGTTGCGCGCCGCGCCGGGTCTGGTCGGGGAGTGGCGGCTCAGCCTCAAGTGGTAGGGGGGCGCGTGTCCCCCGGCAGGCGACAGCACGGCGACAGGTGGCAATTGCTGTGACGGCAGCTTAGCGATGTCGGGCCGCTAAGTCGGGCCCTTGACAGGTCAGCCACAGCTGCAGCTGCAGCCGCCACTCAGCCGCACACAGTACACCCCAGCTGTCGGGGCTGTGTGGAGCCGGACATCGCAGAGTTCTGGCGTCTCTGGAGCCACCGCCAGAATCCACTGCCTCTGCGTGTAGAAGTTCACCTTTCCCCCTGTTCTCCAGTCCTCCCTAACTTCCTATTCAAAGGAAATTTCTAGTTTTGTGATTTAGTGTTCGCCACCACTCATTTTCTTTTTTCTTCCTTCTTCTCACTGCTTTCTTTATCGTATTTGATTGACTTACAACAGTTTACCGGTTTTGACTCTCATGAGTCATCCTCAGGACAGGTATCTTGCTACGACACTTATACCTCAAACAGTTATCCAATGCCCATCAGTTGACCTGTGCAATGATGTCGATTTCACGCGTTTTACTTTCATAGCAAAATACTGGTTCTGTTCACGTCTCGCAAGAGTCGAGACCGGTTAACAAGTCGATATTATAAGTCAACTAATTACGATCAAGACAATCGTAGATAGAAAAAAATGGCTGATCGTAAACTTTAAGTTGGTCATATCAGACGTCAATGTAGCCCTCCAAGTTTCACCATCTGTACAACAACATTTAACTGCTTACAGTGATGGTACAATTTTCTGAAGTATAAATACACTACTGGCCATTAAAATTGCTACACCAAGAAGAAATGCAGATGATAAACGGGTATTCATTGGACAAATGTATTATACTAGAACTGACATGTGATTACATTTTCACGCAATTTGAGTGCATAGATTCTGGGAAATCAGTACCCAGAATAAACACCTCTGGCCGTAATAACGGTCTTCATACACCTGGGCATTGAGTGAAACAGAACTTGGATGGCGTGTACAGGTACAGATGCCCATGCAGCTTCAACACGATACCACAGATCATCAAGAGTACTGACTGGCGTATTGTGACGAGCCAGTTGCTTGGCTACCATTGACAAGACGTTTTCAGTTGGTGAGAGATCTGTAGAATGTACTGGCCAGGACAGCAGTCGAACATTTTCTGTATCCAGTAAGGCCCGTACACGACCTGCAATCGGCGGTCGTGCATTATCCTGCTGAAATGTAGGGTTTCGCAGGGATCGAATGAAGAGTAGATCCACGGGTCGTAACACATCTGAAATGTATCGTCCACTGTTAAAAGTGCCGTCAATGCGAACAAGAGGTGACTGATACGTGTAACCAATGGCACCCCATACCATCACGCCGGGTAATACGCCGGTATGGCCATGACGAATACACGCTTCCAATATGCGTTCACCGCGATGTCGCCTAACACGGATGCGACCATCATGATGCTGTAAACAGAACCTGGATTCATTCGAAAAAATGACGTTTTGCTATTCGTGCTCATAGGTTCGTCGTTCAGTATACCATCGCAGGCGCTCCTGTCTGCGATGCAGCGTCATGCGTAACCGCAGCCATGGTCTCCGAGCTGATAGTCCATACTGCTGCAAACGGCGTCGAACTGTTCGTGCAGATGGTTGTTGTCTTGCGAACGTCCCCATCTGTTGACTCAGGGATCGAGACGTGGCTGCACGATCCATTACAGCCATGTGGATAAGATGCCTATCATCTCGACCGCTAGTGATACGAGAACGTTGGGATCCCGCACGGCGTTCCGTATTACCCTCCTGAACTCACCGATTCCATATTCTGCTAACAGTCATTGGATCTCGACCAACGCGAGCAGCAGTGTCATGTTACGATAAACCGCAATAGCGTTTGGCTACAATCCGACCTCTGTTAAAGTCGGAAACGTGATGGTACGCATTTGTCCTCCTTACACGAGGCATCACAACAACGTTTCACCAAGCAACACCGGTCAACTGCTGTTTGTGTATGAGAAAGCGGTTGGAAACTTTCCTGGTGTCAGCACGTTGTAGGTGTGGCCACCGGCGCCAACTTTGTGTGATTGCTCCGAAAAGCTAACCATTTGCATATTACAGCATCTTCTCCCTGTCGGTTATATTTGGCGTCTTTAGCACGTCATTTTCGTGGTGTAGCAATTTTAATGGCCAGTAGTGTATATCGCCATTTTAATACATTGTTGGAGTGACAACGACGGCGGCGATACAGAAAACGAAATTTTCGACGTATCGTATGGAATTTTATATATGAAAGCAAACATGGTCCTCAGTAGGCTGTAATGCGATGTTTATTTAATCGGGCGATTAGCTACTTTAAACTAAGCGTAATTGTCAAGCAGATTTGTAGCATCTACATTTCATGTCATTTTCAAATCACTCTTCATTACAAGTAAAAAGTAGCCACATTTCGTCATTCTGGGTCTGGAACCCCGTGGACCAGACTAGAATTGTGGTCGCTGATGTGTCCTGCTTCGAACTGAGTCCCGATAACAAGCGGAGACGTGTGTGGAGAGTTTCCAGACGGCGCTGGGATATTACCCTGGCGGTAGCCCGCCATACGACCCAACAGCCAATATTTATGGTGTGGGATGCCATTTCATTTCGAAGCAGCACCCCTTTGGCTGTGAGGCGCTGCTTCTTTACGTCACAGCGATACGTTAACTGTACTCTACGCCCAGCTTTGTTTCCCTTCGTGGCAAGATAGGACTAGCCCGAAAACGGCCAGAGATTTTACTCCTTGTCTTCGTGCTAACCAAACCATAACGTGACCTGATTGGTCACCGGATCTCTACCCAATTGAGGACGTTTTTAGCATTAAGGGCAGGGCCCTGCAACTATATCGAGATTTTGACGACCTAATGCGCCAATCGGACATCCAATAACTCTGTCAGGCAGTGCCATGCCAAGTAGCTGTTTGCATGAGGGCTAGAGATGGACCAACTCGTTATTGAATTGCTCAATGTGTGAAGCTCTTCTTCCTCAATAAGTCATCCAAATTTTCTTAAACTGGCGCCTTTTGTTTGTCTGAACATGTACGAGAGCTATTAGAAAAGTAAGGAACGATAGGTCGCGAAATGGAAACCACAGTGAAAATGAAAACTGTTTTATTTGCAACAGTTTGCTACAATTTCCAGCTACTTATCTCCATAGTCACCGATCCGACTTAGACGTTTGTCGTAGCGTTGTACCAACTTTCCAATACCTTCGTTATAGAAGGCAGACGCCAGTGCTTACCGCCAATTCTCTACGCCGGCCCACAGGTCGTTGACTGTGCCAAAATGTTGTCTTCATAGCCAGCGGTTCCTGTGAGCATGGATGAAACTCAGAGGGAGACAATTACGGGCTGTATTGTGGGTAATCAAACATTTCCAACTGAAAACGATGCAGGAGAATCTTCATTACCCCTGCAGAATGCGGCTGAGAATTGTGTTGAAGAAGAAAACGCACGACAAGTATGTAGTTTTAGCAGCATAGTTTCAGGCGAAATTTCTCACCATGTTCTCGCACTTGGCGAGAGACACTGTTGTTCTAGGTATCTTTATGTGCTCCCTGTGTGCTCAGAACTAAAAAGAACGACGTAACGCGATCGACAGGCATACTAGAGACACTGCCCAACACAACTGTGCAATCTTCATCGGATTTCACTGTGGTTTCCATTTCGCGACCGGTCGTTCCTTACTTTTCGAATAACTCTCGTACATCACATCTACCTATTTTCGTCTCATTCGGATAAATCCTTCGTGGAGCTTCGCTCTTTTTTCTTAGAGTGTATTATCTATAGTCTCAAAACTTCTCTGTGTAACAAACTTTCACTTCCGTGCGTCATCTTTTTGCAGAGTACGTAATATACTTGTACAGCACCCAACTTCCATAACCTGCAATTTTCAGATCGTCCCGACTCAACCTTCAGCTTAGTTCTCAGCAACACTAATAGACTCATAGCTGAAGGGTTGTTGTGTACAGGTAAGGACGATGGACGACCATAAGGAAATGCAGAACGCCTTGTAGGATGTTTCCACTTGGTGCAACGAATGACTGCTCTCTTTAATGACAGGATAATGCGCACAGGGTGATTCCCTGATGAAGTTACAAATTTTCTAGAATGAAGGGGAGCGGTTAATGTATGGATTTAAGGAAACGATCGAATAGAAACTTATAAGCGAAAATCTTTCTGATACCGGATAGTCGATCTCTTCGATTCCAAGCTCTTTTCTTTTCATTTTTTATTAGGCGGTTGTGTGGACCAAAACAAGAAACTGTCTAGCAATCATGGGCTCTAAAATGCATACCTTATGGACTATGATGTCTTGTTCAATAGTAGAAATGTATTTTACCACAGAAAAGATGTACAAATGCTTATGACTCTTCAGGTATGCACTTTAGACCCCTGATTGCTGGACCTTTCTTCTTGTGTTGGTCCTTACTACCCCCTGCCAAAACATGGAAAGCAAAGAGCTGTTAGCGGGAGAATTATGCTGTTCGAGGTATCAGAACGATATTCACTTCCAACCTTCGACTCGGTCTTTTCCAAACCATGCTCCTTTACCCCAGACTGATACATTTACCTTTCTCCATCGTACCTGAATGTAACATAGTTACCAAATCGTCGCCGGCCAGGGTGGCCGAGCGGTTCTAGGCTCTACAGTCTGGAACCGTGCGACCGCTACGGTTGCAGGTTCGAATCCTGCCTCGGGCATGGATATGTGTGATGTCCTTAGGTTAGTTAGGTTTAAGTAGTTCTACGTTCTAGGGGACTGATGACCTCAGAAGTTAGGTCCCATAGTACTCAGAACCATTTTGAACCAAATCATCTTGTGTAATAGAGAGAAAGGAACAGACAGTATTCAGGTCGGGGCTAGGAATGAACATCTGGAGGACGTCACATGTGATAAGTTTTTAAGAGTAATGGTAAGGCGCGGTATAGAACTGGATAACTCAAAATCGGTATTAGGAAAGGTAAATGATAGATTTGATGGGAGGTTTGTGGGAAAGGGCAGTTATCTTGAAAAGTCGTCCTGGGAACAGTTCTATTGTTTCCGGTGGTTGGAGATCTTGTCTAGCGAACTAGACAAGAGACGTTGATCGAACTCAGGTCTTGTATTAGGTCATATGAATATAGGAAGTAGATGGTCGCGAAAATATAAAAAACCTTGGAAGAAGATGATGTAATTTTCAGTAAATCCCGTGGGGTTACCAGGATGGGTACCAAGTGTATGAAATCCCATGGGGTTACCAGGATGGGTACCAAGTGTATGAATAATGGGAAGAAGATAGGAAACTGGGCTTAAAAGGAGGCGCACAATCAATCTTTCCTCGCTCAGTAGGCCAGAAAATCTGTAATGCTGGTATAGAACGAAACGGAAGCTGTATCAAGAGAGCCCTAACCAAATATATTTCGACTGATAGCATTTTCGATAAGCGTTACCGATTCAACAGTTAATGATTACAGCAGCCTGAAGTTGTTCGTTAATGGTGCTGTTACAGGGAAGTACCGTCGCAATTCTCATGGTCCCTATGCGATATACAGGGGAAAGAGTAAAACAGTTGTACAATCTTCTTCAAATATGTTGTATTGAAAACTGTAAGGCAAGTAAATCCAATTAATCTACAAATTTTTTAAACTATAATTAAGATTCATTTGTAATGTAGTTATAACTATTCTTACTATAAACCAGTTCCAAGCTATTTGTACCCCTTGATGTTTATTAATAGTATTTTAACGAACATGCCCGTTTTCGCAATTGTCTCCCCAATTGGTAATTAATAAAGAAGAAGTCCGCTTTCGTCTTTTCTTAAAATCCACCCGTCAAGCTTCAAGGCTTTCTTCATTCTGGGGTTCATCTTGCAACGTTTTTGACGAATCTGTCTTCTCATTACTTCACCAGTCCTGTAATGTTTCTTACTGTTATCTTTGCCACAGTGCCAGTTCCCTAGAATAGATCTCATATTTCTTTCTTTTTTAGGAGTCGCCATTGTCCATTCATAGAGCCATTTCTCGAAAAAGATTTTGTATTGTTTTCCTTTTGAATATTCCGAGAGCATCTCCACAATTTTTTTAAGAAACTTTCAGTTTTATGTGTATATGTCAAAACTGGTTTTATGAGTGCTTTATCGGTGAATTTCTTGCTTTACCATAAAGATATCTCAGTTCTTTAAGGTATTATATGAGGTATTATGAGTTTTATCTGCATTTAGTTAAATTATTGTGTTTAAGAAGGCTATCCTATATTAACTTGTCGATACTTTGATGTATTTGACACTTAATTGTATACCATTTCTTCTGAGGGTTACGGCTGTTATAATTTAACTCCACATTTATCTTTGCTGACCCATGAAGGAAGCAGTAATCAGCTTGAGAGAATACTGCAACATTATTATTATTCTCCTTTTTTTTTTTTTCTTTTTCGTCGTTTAGGTGTCTCACACGCTGGGTCACATATTAAAGCCATCTCTATTTAAGTTTGTAACTTGGATCCTTAAAGTACCTTTTTTTTAGATGTTGTGGTTATATTCATAATTATTTGTGAGGCTGTATATAACGCCTTCGGAAAGTGTATGTTCTTCAACAGATCTTGGCCGGCCGGAGTGGCCGAGCGGTTCTAGGCACTACAGTCTGGAACCGCGTGACCGCTGCGGTCGCAGGTTCGAATCTTGCCACGGGCATGGCTGTGTGTGATGTCCCTAGGTTAGTTAGGTTTAAGTAGTTCTAAGTCCTAGGGGACTGATGGCCTAGAACTTAGAACTAATTAAACCTAACTAACCTAAGGACATCACACACATCCATGCCCGAGGCAGGATTCGAACCTGCGACCGTAGCGGTCGCTCGGCTCCAGACTGTAGCGCCCAGAACCGCACGGCCACTCCGGCCGGCGTAAAAGTCCGTATCTAGCTCCATGTAGACCTTTATTATATTTACGCAGACTACGCAAACAAGTACGAGTGAGTCACATATATGCACTCTCACAAAATTGATAGCTCCATTCTTGAAGTACCTCAAAGGCATTTGGTTGATACATATGCTACACTAGTTCAAAGACGTCTGAGTAGAACTGACTGGAGGATTAATGGCGGAAAGAATAAAAGATGCCTTTGTCTCCTCCTTTTTTTACTTTCGAAGATTGAAACAACTCTCGTCCAGGGATCCGATTCCCCGATTTCGCTTCAGTGCTACAAACGCTCGCATTTCAAATATCGTGATTTTTTTAAGGATGACCAGGCCTAGCGGGCAGTTCCAGGTGTGGCATTATCGGGAAGGATGAAAGAAGCGTGCTTTATGAGGTTTCATCTCCGGCTGCGGCTGTGGTTCTGTTCTCCTTTATTTCCGGCCGGCGGCCGGCAGGCACCGCCACTGCGCTCTCTTTGTCTGCTGCTGTTACCGTAATTACCAGCCCCGCCTCTGGTTGGATAACGAGAGCCGACGGGGGTCTGCCCGCCTGCCTGCCTGCCGGTTATAACGGAGAGTGTTCTTCCGCTTTGTAGGTCAGAAAAAGCCCGAGTGCGGCTGTACGAAAAAACGTCTGACCGGAGGTGCAGCACGCATTTGCGTTTCGGATTGTTCGGAAGTAATCAACAGTTTTCTCCCGTTGTAGAATCTATCTTCTTTGTCGGTTCTCTTTCTCAGCGTCTCTTCCTTCAATAGTGTCAATTTGCACACGATGAAGGAGTCTGGCATACGAGAGTAAAGGATTTTTCTCTTTTACGCCGGTTGAATTCCAACTGCTTTTGTTGGAGATAAAACACACACAGGTACAAACGAAAGGGATGAGTAGCGGTCAATGAAACATGCAAACAATCCACATAATAATACATCGGGAAACTAAAGGTTTCCCCGGTAGTGCGTATTACTTCTGAGTTGATGAACACCTTATAACAGAGTCCTCCAGGATCCAAATGTCAAATAGCCACTCGAGGACAAACAGATTAAGTTCACGGAGTTCATCGACCCGTCTGGAACACTCCACAGCTTTTAAATGTTCTCATGCGAAACATCCACCGGGTTCAATTCGGGAGACTGGGAAGGCAAAGGTATTGATGACCCACGACCTATACGCTTGCTGTCAAGTATTCTTACTACCTATTCACGGACAGCCATATGAATGTGTTTGCCGGTGCAAAAGTTGTTCAAATGGCTCTGAGCACTATGGGACTTAACATCTGAGGTTATCAGTACCCTTGAACTTAGAACGACTTAAACCTAACTAACCTAAGGACATCACACACATCCATGCCCGAGACACAATTCGAACTTGAGACCGTAGCAGTCGCGCGGTTCCGGACTGAAGCGCCTACAACCGTTCAGCCACCGCGGCCGATTTTACCGGTGCACCATGATGCATATCGCACATACGCATCCCTTCATCATCCAAATTATTTTGACAAGTAAGCTACTTGTTTGGTAACGTAGTTTTCAGTTCCCTAGGGGGTTGATTGTGGTGAGTCACCAAACCATCGTAGTGCCTGATTTCAGTGGCCGCCCTCGAATCCCGCCATGAGGGTGACTGATTTCCCTGTATATTTTCATCCAACCGCCATATCTCTTGCGCTGGTCGCTACGAGGCCACCGGCGGAAACACAAGCATTGTAACAAGGTAAAAATGTCCATTAACTCATACTGGTGGGCGCACCTGTCATGGGTACTCAACGGAACCAGGCACCCAAAGGGCAAGGGAATTCACCGATATCAAACATCGCGATGGGAACAGAAAACCATAACATTTACGTTGTTGTTCGTGTATCACGCTACTCCTGAAGAACTATGAGCACTTCTTCAATAGTCAAGTTGAACAAGTGCTCGTAGATTCACAGGTATGCATTTTCAGGCTAATGTTTACTACAATCTTTGAAAGTTGCCTACGTACAGTCTTAGCAACAACAGTACTAGAAAATGTGTTCTACTGTCACCTTTGCCTATAACTTTCGACTCCATGGTTCCAGATTTGTCGCCAGTCGCATAAGAGTAGCTCATTAACGCCACGATGAGGACGCAAATCAGGTTTGCATTAAATACATACTTTAGCGGTCGTGAGCGTTTACTTTTGAGATTGGACCTGGTAGGTCGATGTTGGTCAAGAATGCTTTTAAGACGCGAAAGACGCCATTATCAACACCTCACCGAGTCTGAAAGAGATATTATGGCTACGAGAATATGAATATTCCCTCGACGATATTGCAGAAAGAATTGGTAGGAAATGTAGCCACTGTACATGGCTGGTGCCAGTGGTGGCCGCGAGATTGTACGGTCGCAGGAGTACCGGGCATCAGACGGGCAAGTTGTGCTACCCGGAGGGAAGGCCAACGTTTTTGGGGTATGGCTCTGTCGCATTGTACTCCATCTGCAGCAGCAATCTAAGCATCAGATGGCACCGCAGTGACTCAACGAACTGTTACAAATTGGCTGAATCAAGGACAGCTCCGAGCCAGACACCTCGTAGCGTACATTGCACTGACGTCAAACAACTGCCATTTTTGACTTCGTTATTGTCAACCAAGAGCTTATTCGAGTGCAGGGTGGAGAACTGTTGTGCTTTCTGGTAAAAGTTTGTTTGGTCTCGATGTCAATGAGGGCCGTGTGTTGTTTAGATGGCGGCCAGGTGAGGACCTGCTCCAAAGCTATAGCTATATGTGTGCTCGACACATGAGCCCAACACCTGAAGTTACGGTCTGGGGTGCGATTTTGTATAACAGTAGGAGCGTTTTCGTGTTTACCCCACACAGACTGTCTGCAATGTTGTGCGTCAGGCTAATGATTCGACTTATTGCGCTGCCTTTCATGAATAGCATTCCATGGAGTATCTCCAAGAGGGTAACGCTCACCCATATACCACTGTTACAACCCAACATGCTCTGCAGAGTGGGAACATGTTGCCGTGGTCTATTAGATAATCTATGTCCAACAGAGCATACATGGGACATCATAGGGTGACAGCTTCAGTGTAAACCCGTCACCTATACAAATCAATGCATGCATGTCCACATGCTTTCCATCAACGTTCTGGCAGTTACGTCGTTTATTAATGTACCAGCGTTTCATATGTCAAAGAATTATCTCATACACATTTACCTATAATCTTCCCAAGTGAATCACTTTAGTTTGTAGCCTAGACGGATTTATTCCCGACCACCACCCCAACTAAATTTCATGATTTCAACTCTTTGTCAGCAAGAATGGGACGTAACAGACAAAAATGATCATAAGCGTAGAATCAAGACACATAAAATAGCGAGCTCAGATTATATATACACACGTCATAAATAATTTTGAAACACCCCGGTTCTCAGATCTCCTGAAGATAAACATTGACTGTAGTTATTGTATCACAGACACAGTCCCTTTGGCTGTTCAGAGATGTCACCAAACTCACCCAAATATGTAAGCAACCACGCATGAGCAGCGCCTATTACAGGGAGGGGATCCGGCAGTTGATCGGTTCCAGTCGTTCCACCGGGAAGAAGGTACACAGCTCGTGTTGTCTGTAGTTAATCCACGCCTAGACAGTCAATACCAAGGTTCAGTTGTGTCCGCATTGTTACTTTGTGCCAGGAAGGGCTCTCAACAAGGGAAGTGTGCAGAAGTTTCGGAGTGAACCAAAGATATGTTGTTCGGATATGGAGATAGGAACTGCAGATGACGTGAGTCGCTCAGGCCGCCCAAGGGCTACTACTACAGTGGATGACCGCTACCTACGGATTATGCCTCTGAGGAACCCAGACAGTAACGCCACCAAGTTGAATAATGCTTTTCGTGCAGCCACGGGAAGTAGTGTTACGACTCAAACTGTGCGCAATAGGCTGCATGATGCGCGCCTTCAGTCCCAACGTCCATGGCGAGGTCACTCTTTGCAACCACGACACCATGAAGCGCGGTACAGATGGGTGAAACAACATGGCGCATGGACCGCTCAGTATTGGCAACACGTTCTCTTAACCTATGGGTGTCGCATATTCCTTGAACTAGACAATCATCGGAGGCGTGTTTGGAGGCAACACAGTCAGGCTGAACGCCTTAGACGCACTGTCCAACGAGTGCAGCAAGGTGGAGATTCCCTGCTGTTTCGGGTTGGCATTATGTGGGGCCGACGTACACGGCTGGTGGTCATGGAAGGCGCCGCAACGACTGTACTATTTGTGGTTCAGATGGTTCAGATGGCTATGAGCTGAGGTCATCAGTCGCCTTGAACTTAGAACTAACTAACCTAAGGACATCACACACATCCATGCCCGAGGCATAATTCGAACCTGTGATCGTGGGGTCGCTCGGCTCCAGACTGTAGCACCTAGAACCGCACGGCCACTCCGGCCGGCGTACTGTTTGTGAATGCCATCCTCCGACCAATAGTGCAACCATATCGGCAGCATATTGGCGAGGCATTCGTCTTCATGAACGACAATTCGCACCCCCATCGTGCACGTCTTGTGAGTGGCTTCCTTCAGGATAACGACGTCGCTCGACTAGAGTGGCCAACTCGTTTTGAAGGCATGAGCCCGATCGAACATGCCTGGGATAGACTGAAAAAGGCTGTTTATGGACGACGTTACCCTCAACCACTTTGAGGGATCTACGCCTCATCACCTTTGAGAAGTGGGACAATCTGGGCCAACTAGTGGATACTATACCTCGACGAATACAGGCATGCATCAATGCAAGAGGACGTGCTACTGGGTATTAGAATTACCGGTGTGTACAGCATTTTGGGCTACCACCTTTCAAGGTCTCACTGTTTGGTGGTACAACATACAATGATGTTTATGTTGATCTCTATTCCAATTTTCTGTACGGGTTCCGGAAAGTTCAGAACCGAGGTGATACAAAACTTTTTTTCATATATATATATATATATATATATATATATATATATATATGTGTGTGTGTGTGTGTGTGTGTGTGTGTGTTGTGAAACATCTTATTGTGGATCCCATTCCCGAAATGTCATAATTTTGAAACTGGACAACTTTCAAATCTTCCGCTTCCACTGCACGCAAAGAAAAAGGAAACGGGACTCCTCTTCAGTCTATATTGTAATTATGACATACCATTTTCGTATGGCTATGAAAAGGATCTACTAGAAACTGGCCTGTTCTCAACTACAATGGATGACAGTTTTGACCCACAGATGCGTCGCATTCTCGACTTTGGAGAAACATTGTCCATGCCAGGGGCCCCTGTAGAGCCCAAAGGCCAAAGCTGTGCGTGTACCATGAAGCACTAAGATCGAATGTGTCCAATTTTCAATCTTCCTAAACATGCAAACAGCACATTCCTTACTTCGCTTTCTTATTAAAAACTTCAAACGTTTCCCTTCAACCCATGTAAGCTTGGAATAGGTTGCGGAACACCTTATATACGATGGGTGTTCAATAAGTAACGTAGCACAGTATTTCTCTAGGCCAGTTTCCGTTGGAATAAATGCGCTTCAGTATATATACGCCCGGAAAGTTGCATGATGTTTCGATAGGTGGCGGTGCTACACCTACCCTCCAAAGTGGAGTCTGTAACGGAAATGCATTCCAAACAGAGAGCTATCAATGAGTTTCTTTTGGAGTGAAACCAGAAGAAATTCATAGGTGCTTTCAGAATGTTTACGGAGACCTGGCAGCGAACAATACCACGGTGAGGCGTTGAACGAGGTGACTGTCTTCATCGCAAGAAGATCGTGTTAAGCTGTCCAGTCTCCTGCATACGGACCGGCTGCATACAAAAAATGACTCTGAGCTCTATGGGACTTCACTTCTGAGGTCATCAGTCCCCTAGAACTTAGAACTACTTAAACCTAACTAACCTAAGGACATCACACACATCCATGCCAGAGACAGGATTCGAACCTGCGACCGTAGCGGTCACGTGGTTCCAGTCTGAAGCGCCTAGAACCGCACGGCCGCACCGGCCGGCGGCTGCATACAACTGTGACTATTTCAATGTTGGAACGTGCGGACACTCTTATTCGAGGTTATCGATATATTAAAATTAAACGATTCTCTGCTCAACTGGACGTCACAGATTGATGTCTTCCCTCAAGGTGCAACGATCAACTCTAAAGTGTAATATGATACCTCAGGTAATTGAAGAATCGTTTTCAGCGTGTTCGTTGCCACAAAAATCCAGACGAATTTCTCCTTCTCCATGACAAGACAAGGCATCATACAAGTCTTCGCAATCGAGAGGATCTCACAGATCTTCTCTGGCCTGTTCTTGCTCATCAATCCTACAGCCAAAATCTCGCATTTTCCACAACCATTGGTTTGGTCCATTGAACACAGTGAAAGATGCACTCCGCAGCAAGTAGTGCGTAGATGAACGGGAGGGTTATTACTGCGGCAAGATGTCTCCGACGTCGACCAATAGAGCAGTACCATGCGGGCATACGGGCCCTCTTAGCAAGGAGGCGTAAGGCCGTCGCAATAAACGGAGATAATGTTGAAAACTAGGGAGAATAATATGGTGTAATGGACTCCTGAATAAAATAAATCTGCTTTCATAAAAAAAATGTGTTGCATTACGTATTTAATGCCTCTCGTACGTACAGAATTGGATTAGCGACGAGACTATGCATGTGGGCGCGCGCTTCTGCCCTGAGCAGAAAATAACGAAATTTAATATCTCATACAAAGTTAAGGAATAAATGATTGAACTGCTGCTGATTTATATCTACACAGAGTGTGAAATTTACTACAAAATTCTGCCAAATCGAGTAAACGGGAAGTTTTGAACCAGGTTTGGCACAGAGTCCATGTAATATTGGGCGACGAATAAGGGAGCGTCGTTCCAGGCTGCTTGAACTCTGTGCTGATGGTACTAGTTTCCATGCAGGCCGCGACAAAAGAGCTGGAGAACGCGCTGTCCAGGCCACCAGTCCAACGCTTCCTGTATCGAGGTGGGTGAGGCTAATGTGTGGCTAATGTGCTGTCTTACGTTACCTTGGTGAAATATAATGTCACGGAGACTTCGAGGACAAGGC
This sequence comes from Schistocerca piceifrons, assembly GCF_021461385.2. NCBI lineage: Eukaryota > Metazoa > Arthropoda > Insecta > Orthoptera > Acrididae > Schistocerca > Schistocerca piceifrons. Next base: position 363,891,243 of record NC_060144.1, on the reverse strand, counting down.
AGAGCCACCGGCCCTGACGCATCATATATGTAGTTCCTGTAGTCCACCTTAACGGCTAAGCGAACCAGAGGTGTTCGCGACGTGTCTTCAGTGGAACCCTATAAAATCACTCCAGGTGCTAGTCTCTCATGACGGTGATCAATTCAATTTGACAACGGTCGTTCTCCTCCGAGCAACAACATGTTTTTATAGAAGTTGTTCTTTGTCTATGATAAAGTGTATCTGGTTCCTTGCTTCGGTCGTCTTATGCAATCTTCCTTGTCACTTTTGTTTTCGCTTTGTTAATCCTCGCGCCACGTCCTATGCTAAGTACACTGTTCATTCAAATCATCTCCTTTCCTCACGTCATGCCAGAAGTGCCTTGTTGTCTGACAACAGCCTTTACCAGTCGGACTTTTATTCAACTTCTGAAGATCTGTTTCTTTAGTGGTTTTCTGCTGTTTAACTTGATCAGGGGTGACGATAAAAACAAACCCCACCTTACATCCTTGTATTTATCGATCTTCTATTTCTTATTACTCTTACTTGTGTTTAGATTATATTGTAAACGGTTTATCTATCTTAGTACAGAGCTACTTGTGAGGGACCTCATGAATGATCGCAAGAGAATGAACTTTTTGGAGACATTTGTAAGGACCTGCGGAAGATGAACAAAGATTAAAACATTTTAATTTCCACATGAGAGGGTAACGTTTGTTATTCCGTACCACGTTTATGTTCCAGGTTACAAAAGCTGGGCTATGTGACGGCCATCTGCATCCACAATAGCCTGAAGCAGCACTAAACTTACTGCTTCAAAATTGTTCACAGCACTTTTCGGACGCTGGAGTATGGAATGTTCAGCTGTGGTGACAGTTTATGCACTGCTTGAAGGTGGCACACTCCATACAGCGTTCTCAGCCATTCCTCATTCAGCAATTTCTAGCGCAATTGTCTATAGGTCTCTTCCAGGAGCAATTCCCAAACTGCCAGTCAATTTGAACTTCAGACTCATGGTTTCAACCCATGTAAGGAAGGGGAACCTCTCCGTATTTATTTAATAAGTCGATACTCTTAAGAGTAGCAGGACCATTGCTATTGTTCTGATGGAACAGCTTTGCAATTGAAGACCTGCTCACTTCGCACCACCTTGTCGACTGTAACTGTGCACCAGTGACTCGCACTGATACTTCTGTTTTAACCGTACCTAGCCTTACCAGTACGGCTGCCTAACGCAAGTCATGACACTAACACTACTAACAAGGCAAATCCGACTGCGCACAGTCTAAACATGAATCCTATAAAGTTTTGGACCACAGAGTAAAAATATTTCCGTACACGCTGGCTGAAGTAGTGAACATGGAACTATAGCCATCCTGTACTTTATACCCAACCTTCTTAAAAGGTTATGTGTGTAACTAATAATATTTCGTTACTCTCCATGTTGTGGTGTAATTTTACATATTAAAAGTCGGCCGGGGTGGTCGAGCGGTTCTAGGCGCTACAGTCTGGAACCGCGCGACCGCTACGGTCGCAGGTTCGAATCCTGCCTCGGGCATGGATGTGTGTGATGCCCTTAGGTTAGTTAGGTTTAAGTAGTTCCAAGTTCTAGGGGACTGATGACCTAAGAAGTTAAGTCCCATAGTGCTCAGAGCCATTTAAATCATTTGAACAGATTAATGATGTATATAAATGTTCGTCCTGCACACACAAAAGAAAGTTTTGCATTACCTCGGTTCCGAGAGTTCCGGTACCTGTACAGCAAATAGGAATAGAGATCAACATAAACATTTCCGCCCTTTTTATTGCTCATGAAAACCACACATTGTGTGTTGTACCACCATACAGCGAGACCTTCAGACGTGATGGTCTATATTGCTCTACACGCCGGTATCTCTAATACCCAGTAACACGTCCTCTTGCATTGATGCATACCTGTATTCGTCGAGGCATACTGTCCACAAGTTCATAAAGGCACTGTTGGTCCAGATTGTCCCACTCCTCAATGGCGATGAGGCGTAGATCTCTCTGAGCGATTGGTGGGCCATGTCATCCATAAACAGTCCCTTTCAATCTATGACAGGCATGTTCGATAGAGTTCATGTCTGGAAAACATGCTGGCCACTCTAGCTCAGCGACGTTGTTATCCTGAAGGAAGACATTAACAAGATGTGCACGAGGGGGGCGCGAATTGTCGTCCATGAAGACAAATGCCTCGCCAATATGCTGCCGATATGGTTGCACTATCGGTCGGAGGATGGCATTCACGTATCTTACAACCGTAACAGCGCCTTCCACGACCACCAGCGGCTTACGTCGGCCCCACATAATGCCACCACAAAAACTGCAGGGAACCTCCACCTTGGTGCACTCGCTGGACAGTGTGTCTAAGGCGTTCAGCCTGACCGGGTTGCCTCCAAACACGTCTCCGATGGTTGTCTGTTTGAAGGCATATGCAACACTCATCGGTGATGAGAACATGATGCCAACTCTGAGCAGTCCATTCGGCGTGTTGTTGCGCTCATCTGTACCGCGTTGCATTGTGTCGTGGTTGTTCAGAGGGGCCTCACCATGGACGTTGGGACTGAAGTTGCGCTTAATGCAACCTATTGCGCACAGTTTGAGTTGTAACACGACGTCCTGTGGCTGCACTAAAAGCGTTTTTCAACATGATGGCGCTCCTGTCAGGGTTCCCCCGAATCATAATCCGTAGGTAGCGGTCATCCACTGTAGTAGTAGCCCTTGGACAGCATGAGCGTGGTACGTGATCAGCAGTTCCTATCTATGACTTCTCCATGTCCGAACAACATCGCTTTGGTTCAGTCCGAGACGACTTGGACACTTCCCTTGTTGAGAGCCCTTCCTGGCATTTAGTAACATTGCGGACGCGATCGAACCGCGGTATTGGCTGTCTAGGCATGGTTGAACTACAGACAACACTAGCCGTGTACCTTCTTCCCGGTGGAATGGAACTGATCGGCTGTCGGACACCCTCCGTCTAATTGGCGCTGCTCATGCTAGGTTGTTTACTTCTTTGGGCGGGTTTGGTGACGTCTCTGAACATTCAAAGGGACTGTGTGATGCAATACCCACAGTCAACGTCTATCTTCAGGAGTACTGGGAACCGGGGTGATGTAAAACTATTTTTGATGTGCCTATATAAAGTGAGTTCGCTATCTTATGTGTTTTGATTGTACGCTTATGAACATTTTTGGCTGTTACGTTCCACTTTTGCTGACAATGTGTCGAAATCATGAAATTTCGATGGGGTGGAGGTCGCGATTTCGCCAAAACTTGGCTAGAGATTGGACAGCATTCGGACTCATTACATCACTGATGGATGATTTGTAACTATTCCTGAGCTTATGAGAGAGGGAATTTCTCTTTAGAACACTCTGACTCCTTCCTCCATGAACGACGGTCTTCCTGGCATCCTCGCAGGCTGCACATGCGAAGAGAGTGTCTGTTTGTTATTAACTGAGCCTCATAGCTGGCGCACACGCAGACAAATCACGTATTTTATTTGGTGAGATTCAACCACTGTTCAGTGTAATAGTTCTGGTGGCCCTGTTTTTGTGAACTTTGCGGAGTTAGTCGTTTTGGTAACTGATGACTGTACTTAGTTGCACGAGCTGCAGGATGCAGTATGCATCTGTGAACGGTTTTGTTCTTCCGATTTCATTTTTGATTAGCATTTTTTCATACGCTGTTCGCTTGACCATTGGCAATATTCAGTACTTGCGCAGGATTGCGATTAATCATAACTGTTGTCTACCTATGCATTCATTGCTTTCTTGTTGAAAGTTTTCCTATTTGATCACTTGTTAAGGGAAACAGATAGCACCTTTGAGAAAAGGTGCATTTTTATTTAATAGTTAGACGCCTCCCTTAATTGAAATGTGGTGTCATGTGCTAACTAACCTGTGTATTGACTATTAGCTTTTAAAGATTTGCCTACTGCTGCAAAATTCAGACTTAATAAGAGGTTATCTTTTGTAGAACTCGTTCATTTACTTTTAAAAGTAAATTTGTGTGCTTGAATAGGGAGCATTTCATAGTTTTCCGACCACAGGGACTTAAGTTTTGCGTCTCCTGGGTATACACACTACAATCGCAATCACCCCAGCTCACAGACAGATCTGGTGGAATACATTTGCTTACCCCACAACAAGGAAATTTACCAACAGATTAAGATTAATAGAATTTAATCGATTTGAAAAATTCATTTCACTCATATAATTAAATATTTGTTCATAAGATTCAGGGCTTCAATCCAATAAAATGTTTATAATTGTTAAACACTTGTAATGAATTTCGATGTCATGCAATTCTTCAAAATTTTAAATAAATTTCACTTTAATGTTTTGTTGAGTAGTGTAATGATTATCACTATTGAAGACTTTTCGAATTGTGAGCTACAATTTAAACTTTCAAACTTATCTAATTTTGTCTACTTTTGACTCTTTTTCTCATTCATCTACAAAGATGACCAAATTAAATACGCAGCTTCTGAAGACCGAGGTGAACACATTCGACTTTGGTCAAGGCTAGTAAAGTTGATTTGACAACTTAAATTGTGAACGGTTGCTGCAAACATGTATTAGTCTTCAAGATGTTTTATTATATATTAAATTTCATAGGTGGTGACTCACATCATATAAATATTTGTTGACAGTCATGTTGAGTTTTCATTTGCTGACTAACTACTTTATTTTTGTAACCACACTCAGTGGCATTACATAGAGTATACTTGGAAACAAATAGTTTAATCACGCATATATGCTAAGATGATAAAATATTTTTCAAGCTCGTAATGATCTATTATGAATCAGAATCTTTACATAACGAAATTATTCACCTTAATAGCCTTTAGTAGTGGAATACGACAGTCATGGTTCGATTCCCGGCAGGGAACTAGGTGTTGTGTGTCCTTCATCATTATTTTCATCATCATTGACACTCAAGTCAGCGAAGTGGCGTCAACTAAAAAGACTTGCATTGCGGCGGCCGAAACCCGAAGGGGATGGTCCGGCCAGTAAATGCCATACTATCATTTCATTTCATTTTCTCAGATCTGCTCCACAGTTTTTTGGAAAATTTGGAACAACAACGATAAGTGAAATACATTTCCTGTGAGTCAGACGTGGTTACTCACTTCCTGAAATTCGTGCGGAAAGGGATCTTTTTGCGCGGTTGGTTGTTATATTTTCAGAAACACTATATGTCCGTTTCTCCTGATTGCAGAGTAATGACTTCATGGCTAAACTAAACATCCACATCCAGAGTAAAGTTGCAGTGTAAACTATGTAACGCTGAACACATTATCGCTCAACAACAGATAACAGAATGAAATTAATGAGGAACATAATGTAGCACGTTAACAGAAAACCTTTACACATAGAAATACATTTATTTGTCATGTGATAAGTATTTGCTCTGACTTTTTCCCATTTACCTATTAATTTTATTTCTCTGAATATTACTATCACTAGAAATCTATTTTTTGAAGAATGTGTACACTGAACCTATGTTGCTTAACGTCGCCAGCAACATGTATAACCAGTACCGAGACCTTTGTGGGATACAGAGCAAGCAGATGACTAATTAAATACTTTCTGTTTCAGGTGGGTGTATTTGGAGACTAGGCCATAGATCATCGCCGCAAATTCCTAGTGAAGGTAAGCAGGCCTGCAAGAATGGCTTATCAGCAGATTAGGATACTGAAATATTAGTGGTGTTTTCCAAGCATTGACACTTCGCTTGCGGAGAGGAAATGAGTGTACTTTCAGACCATGAATTTTCTGATTTTTATGCAACAAATACAAAGCCCGATTCGTGAGTCAAATCGAGCGGCTTTACATTAATTGTGGTACATACCTGTTATAGTAAAATATTTTGAGGAAATGTTGCACATCGCGATTTTTATAATTATAGTACAGCTTATGTCCTACATGGCTTATGTGGAAAAAAGCAAATAATTTGCCAATTAAAATTAAGTTTGTTAAAACTGTAAGAGAGGAACCCATTTTAAATGATTGTGCACAGCGGTATTTACAACAAAGCACGATACTGTACTGCAAGTATCCCTGCACATCTGAAAATAGAGTGATTACGAAGGGAGTAGTAGGCCTGTTATTCATTTACTGTAAATCGTGCCCCATAACTTCGTGTCCCATAACGTCGTGGAAGGACCAATTGGCACTGGAACAACTATACGTCACTATTAATTTACGATAAAGCTCTATATAAGGACTATTTCTGATTGACAGACACTTGCAGTAGAGAAACCTCCAAACATTAACACCGTTTACACAGGTGTTTTTGGAGACGTATGTACGTAATGCGTAAGTGTCTTAAATATGTTCTGATGAGTCGAAACATTATGTCTACAACGGTAACCTGTTGATGTGGATATATACTGTTTACTGGCTACACTGCTTTGACAATTACGTCAATCACAGTACCTCTTGTAACTTCCTATTCGATGGTATTTTCAGTATGTTTTAAGAGCGTGCATCCCTCAGGCCTCCTAGTAGAGAACAAATCCTGTAGTAAAGGCCAGATCTGGCGAAAAAGCGTTTTGCGAAAGCGAGCGCTCAGGTGTCGCTCCCGACTAGGGGGGGGAGGGGGAAGAGGAAGGGAAAAATGAAGACTGCAGCCGCCCGCCACTGAAGCGAGTCAGATAACAGCGTGACATTATATTTACGCTCTGCATTAAGAATTTTATTGCGTCTACGTACTTGTCGAAAAGGAGAAAAAGTGGAGAAACCACATCACGCAACACTAAATTGGCATTGCTCTACTTTTCGTATAATTTAAAGACAATGCAATGTGCTCAGTACGTCATCGCTCTATCAGCTGGAAAAGTATCCATTGAAACATCCTTACAACACCAGTTACAAAGACAATATGATACACTTGTCTTCTAATGAACGAGAGAAATGCTGGATGAATTTAACGTAACCATTAGGGACTAAAAGCTGAGTTAAAATTAAATAAACCAGTGGCAAAATATTTTATGGTCGACATCACCAATTATTTCATTTTAAGTCTTTTAGTGCAACGGGAGAATATGACAGACAAGACATGCTATGGATCAAAAATGAATGCCATTAGAAAATTGGTTTAAAGTTCATGACATGGAAAATTTCCTTCAACTCAAGCGATCTCTTGTGGACCAGGCATGAATGACTGCGTTTCAGTAATTCAAAACTTTCGTCATGAATTTTCAAAGAGATTCCAAGATTGTACATTAACGACTGGCTTAGATTTATTTGTCAGACTGTTTTCGGTTTACTGTGGTAATCCGTCAAGGACTGTGGGACAGCCGCCAGACATGAAGTATTTGAATAATTAAAAATTGAAACCAGCTTCTGCACTGTAATTCAAACGTCGTTGATTCAAAACACGCTACCAGTTTCGACGTGTAAAAGCGCCATCTTGAGGTCCCAAACGTGATCTGCCATCAGCGTACAAATCACAATGATAAAGACCAAGAGAGTCTTCAAATGGAAGCGGTACGGCTTATTAAGCACATTACGCCAACACGTGTGACCAACAAAGCGGAGCCAAAACTAACTGGATTCAGTAACATTTAGTAACAATCCCACTAATGGCAGATGGCGCTTTGGGCCTGAAGGTAACCCATTTTTACATCGAAACGGGTAGCAGTTTTGATTAACAACTTTTGAATTACAATACAGCTGTTGGTTGCAATTACCGTTATTGTAGTATTCGGTTATGGCTGCTGATGTATCACCTAGTTACATCCATCCTGAGCTTATAGACGTACTCGTAGCCCCTTGTTCATTGAGCTGTTTGTCCAATTTGGTATTAATAGAGGGTCTTATAAAATATTATCCCAAGGGTAATATCCTCGACTGTACAAAAAAGTCACTGACGTTATTTCAGTGTTTGGCTCAACGGACCTGTGCGAACTTTTTTTTCTGTTATGAAACTGAGAAAGTCACTGAAGCGTTTTTGTTGGGCAGATATTAATCTGCGGAGCAACATGTGTTTCTATCACTATCACGAACTATAGTTAGAGATGTACAGCGTCCAGTCACATCAATGTGAACATCTGTCAACTGCTTGCGCTGCGAGACGTTCTGGAAGGTACCGACATGATGTGGAGCCATGCCGACTCCAGCGACATGGCCAGCTGCGCTAAGGTTTCTCGGTTGAGGATCCATAGCGCGAACAGCCTGCCGGAGACGATCCATCAGATTCTCGATTGGGTTTAGATGCTGGGAGTTTGGTGCGCAGGGGAGTACAGTGAACTCACTGTCACGCTCTTCGAGCCACGCACGTACAATGCGAGCTGTCTGCCTCGTTGCATTGTCCAGCTGCTAGATGTCATTCTGCCGAGGATAAACAAACTGCATATAGGGGTGGCCATGGTCCCCAAGGATAGAAGCACATTAGTGCTGATCCATTGCGCTTTCCAGAATGCTGATCTAACCAACGGAACGACCTTCGTCCTGAATCCTTCAGACGATTGTGGCTCTCAGATGTTTCACGCCGTAGACGCCAACGGCCATATGTCTGTTGGAGCATAAAACGTGATTAATCTGGGAGAATTACCCGTCGCCACTCAGTGGGCGCCCAGAGTCGTGCTAGCGTGCAAATTCCAGGCTTCGTCGCCTATAAACAGCAGTCTGCATGGATTCATGGACGAGGTGTCTGCTGTGGAGGCACATGCGTAGCAACGTTCGCTGAACGGTTGTTGAGGAGACACTGTTGGTAGCTCCTAAGTTCCTCTGAACGTCAGTCGCTCAACAATTGCACGCCTATTGACACGTACACATCTCCCCAGCTATTGTTCACAACTGTCATTTTTGGCCCGTGGCGCACCGCAGTTGCTGAGCACCGTTGTTGGGTAGCACTATTTTTTCCGTACACAGTTTACTTCAACCTTTGTGGCATGTGAACTGTTTACAGACTTAGCCGTTTCGGAAATGTTTCCACCTGTGGCCAGAATCGCTCTGTTTCCGCATTACTGCACCGTTTTCCGCGTCCCTCGATACCCTCCGCTACTAGTGTGGCCACATGCAGTTTGTCAGTGGATCCCTTTGGCGCCTAATGCGAATTATATAACCTAAAACGTGTGTAAATTTATAAACGTCATAGCCTTAGGTTAAATACCTGTATGTAAGGTTTACTGTAGTTCTGCTCATCGTTTTAGTCTTGCTTAATGTACTTTTCATTAGATTAGTAAAGTCACTATTTTGGTGGAAAAATAAAAAGTTGTAAATTAAGGCTAGTGATAAAATCCTCTTTGTAAAATTAGGCTGCAGTATTTGCCTCTTAGAATGAGCCGTCTTATGTTGTTCCTATGTTTGCGCCTAAGCAACCTTCGGCATACAGCCGTCTCAAAAAATGATTCAAATGGCTCTGAGCACTATGGGACTTAACATCTAAGGTCATCAGTCCCCTAGAACTTAGAACTACTTAAACCTAACTAACCTAAGGACATCACACACATCCATGCCCGAGGCAGAATTCGAACCTGCGACCGTAGCGGTCGCCCGGTTCCAGATTGAAGCGCCTAGAACCACTCGGCCACTGCGGCCGGCACAGCCGTCTCACTTTAATAACTACTCGGAGTAGCCCAGTGGTTTTAGAAGCCGCAGCCCTGCACCGACTAAGCTGCGCTCGCGGAGTGCGAGCGCGTTCCGGAGCCCAAATCTTGGTTAGGCCAGCTGTAGGGTGTTGGACGTTCGCTCCTCGTAACAGGACACTGGGGTCTGAGACTAGCTGACTCTGCAAAGCTGCGGAGGAGACGAGCTGTGATTAATCTGACGACAGAAGGCATTGCTAGTGCAGACACAGACTTGAGTATATACTGTCGAACAGGCGTTTGGAAGCAGATGTCGTTTTCCCACGCGTATTTCACGACATCCTCAATTAAACTTGCGGTGGTCGCCGGATCATCGAGACCAAACTAATGGAACGATGTCGGCTGGTCTGAATAATCGCGCTTCTTGTTACAATGGCTCGACGAGCGCCTCCGGATACGGCGTTATCCAGTTAACGGCTGCTCGAAACTTGTACTGCGCAACGGACGCAGGGTGACGGCAGCAGTCTTATGCTGTGGTGGATATTCACGTGAGATTTCATAACATTTGTGATAGTATTCTAAGGCACCATGACAATTGCGAACCTCATAAATAATAATATTATTACGGAACAACTGCACCCCTTCATGGTTGATATAATCCCCGATGGCCAATGCATTTTAGAACCAGATGATTCACGTGTCTCAAGGCCAGAATACTGCTACAGTATCTTGAGGAATAAGAGACTCTCGTTGATGTCTTGGTCCCTAATTAGAAACCCCCTGAGTTCAAGATCACCAAGGACCAAAGATGTTTACAGCATACGACAGCCTACATATTGTGCACCGTGCAACCACAATAGTGGCTGCTAATGGCAACAGTGGACGGAAGTGGAGGTATCAACTGGTGAGCACAGTATGAGGCTACGGTGTGTATTTGAACTGCTTAGTCGGCGAGTAATGCACGACAGTGCTGCAGTGTTGATACAAAGCAGAGCAATGACAACAAAGAAAACATTGCATTATATCTATAACAACAGTTGGCGAAGTTGACATTTCGTCGGAAAGGAATCCAAGAAATTTCTCAGAGTGAGAAAGAAGGGAGAGATGAAATATGTGCGTATATGAAAAATGAGTCAGTGCAATGTGTGGTGTCGTACATGCTCGACGGTTCGGACAATAGACATGAGGAGTAAAATGATGACGATACGTGCTTAACGTACGAAAGTGATACTGAAACAGGTGTCGAGACACGTAGTTCATCATCCTTCTGCAACAGGGAGACAGAAATCCCTTTTCAAGTCAAACGTAGTAAAGGACGATCGTTGTCCAAGAAGCAAGTATTAAATATAATTACGTACATGGAAAATCATCCGCGGCATAGTAAAAAACAATTATGAACAGATTTAGAATGAGTCTACAGCAATATGACCGTTCAATGCATTCAAGGGAGGATAAAGCAGGCACACTTGTTACAAAAACTTATGTTCGCATGTTTCAAGGATGCTCGATGATTTTATAGGATGTGCGTAATACTGACCTACAACATTATGTCTAAAACATTATGCACCTACTACATTATGCACATCAAACTGCGCGCGAAATAGATTACAGTGATTTCAAGGGAAGCAGTGATGGTTGCATAAAGACAGACAGTGCTGTAGAATGATAAGACGTAGGATAATGAAATTTCAACCAAAGAGTCAACATGACGATGCGCAGCAAACTGCAGAATCGGTCCGAAAATTTGTAGATAAGATAAACGGACTTATCCCTTTGTTAAGTAAGGAATTTGTTTTCATCTTCGATCAATCGGGATTTTAAGAGGAATGCATATCAAGAGAACGCGGCAAATTACAGGCACCGAAAGAGTTTTGTCAAGATCAGCTAACATAAGTCTCTAAAGGCGTTAGAATACGATTACTACGACTTGAATCCGGATGGTAAATTGGATGTAAAGTTATTTATTGCGCACCGAGAAGTTGCAGGTGCTCTAACCTACGATTCTTTCTAGTGTGGTTTGTCTTGCAACAATAGTAGGGAATATTAACCGCACAACAAGCAATAATGGGAAAATGGGCGTAAGAGAGCTACAGCTATGGCATGAGCACTGCTTTTGGCCAATAGCTCGTCAAAATATCCTGGTTTTGCATGAGTCTTGATCTGCGTATAAAATTCATAAAGCTTAAGAGCAAACTATCTCTCCGTTAGAGCTACTGGTAGCCTTGGCAGAGCCAGCCATGACAAAATTCTTCCGTCTTGTGAGCAAGATGTATGATACAGGCGAAATATCCTCAGACTTCAAGAAGAATTTAATAGTTCCAGTTCCAAAGAAAGCAGGTGCTGACAGATATCAGTTAAACTACTATCAGCTTAGTAAGTCACAGTTGCAAAATACCAACTCGTACTCTTTGCAGACGAATGGCAAAAATGGTAAATGCCTACTTCGGGGAAGACCAGTTTCAAGTAAGGAAAAAAGTAGGAACACGCTAGGCAATGCTGATCCTACAACTTATCTTAGAAGATAGATCTAGACTTACAGAAAGCTTTCGACAATGTTTACTGGAACACTGGCTTTCAAATTCTAATGGCGGCAGGAGTGAAATACAGGGAGCGAAAGGATACTTACAATTTGTACAGCAACCAGATGGCAATTATAAGAGTCGAGGGGCACGAAAAGGAAGCAGTACCTGAGAAGGGAGTGAGACAGGTTGTATAGCCTATACCCGATGTTATTCAGTCTGTATGTTGAGCAAGCAGTAAACGAAACAAAAGAAAAAAACTGGAGTACGCATTGAAGTCCAGGGAGAAGAAATAAAAGCTTTGAGGTTTGCCGATGGTATTGCAATTCTGTCAGAGACAGCAAAGGACTTGAAAGAGCAGTTAAACGGAACGGACAGTGTCTTGAAAATAGATATAAGATGAACATTAAAAAAATGATAATGGAATGCAGTCGAATTAAATGCGGGGAGAATTAGATCAGGAAATGAGACACTTAAAGCGGTAAATGAGATTTGCTATTTGGGAAGCAAGATAATTGATGATGGTCGAAGTAAGGAGAATATAAAAAAGAGAATATAAAATGTAGACTGGTAATGGCAAGAAAAGCTTTTCTGAAGAAGAGAAATTTGTTAACATCGAGTATTGATTTAAGTGTCAGAAATCCCTTTCTGAAAGTGGTTGTAAGGAGTGCAGCCATGTATGGAAACGATAAGCAGTTTAGACAAGATGAGAATAGAAGCTTTTGAAATGCTCAAGATTAGATGAGTATATCACGCAACTAATGAGGAAGTACTAACCAGAATTGGGGAGAAGAGAAATTTAGGGCAGAACATGGCTATAAGAAGGGATCGGTTGGTAGGACACACTCTGAGGCATCAGGGGACCACCAATTTCGTACCGGAGGGAAGCGTGGAGGGTTAAATCGCACAGGGAGACCAAAAGATGAATTCAGTAAGCAGATTCAGAAGGATGTGGATTATTGCAGTAGTTACTCGGAGATGAAGAAGCTTTCACAGGATAGACTAGCATGAGCAGCTGCATCAAAACAGTCTTTGTACTGAAGACCGGGGCACGCCGTTGTGGCTGAGCGGTTCTAGACGCTTCAGTCTGGAACCGCTCTGCTGCTATGGTCGCACTTTCAAATCCCGCCTCAGGCATGGATGTGTGATGTCCTTAGGTTAGTTACGTTTAAGTAGTTCTAAGTCTAGAGGACTGATGACCTCAGATGTTTAGTCCCATATTGCTTAGAGCGATTTGAATCATTTTTTGACTGAAGACCACAACAACATCCCTCCTGAAATTGCGTGACAACGCAATTCATGCAACCTGGAATTCCTGGACAAATTGTGCCTCTGGATGTTTTTTTTCCGGGCCTATAAAATATATTGTCGCACTATCTGCGATTGCCAGTTTAACGGTAAGCTCCACGGCAGACAGTTTCGCATTCGGATGCATCCCATCACATTCTATCAGTTCTATATGAATTCCTTAAGAGTAGATACCTAGCTGAACGTCCTGCACGGTTTGTAACTCCCAAGGAGTTCGCCTTCGCTGTTGATGGTTTGAATTTCATTGATCACTTTCGTGGGCCATTTTTCATTCAGTTTGTATTGTGAAAGTTAATGGTTTGTTTTGAACGTTTCTTGAGTGTCGATGTCCATTTTGTAAAATGTAATACATAATCCCATATGTGGTTGATCTCTGCACCTCCCGGACACTTATTTTCTGTCCCCCTCCTGATACACCTTGTGATCCATTAGCAGCTAATATTTTTCCTGTCATAAATTATGCTGGCCTCACTGCCCACCCTGGGAACGGCCACTCGCCGAGAACAGCGCAGCAGGTGAGTCGTCCTACCAATTAGCTAACAAGAAAAATTACTCAGCGGATATTCTTCTATTTTTCTCCGTTTTGAATGTTTTGTTGTGTAGAGCAAAATTAGTGGCACATATTTTTCATACTTGCCCATATGGCTGTTGAGGGGGTGAAATTACCCTTTGAAAAAATGGAGTTTAACGTTTCTAAATGAATACAGTTGAAACGGTGACACACATACGTACTGTACGTGATCAATGGTACCCAGACACCCAGCTGAAAATGACTTACAAGTTGGTGGCACCTCCATCGGTAATGCTGGAATTCAGTATGGTGTTAGCCCACTCATAGCCGCGATGGCAGCTTCCACTCTGGCAGGTATACGTTCTATTAGGTGCCGGAAGGTTTCTCGGGGAATGACAACGATTATTCACGGAGTGCTGCAATGAGGAGAAGTACCGATGTCGGCCGTGAGGCCTGGCAGGAAGTAGGCTTTCCAAAACATCCCAAAGGTGTTCTATAGGATTCAGATCAGGACTCTGTGCAGGCCAGTCCATTACTGGGATGTTATTCTCGTATAACCACTCCGCCACAGGCCGTGCATTATGAACAGGTGCTCGATCGTGTTGAAAGTTGCAATCACCATCCCCTAATTGCTCATCAACTGTAGGGAGCAAGAAGGTGCTTAAAACATCAATGTAGGCCTATGCTGTGATAGTGCTCGCAAAACAACAAGGGGTGCTCTCCTCCTCCATGAAAAACACGACCACACCATAACACCACTGCCTCCGAATTTTACTTTTCGCACTACACACGCTGGCAGATGACGTTCACCGGGCATTTGCCATACCCACAACCTGCCATCGGATCGCCACATTGTGTACCATGATTCGTCACTCCACACAACGTTCTTCCACTGTTCAATCGTCCAATGTCTACGCTCCTTACACCAAGCGAAGAGTCGTTTGGCATTTAGCAGCGTGATGTGTGGCTTATGAGCAGCCGCTCGCCCATGAAATCCAAGTTTTCTCACCTCCCGCCAAACTGTCATAGTACTTGCAGTGGATCTGACGCAGTTTGGAATTCCTGTATGATGGTCTGGATAGATGTCAGCCTGTTACACATTAGACACTCTTCAACTGTCTGTGGTCTCTGTCAGTCAACAGACGATGACACCCTGTACGCTTTTGTGCTGTAGGCGTCCCTTCACGTTTCCACTTCACCCACTTCACCATCACATCGGAAACAGGGACCTAGGGATGTTTAGGAGCGTGGAAATCTCACGTACAGACGTAAGACGCAAGTGGCACCCAATCACTTGACCATGTTTGATGTCCGTGAGTTCCGCGGAGTGCCCCATTCTGCTCTTCTACGATGTCTAATGTCTACTGAGGTCGCTGATTTGGAGTTCCTGGCAGTAGGTGGCAGCAAAATGCAGCTAATATGAAAAATGTATGTTTTGGGGTGTTTCCGGATACTTTTGATGACGTAGTGTACATATACTAGTTGCTGCCCGCTATATCTATGATATATTAGCAATTTTTTGTGATGACTGATAGTAAGTATGATAGTAATTCTACGAGATGTCTGCGTATGTAGTGGAGTACAGGCGCATGCATATAAAATGAATGCAATTTCGGAGTATTTGTAAGAACGTAATGAATGCCCTTCCATTATTTTGCTATATATCGAATCTGAAAGCGTGAATTATATTCCAGTATTTAAAAGATGCATCGATTCATTACTTTCGCGTAGTTTATATAGTTTTCTCTGGCTCACCTAGTACTGTATGTGATATTTTGTCACAGGAGCAAAACGTACCAACCGATTCTCCCTTCATTTTTAATCCGTTATGGTGCCTACAGTTTTATCCATACCCTGTAACGATTAATTTGATATTAACATAGGCATTAATAGATCACTATTAAATGCAGCTTCCCATGCTCCACATGTTAACCCTTTAGGTCATGTCGTCCTCATATAAGGACAAACTAGTATATTAAAATTTCTTAAATTTTACCATTTGTGATTGCTGTCCTCATATTGTCACAAGCAGAGAGTTTATTTGAGAACAGTGTTGACATCTCTTGTCAATCTATGGTACCACAAAACGAAACCTCCCATCAGCCGGTTAACCTTCTGTGTCCAGGTAAAAAAAAATTATCTGTGCGTAGAAAGGAGCATTCTTAGAGGGTGAAAACTAAAGTTGTATTACAGAACGAAAAGTAAGTGATATATTTATAGCTCTATACATGTCTCCAAACGAGGACATTCTGATTGAAATAGCACAGAAATTTAGGACTTTATTTCGCTGTCCTTTTAGCAACCTTACGGTGATTTCATAATGCCCGATTCTGTCTTACAGACGAAGGCCACTTACAGAGGAAGAAGTTATACTGTTCCTTCATTCATATGAAATATATCCGATGGTCCTGGCGATAATTTTGAACAAGAGGACAATTATGGATGTAATGTTAGATGTTTTATATCATACGGTATGTTGTAAGCTGAGTAGCCTAGACGCAAAGCCCGCTAACAGTATGATAAGTGACAGTGAGATAATCACGAAACACTCGTCCCATCCTAACGACAATGTATTTTCGGCGAGAATGTTATTGTTACGTACGAATGTGTTACAGCGCAGCCAACTTAAAACTGAACAAAAGGAAAACGTTTCTAATCGTAAGACTGAAAGGTAACTTTGAATGTCAAGATGTCAGGTGTCTGTTCACGTGGTTTAAGTATGCACATGGCAGGGCGACATCCGCGCCTGTGGGGCATATAGCGGGCTTTACGCCCGAAGACAACATGAAGTTAGCTGCTTTTCAAGCCGAACACGATTTTCGAGATTTTCGACAGCCATGTTTGTTCAAGCAGTTGATATTGCATGTGTAAATGCATGGACTGAGTACGGGACAAACGCATCTGAATTACGTGTTACTAAAAATAAGATATTTGACTTTCTTCACTTCAGGGCAAATGTGGTCAAAGTACTGACAAAAATAGATAGGCCAACTGCCAGAAAAAGGGAGTGTCCCACTAGTGAGAGTCCAAAGCCATCTCCAAGTACTTCAAAACGAGTCAGTGCGGAAGTTCGTCCAGAAGCTGACGCTCCTTTGGACAACGTTGGACATCTTCCAGTAGGCAGTGACAAAAAATCACTTGACAGATGCAAGAAACCAAATTTTATTGTGTAAAATGTAACATTCACTTATGTCTAGATAGAAAAAAAATTGTTTCTTAGATTATTATTCTTCGCAAGTGTAAAACCATAGTTTATGTATGTAATCATTAAGTAAGCTTTGTGTAATTTGTGTATTTTAGTTAAATAAAATGAAATAAAATACTTTGAGTTTTAGACTTATACTGCACTTACTTGAACACAATGTCCTCATTTGGGGACGCTTTGTATCCGCCTTTCGGGGACACCTCGGAATATTTTATACATCTGAAAAATCAATTTAATTCGAAGAACTGGATAGCAAAGCCATGATTTTTTAGGAAAAAAAATTTGTGGCCGAAAGGGTTAAGGTAAAGCCAGTCTGTCGTACAGCCTTGAAATGACGCCGCCGTTGTGATTCTTTAAGCGTCGTGGAAGCTGTAAGAGACGCGTGACTCTCAGCGCCTAAGATGTGACGGGCTTTTGACCGTTCTAATGTCTCTGTAGCTCTTACGGCCGCCTGACCTTTGCACCCAAGTTCCGGCGGACATGAGATCGCTTTCAAGTTTGATTTATTAGAGTGGCTTTCGCAGCTTGAGCTCTCTTATAACTGTGCACTAAATCCTACTTACGTTCCCGAGACTTATAGTAATAGTTCTAAATACGGTTCTCCGGCTTAACGTCCGACTTTGTTGTTGTACCTCAACCAAAACTGTCCAGCTTTGCCAGATAGTATAGGAATTCGATATCATAAACCACGCACACAGTAACATTGGACTTCCGCTGTCACAGAATAATCTCTAGACACTAAGAGTCGCCGACCATTGCGCCAGAATCTCTGCATGCCACTCACGTATACCATATTTCGAAATGTTAATAATAGTCAAAAAAATACAACTTTCTAAGGTAACCTCTGATCTCCCTCAGGGTTCAAGCTATTTCCATACCAGATATCACAGGAATCGGTTCCGCGCTACCGTTGTGAAAACATAACGGATTGAACTACTTTCGCAATTAATTATACTGGTGTTAGTATGGAATTATGAATCGAACAGGTTACGAACTAAATAAGCATTGTACTGATTACATTAGATTATATTACTTAGAACATGTAAAATAATAAAATCACTTTCACAAGTATAATAAAATTCAAAAGTGAAAGAGAAACTAGCTTTTCCAAACAGTAAATATTTTTTTCCTTAATTTGCGTAATATTCTTCAAATCAATAAATATCTCGTACTTAACACCTTGTAAAGCAGTATATCTTGCTCATTAGGGTGCAAGCTGTCTCACGTCGAATTTTGTGGATATCGGTTCGATGATTTAGCCGCGAGAACAAAACACACAGAGTTCTTTCGCATTTATAATATTAGGATGCAAGTATTGACTATTATAGATTAAACACGTTGAGGACTGTATAGGCACTGTGTTCTAGCTGTTACCCACAGCTGAGCTTGTTTATCAGCAAAATGAAATTTTAAATGTACATACGGCTTAGGCTGAGAGACCCCGGTTGGGATGTTCGGGGGCTTGGTGCAAGTCTTTTTATTTGATGCCACTTCGGTGACTTGCGCCGGATTAAACACCTACAGGACTGTATAAAGATTGTATTCATTACGTCGAATCGTATCATGTAGAACACATCAAACAATAAAAGCATTTTCACAGATGTGACGAAGTTCGAAGGTCAAAGAATAAACTGCTTTTTCAAAGAGTAATTATCGGTCCACAGTTCGTATTGCTTTCTTCAGATCAATAATTACATTGTACTACACACTTTCTAAGGTATCCTATATTCTTCCTCAGCGTTCGAGCTATCCCATATGAAACTTTATCAAAATCGGTTCGGTGGTTTAGTCGTGAATGCGTAACAGGCATAACGGAGTTATTTTTTCATTTATAATAAATACACACTTCAAATATAAGTACTATGATTTTTAGCGAACATTACAATGGTGCACTCACATTTGTAGAGGAAGTCATTTTCTTTCCTAAGTTCCCTTACCCACATAGTTTCGTTTTTCATTTGACTAGTGGCAAAACGTGTAGCATCGTTAATACCAAATTCAATCATATATGCTGAAGTGTTGTTTCAAAGACGGATTTGTCAGAAATAATCTACAAATATCTCTGAATCGCTGTACACAATAGCTGTATGTGTCCGCTTCAATGCCAATTATCATTTTGGGTTCTTTAATAAGCCTTTTTCAGTGAAATATATTCAAAATGTATATTCTACCTACATTGTCACATGTATAGCTTTTCTTTTAATTTTTCCATTTTTTATTTTTTTTTATTTTAAGTTTTAATCTATTCAGATTTAATTATGTTTTATTTGACATTATTCGAACATTATTGTTGTAGCATTATTGTAAATCTGTGCAATAATGAGAAAGAGCAGAATTGTCTGGGTCAAAGAAATACTGAAGGGCTGTCAAAAAAATTACTTTTTAGACAAATCTGGATGCACCATTGTAACTTACATAAGAACCATACGAATTTCATTTAATTGTTTTTAGTTGAAATTCCTTATCGACATGTACAAAAAAATATGAGTCCCTTCTTTTTTTCTACACTACAACATATTCGCAGCCGATCGAAATGTATGTGTATCCTCTGGACAGACTCACTTGTAAGAATAAATGGAAGCCATGCAGCTTCGTCACAGTGTAGTGGTACTATTTGGCCTGGCTAGCATTTAAATGCATTTAGAATTAGATCTACATTTTAGCTGTCGATTTTCCGCTTTTTCTGTGGAGAAATTGTACACACTATACCTGATACGCCCCAAGTATTGCCCGAGCAGACGAGTATAATTACTTGTTTCTACAGGTCCGTCTTGGTCATATAAACTCAACAATACAGTATAACAATTTCGGCAATTGCCATCTTCAGTTCTGTTACGAACAGGCGTAGTAACCTATTTTCAATTAGCTGAAGCATTTTACACAACATGCCTAGTGATACATAAGAAAAGTAAAAATACTATCGTGATGAATAGCCATAGATACTATCCATAAATAACATAAAAATATTCTGTTGTAAGTATTAACGTCAATATCTATATACCTAGACACAGCAAGTACTGGTACTGGCCTAGGTTCACTCTGCATTTACACAAATAACTGACGACAGAGAGGGCACTAGTGCTAGGATATATGAGAAAGCAGTACAGTAAATTCTGTACGCAATTTACAATAGTCGTAGTCAATAATTGCAATTACACTGGCGGGAAAGGAAATTTGTGCATCCTTTTAGAGGTTTCCAATTCGCTCAAGATTTATTGTTTCAACAGGGTATATGGAGTACATGAAATTACATTTACAGATCAGTAGTTCAAGTGGTTGTGATGTACCAGGTATCGACCCATGCTGAAACATCTGCATTAGTACGTAGTGTAGTTCCACGGGCGACAATGCAGCTGCCGACTCTGGCATCCAGTCGATCGCACAGATCGCGAATACTGTCGCGGGATACGTTATTCCATGCACAGATCGCGAATACTGTCGCGGGATACGTTATTCCATGCCTGCTCCTCATTTTCACGTTGTCTGTAAGAGTGGTTGGTTCAGGAGTCGAACGAGTCACTTCTTGTCCCGTTATATCCCACACGAGCTCGATCGGAGACAAGTCCGAAGATCGTGTTCAAAATGGCCCTAAGCACTATGGGACTTAACTTCTGTGGTCATTAGTCCCCTAGAGCTTAGAACTACTTAAACCTAACTAACCTAAGGACATCACACACATCCATGCCCGAGGCAGGATTCGAACCTGCGACCGTAGCAGTCGCGCGGTTCCGGACTGGGAGATCGTGTTGGCCAGGGAAGTTGCTGCACGTGTTGAAGAGCACTTTGAGTTTCACGAGCAGTGTGTGGGAGAGCTTGAATCTGTTGGAACAACACACAACCTTCCTGTTGCAAAGTACTGCAAAAGAACGGGTCTAACAACATTCTGAATTCTTAATATAAGGCCGGAGATTGAGTTAGTGTGTCCGAGACGAATGCGCTCTATAGAGACAGTGCTCACCAGATGTACGTCGTATGCGCAAGCGACCATTACTTGCATGCAGGCAGAGCTCGCTTTCATCGCTGAAAACGACCGTGCGCCATTCCATCTTTCATGTGATTCTCTGAGGGCACTAATCGAGCTACGTACGTCGATAGTGTGGAGTCAGTGGAGGGCAGGTTAGATGTGTGTGTGGCCATAGTCCCACTGCCCATAACCGGTTCGCAACAGTTCGTGCTGAGACGTCTGGGCTCACAAGCCCTCTTATCTGTGCTGTGGTAGCTGTACGATCTGCAACAGCTCCCCTACAATTCGGAAATCCTTTCGGGCATTGTGATGATAGACGTCCAGAGCTTCGTCTATAGGTGTGAGAATGTTCACGTGATCACTGATACCAGCTTCATTCCACAACTGACGCAGTACGTCCAGCTTCTATGACAGTCCTCCGAAGGGACCATCCCGCCACTCGGAAGACGGCAATTTGACCCGTTCCAAACCCGCTTAGTTGGTAATAGGAAGCAGAAGTGGCGTGGTGGCCTACTTGCTTCACACTTCTGCACCACACTGGACATTCTTGCTGCGTGCATTCCCTGTTAAAGTTTACGCACACATGGCTCTCTGGTACTACTCTCTGTTCACGGACTATGTTCAAACAAGTATGAATCGATCAACTAACCTCCAGGTGGCGTATGCCGTCATCTTATTAAAATCGTCGTCGTCTTTCAAGGTGAACAAATTTTTCTTCCGGCAGGATATTTTGTACTGCAAAAAGAGCGTCTGATAATAAAACAAGAACTGACAGACAATATTTGGAAATAAAGTGTATACTTAAAATCTTCATATAAGGTGTGAAGAGCATCATATGATGTGTGAGTCTCCCAACTTGGGAAAGGAAATGGCATATCATTGTTTGTCAGATTAATGGATGAGACGTCGTTTTAAAATTTTTATTTTGCCTATCACACAATTATATGCCATTTCTTTTGCCAGTAAACTATTATTACTCTTGACGCGTTTTATGTGGATTTTAAGCGTGGATTTCGTTTTCACAGTTGTACGTCACTTCATGTTTCCACGATAGAGGCTCTTTTTGCGTATGTTTAGTTTTAATTAAAAACCAGGCATGTTGCGTGTAACTGTTGAATTTATGATACTGGTTAGTCATGTACCCTAGCGCTAGTGTCCTCTACTGAACCTCAGTCATTCATACAAGTACAGGACGCATCCAGGCTATTACTGGCATTTACTATCTTATTGATACTGGCATTGATATTTACATCAGAATACTTTTGTGGTACGTGTGGTTGGTATGCATGGCTGTTCATGACGGTAATACATTTATTTTTATTATTTATCACTAGGCCTGTAGTATAAATTGCATCAGGCATTTGCACTGAGATTATTAGGCCACTGAGTTTCTATTCGTAACAAATCTGAAGATGGCAATGGCCGGAACTGGTAACGGTAGTTCTACAATCTATGTTATGAAAATGAACCTTTTGATATAAAGTGCCATAACATGGTTGTGGACTCATTTACAGACTTTACGGCTTCAACTGAGTGTAATTAGGTACAATGACAATGGAAGTAATACACGAGTATGGGAAGCAATTTAACGCCACTGATTTAGGTTTGGAATGTAAATTCGTGTGAATGAATAGCTGATCATTTAATGCTCGCAGTCTCTTTGCAGCTAAAACTGCTCTGACAACGCAACATGTTTTGGACAGATAAATGAGAAATATGTACATTGGGGAATATGGCAAGTGAGAATAACTGCCAACTTAGTTCCTTGTCAACTAATACCTTCACCCCAGCTATGTGATATACAAGGTGTCCACAAATTATCCTTACAACTTTGGACTTTAATGCCTTTAGAACTATACTAGATATTAACCAGTGGTTTTCAACATGTGATAAGATAACACATGAAGTTCTGTTTCCACATTCGTACACATCTATTGAAACCTTCCCGTCTCCTCTATACCTCTTTTGTTAATGATAACCTTCCCTTTTACCATAACCTATATAAGGATTTCTATCTCATGCTTAATAATAACAAATGAAATATTCCCTTTGAAATTTATTCTCTTTCACAATCTTCGCATACAGATTTAATTGCTGCTTTTTAAAAGTGATTTTCGGATTATTTCGACGAAACATAGAATGTGTCGTCGTCGTGTGGCCCTCAGTCGTGGGGCCACTGCTGTTTCTTATTTAATGATATGCCTTCTGGTATTATAGATGATTCCAAAATATTTCTGTTTCCTGATGACACCAGCTTGGTAGTGAAGGATCTTGTGTGTAATATTGAAACATTATCAAATAATGTAGTTCATGAAATAAGTTCGTGGCTTGTGGAAAATAATTTGATGCTAAATCGCAGTAAGTCTCAGTGTTTACAGTTTCTAACTCACAATTCAACAAGAAAGGATATTTTGATCAGAGAGAATGGGCCTATTAAAAGCGAGATGGAACAGTTCAAGTCCTAGGCGTTCGGATAGATAGTAAGCTGTTGTGGAAAGCCCATGTTCAGGATCTTGTTCAGAAACTAAATGCTGCTTTATTTACCATTAGAGCAGTATCTGAAATAAGTGACAGTTCAACACGAAAAGTAGTCTACTGCGCATATTTTCATACGCTTATGTCATTTGGTATTATTTTTTGGGGTAATTCTTCTGATTCAAAAAGTGTATTTTTGGCTCAGAAACGGGCTGTTCTAGCTATATGTGGTGTAAGTTCGAGAACCTCTTGTCGACCCCTATTCAATAGTCTGGGAATCCTGACATTGCCCTCACAGTATATATTTTCTTTAATGCCGTTTGTTGTTAGCAATATTAGCTTATTCCCAAGAGTTAGCAGCTTTCAGTCAGTTAATAATAGGCAGAAGTCAAATCTGCATGTGGAATGCACTCCCTTGACTCTTGTGCAGAAAGGAGTGCACTATTCTGCTGCATCCATTTTCAATAAGCTACCACAAGAACTCAAAAATCTTAGCAGTAGCCCAAACACTTTTAAGTCCAAACTGAAGAATTTCCTCATGGCTCACTCCTTCTATTCTGTCGAGGAGCTCCTGGAAGAGCTGAAAACTTAAGCAGATTCCCGTGTTACATTGTTGATTTTCTTTATTTAAACTTACGAATTGTCGCATGAACACGTTTTTTATATTTCATTTTATCTGTTTCTACTATCGTGTTATAATTTCGTGTATTGACTCGTTCCATGACCATGGAGACTGCTTAATTTGGTCCCACGGAACAATAAATAAATAAATAAATAAAATAAAAAAGAAATCTGCAATAACCCAAAACAGTTCCTTACCTTTTTTACTGTTCCTGGATCGCCATTTGACTGCTACATCGAACTGCGACATTAATATACTTACTCTGGTTTACTATACTCTATTAACTGCTGGTGAGCTGTCATGATAAGTGGCTGTATTTATTACCAAAGCTGACGTTCTTCTTTATTAGCAAAGCTGACGTTATTCTTTAATTAATTTGACTGAAGTTACGTAATTCATAGTTAAACTTTCTCTTGACAACAATAAAATTTTGCAAAGTTTTACGTTGATGGTTTTTGGGATAGATTATAATCAGAAATGCAATATTGCTGGCAAAAGTTAATTATATGCCGAATGAAATGATTTTACAAACGTTCAAATGAGACTTACTTTCTACAATAATCTTACAACTAGCAATGCGCAAACATACCTTCAGTAGTCTTGAGTTTCTCAAAGAATTAATTCAATAATATTAGTTCCTCTTATTATAATAGTTAGCTGATGTCTCTGTACATCCGTTTATAATCTCTTGTAAATCATAACTGGTGGCCGGCAGGCACACCGCTCCTCTCAACCTCTCGCTTCAGACCTGCTACCGACTCGCTTCACTTCTCGCTTACTTCTGACTTTCTACGAACGCTAAAGTGCGGTCTCTCCTGCCAACAATGCTTTCTGCTGCAGACATCCCTGCTACCATTACAAAATGTATCAATGCGCGGTCTTTCCCGCTCGTTTCATAAAATGTATCCATACGCGGTCTCTCCCGCCCTTTTTAAAATTATATCAATTTGCGGTCTCTCTTGTCAACAATACTTTGGTGCAGACATTCCCTGCTACCACAATTATTTCCAACATGACAAATGTTAATAATTTCTATTTAATCCTATTAATAAAATATAAACATCTTTCATAAATTGTGATTTGACAATAGACAATAGAAATATACACATCTTACACTATGTGTGAACGTGTGCACCGTTAGAGGCAAGGATAATGTGTAGTTGGAATTCCGTTTCTGTTCACGTACGAGTCAAGATCTGCATGGTAAAATGTTCAAAGGCATTGCGAATGCGTGCCTATAGGTGCCGTCCTATAGATCTGTAACTTCGTTTCGGTACACCAGATTCTTTACAAAACCCCACAGGGAGAACTCTTAGAGGTATGAAACAGGAGATCATGGCAGCCATCGAATTGGACTATCTCGTCCAATCCACCTATCCGGAATCTTTTCGTCTTGAAATTGACGGACATTTAGGGACCAGTGGCGTGGTGCTATATTCTGCTAGAATATGACATCGGATTGCAGGTGTTCCAACTGTGGCACAGCAAAGTCTTGTAAGATGACCAGATAAACAACACCGTTGACGGAAGACTCGATGAAAAAGATCGGATACCCAATTAAATTGTTCATTTGTCCGCAACGAGCATTGATCTTGGGACTGTCTACCGCCATTTCACGTGTGATATGAAGATGCTGTGAACCCCATACACGAACATTATGACGATTCAAACTGCTGGGTTCATGAGTCGTTGCCTCATCGGAGAAACAAATATTTTCCAAAATATCATTGCTTGCGTTTATCTTGCCTAGCATATCCACTGAAAACCTTCCGCACTGAGGTTTTCCCGCAGGCTTTAATGCCAGATACAACTGCGTCTATTAAGGATGTAGATATAGATGTAACCTCTTATGCAAGATATTGTGCACTGTTGATCACCTCATTTCCAAGTCTCTGGTCGCCGCACGCTCCGATTTTGTCGGACTCATTGCAAATGAGTGCCATGCCTTGTTGGCGTCGGAAGTAGATGGACGACTCGCCCTTTTATGGATAACACAACCTGATCCTTAAACGACGTATTCGGAGCCTGGTCGAGATGGTGGTTGCCTTCTACAGAGTGCTCGAAAGTTTCTTTGCACTTGGGTGTTGAACGCCGTCTGTATGAACCAGTCCACACGCTGAGATTTCCCCTTTGGCGTCCACATTTTAATATTTTGAACAAAATTATTTCACCTGGAAGGTAAGAAAATGTTATGAGTTATCTTATCACATGTCGAAAATAATTGTTCAAATGTGTGTGATATCTTATGGGACATAACTGCTAAGGTCATCAGTCCCTAAGCTTACACACTACTTAACCTAAAATATCCTAAGGACAAACACACACACCCATGCCCGAGGGAGCACTCGAACCTCCGACGGGACCAGCCACACAGTCCATGACTGCAGCGCCTTAGACCGCTTTTTTTTTTAAATCTCATTTTGTTCGGTATAGTTCGTTGCAATTGTTCGTGGCGGACATCCCCTGACACCCGTTGAAGTCCGTTATTGATCCATTCACTCAGATTTTTTATTACAGAGGGCAGCTAACCCTCTGACCGAACACGCTGAGCTACCGTGCCGGCTATCGCTCGGCTAATCATGCTCGGCACAAATGTCGAAAACCGTTCGTTAATACCTAGTATAGTTTGAAGGTTATTAAAGTGTTAAATTGTAAAGATAATTTATAGACGCACTGTACCTTCACGAGTAAATCGAGCAAATGAACTAAAAACTTCAATTACTGTGAACGGAAAGAGGAAGTAAGTGTAAACGTGTAGTGGTAAGCGAACAGCATCGCACACGCTGTAAATTCGCAGAGAATGCGCATGTGAGTGCGAGCCAGCGACATTCATTCGACAGCGGACAGAGCTCGGCTGTAACACTAGGCGAGGCGGCATCGGTCATCTTACACTGTTTCCGCCAAGCTGTGCGAAGTTTATTTGCACGCTGTCTCTCGCATACGCACAGACCACTCGTATGGGCTTCGTGCACGCAGGGATCCTCTACTAAGGGTAGGACGTTCCATTTCTCATAATCGCTTGTGAAGTGTATCGTGCTAGACCAACATTTCTTACTTGACCCTGAAAGAGTGGTTCGGTGTGGGGCGGCGGGGGGGTGAAGTGGACTGCGGTAGTCGTCGTGGGGTTGTGGACCATTGCGGCTGCGGCCGGGACGGAGCCTCTCCGTCGTTTCTAGGCCCCCGTTTACGTACAATAAAATACTTCTTACTTAAAAATATGCACCACATGCATGCAAAAGCTCATAATACTCAATTACCCCTAAGGTGTAAGTAATATCTGAATTGCTCCCAACGTAATTATAAAAATTACTGTGGTCTAAATTCATTCCTCGATCGATTTGCTTTTATTGATACATTGTAGGCAGTATACTAAGACTGTGAAGTATATAACGTAAAGTATGATTACTGGGTGTCACTAATTACTTGGTGTTATAAATGAGACATTTATTCCAGTAGGTCGAGTTCAAGTAGAGGGTTAGCAGCGAAAGACGCGTTACGAAGACATGAAGAGCTCGTTATAAGGAGCTGCCAGGAAATATTACATCTCGGGATGAAAGGGGAATGCATAAAGAATGAGGGAGACGAGCGGAAAGTCGTCGCGGCGCGATTTAATAGCGCCTAAAGTAATGCTCGTGTATTTCACTTCAGCGCCAAAATCCTGTTTTTCCACGAACCAAACTTTGGTTCAGGACTTAATTATTAAAACAAGTAAATGGCAATCAATTATGAAAAATAGCCTTATACCGGATGCGAAAGGAACAATAAATTAAACGTAAATTAGTGGATTTCATAATTTTTATGTTCTTTTATACCTACAGAACAAAGCTTCTAAGGAAGAAATATGCCTCTGGCAAAAAATGGCATTTGGTTTACGAATCAAATAGATGAGGTATGTACAAATTTACGTAGACCCATACGATAATAATCAGGAGAGTTCCTCACGTAATAAATAAATAAAATCAACATTACTAAAAACATAGATCACTACTTACCATATAGTGGATAGGCTGAATCGCAGAGAGGCACAACAGAAAGACTGCTAAACAAGTAAGCTTTCGGTCAAAAGGGGCTCGATTTCGTCTACATACACAAACAAATTCACGATGCTGTAATCCATACACACATGACCATTGTCTCTGGTTGCCGAGCCCAGTCTGTGTTGGGTTACAGTTGCGTAAATGTATATGTTATACAATACAGAAGAAGGCCTTTACACCGAAAGCTAGTTAGTTTCGCAGTCTTTTCGTCGTGCGTTTCTGCGACTCAACATATCCGCTATATCGTGAGTACCAATTTATTTATTTATTTATTTATTTATGCATTTATTTTACCAATTTATCATTTTCGTTCAAATGGTTCAACTGGCTCTAAGCACTACGGTACTTAGCATCTGAGGTCACCAGTCCCCCTAGGTCTAGAACTAATTAAACCTAACATACCTAAGGACATCACACATATCCATGCCCGAGGCAGGATTCGAACCTGCGACCGTAACAGCAACGCGGTTCCGGAATGAAACGCCTAGAACCGCTCTACCACAGCAGCTGGCTATCATTTTCGGAATATTATTATTCCATCCTGGATTTTCCATTGTTTAAATTTATGTACGAAAATGAATTTCGATGAAATTAGTGTGAATTCATACGAAGGCGTGCTGAGAAGTAATATCTTCGAATATTTTACTTGAAAACTTTTAAAGCTTTTGAAGTAACGGATACTTTATTGATATTCGACATTTTTATTTTCCATGTCTACAAACGTTTTCTCAAGACAGTCACCCTGGCGACGAACACATTTCTGCCGACGACACATCTGTGTGTTGTTATCGTCACCTAGAATGGTTGACCTTTTCGACGGAGGCTCAGACTCATCTCTGCTGGCACCGCCTCGTTAACACCAAAGTGAAGTTCTCGAACAGGTTTTTAAGTTTTTGAAACAGCTGAAAATCGGATGGGCAAGGTCTGGACTGCATGGAGGTTGATCGATGACGCTGAACCCAAGGTCTCGGATTGTACAGATGTCTCAGCTGTCGTGTGTGATCTGGCAGTGTCATTCTGAAGAAGAGGTTGCTCCATGTGTGGACGAACTCTACGAATTCGAGCTTTTAGTTTTCTTATGGGCTTGCAACACTTTGCTGTGTTTATAGTGATGCTTTTAGGCATGAATTCCAAGTGCACCACACCTTGAACATCCCAAAACACTATCACTCTGAATTTGCCTGCTCTTGGTATGGCCTCGAATCCTTTTGTTTCGGCGATTCTTTGGCGCAATTCCGTAGAAGCTCTCCTGTTTTTGGGTTCAAAATAGTGAACCCAGCTTTCATCACCTGTCACAGTGTAAGGTACCCATTACCCCCACGCTGAAAACGCAAAATAAATTATGTTTCACGAGACGAGCACTTGAAACACCCGTCGAGAACATATTTTTGTGCGCCGCAGTTTATGCAGTGATGGGCTGTACACGCTCTCGTGATATGCCATACTTTAGTGAGACCTGTGTCAGTGCTGTCAGACGATTTTCTCTGATCATGAAACCGATACCGACGAGTCGCTTGTTGCCGTACGCCGTCGTCCACATCAAGCCCTGTCACTCAAGTCGAAATTAGCACCACTGTTTCCTTTATAATGAACAAGGACAACATAAAGTCTCTCGTTACTGATGTCGATACACTCATCAAAGTACACAATTTTCATTCTTCTATGGATTTAAATTGCTAACTGCTGTTATAAAATCGATTAAAGCACTCATCGACATAGCTACATTACACATCACCATATTACACGCTACAATTTGGAGACCTCTAGTGGCAGAGCGTTGCAACTTGCGTCAGGGAAACGGGAAATTCGACCGAATAATACGCATGGCATGTAATACCTCAACCGACACTAAAAAGAGAATAAAAAATTCGGAGGCATTAATTTTCATCACGCCCTCGTACATTATGAGAAATCATTGCTAGCAGCTACTGATACTTTGATTCGGTAAAAATGTACTGAAATTTATAACCTCTCTTAGATTTTTTAAATAGTGGCAAATAATTGAAAGGGGGCCACAGATATGAGTTTTGGTGTAATCAAATCTATTCGAATCAGACATAATATTTTTCAGATCACGAGACTGAAAACAAAAAATCTAAACATTGATGGAACTTAGCCACTCCCAGTTGCCTGATAACATTGTACTAAAAAAATGTTCAAATGTGTGTGAAATCTTATGGGACTTAACTGCTAAAGTCATCAGTCCCTAAGCTCACACACTACTTAACTGAAATTATCATAAGGACAAACACAAACACCCATGCCCTAGGGAGGACTCGAACCTCCGCCGGGACCAGCCGCACAGTCCATGACTGCAGCGCCCCAGACCGCACGGCTAATCTCGCGCGGCAACATTGTACTGTTGGCCTTTTAAGTAGATAACCATGTGCGAACATGGCAAGATTGTGAGCAAGACTGAGTGAAATGCTATATAAAAAACAGAAATTACTTGCATTTCATAAATTATCAATAGTTAATAAATTGTTAACCGCAAATTAAAACAAAACTCCCTCCAAGAGTTGACAAAATACCCCTTTCCTTGATTCTGCTTTTATTAGAATTTTCCTTTGCATTCCTTGATTGAGTGAACCAAACTCATTGATATGTCACTGATGACACCTTTAGCAGCTGTATCGTATTCTATCGATAATATAGCTAAAATTAACAGTCTGCTTTACCCATCCTCACAGGATTCTGTAGTTTATAGTGTTGACACAAATATTCTCATTGATATGTAGACGTTAACATAAGCATTTCATAATTTATATTTTCAGAAAATAATATAAATTTCCGAATGGGAAACAATGGCAGCCCACCTGATCAGCCCTCTTTCCTGTAACATGCAAGCTACCATTTTGTTAATTAGCTCCTCTATATCAATACGTTTGCTAAATTCCTCACCATAATCGTCAGCACATATTTTAAGATGAGACACATAATGCATTATCTGACAGGAAATTAAAGTCAAATGAAGATACGTGTAAGCACGAATGACAGGTAAAGCGAAGCCGACTGTGTGTTGAGATTTGGTACGTGAACTACTTCGGTTAAAGGTTTAGAACAGTGGTTAGCAAAGTATCACAGAATACCTAATATGTAAGGCAAACTTTCAGTGGTCATACGAGATCCTTAAGCAGTGTAGTCAATAGCCAAAGGCAGGACATACGTTTGCTTACACAAGAGTTCGACTTAGTTTACGGAAAACGCCTCTCGTAATATTACACACACCACATAAATGTTTTGCATCACCCCGGTTCCCAGAACTCCTGAAGAGAGACGTTGACTGTGGATATTGTATCACAGACACAGTTCCTTTCACTGTTCAGATATGTCACTAAACCCGCCCAAAGATGTATACAACCATGCATGAGCAGCGCCTATTGGACGGAGGGGGGTCCGACAGCCGATCAGTTCCAGTCATTCCACCAGCAAGGAAATACATGGCTCGTGTTGTCTGTTGTTCAACCATGCCTAGACGGACAATACCGCAGTTCGATCGCGTCCCCATTGTTGCTTCGTGCCAGGCAGGGCTCTCAGCAAGGGAAGTGTCCAGGTGTCTCGGAGTGAACCAAAGCGATGTTGTTCGGACATGGTGGAGCTCGATCAGGCCGCCCAGGGGCTACTACTGCAGTGGATGACTGCTACCTAAAGATTATGGCTCGGAAGACCCCTAACAACAACGCCACCATGTTGAATAATGCTTTCGTGCAGCTACAGGACGTCGTATTACGACTCAAATTGTGCGCAATAGGTTGCATGATGCGCAAATTCTTTCCCGACGTCCACGGCGAGGTCCATCTTTGAAACCACGACACCATGCAACACGGTACATATGGACCCAACAATATGCCGAATTAACCGTTCAGGTTTGGCATCATATTCTGCTCACGGATGAGTGTCACATATGCCGTCAACCAGAAAATCACCGGAGACGTGTCTGGAGGCAACCCGGTCAGGCTGAACGATTTAGTCACACTGTCCAGCGAGTGCAGCAAGGTGGAGGTTCCCTGCTGTTTTGTGGTGCCAATATGTGGGGCCGACGTACGCTGCTAGTGGCCATGGACTGCATCGTAACGGCTGTACGATACGCGAATGCCATCCTCCTGCCGATAGCGCAACGATATCGGCAACATATTGGCGGGGCATTCGTCTTCATGGACGACAATTCGCGCCCCCATGGTGCACAACTTGTAGATACTATGCCACGACGAATACAGGCATTCATTAATGCAAGAGCACCTGCTACTGGGAATTAAAGGTACCGGTGTGTACAGCAATATGGACCACCACCTCTGAAGATCTCGTTCTATGGTGGTACAACATGCAGTGTATGGTTTTCATGAGCGATAGAAAGGGCGGTAACGATATTTATGTTGATCTCTATTCCAATTTTCTGTACAGATTCCTGAACTCTCGGAAGCGAGGTGATGCAAAACTTTTTTTGATGTGTGTATTACTCAAATACTCAAGGGCTGAAGCCTTTTCTCTTCAGATAGCCCTTACCGAATCTTGGAAACAGCAGAAGTACTGTCTGGACGGATGAGTAAATTGCAAATTCTCTTAACCTTTTTTCGCTTACTTCCTCAATTTCCGCGCCTGGCTCCAGTCCTCAGTAGTTAGAAATCGGCAAGCTTCGGAAACCTTAAGTTAAATAGCGTAGATTCTTCAGTAATCTCTCGGCAGTCTTTGAGATAGAATGCAGTCGCAGAGCAGCAACAGAATCCCCATTGTTGAACATGATGGAGGTGCGTAGTAAGCTGCTGTATTAACCAGGTACACTCACGCCGCACAAACCATGTTAGTGATAGATGGTTGTTCCGTATTGGTCGTTTATTTATGATAATACATCTATGAAATGACCCTGTGACAGGGGAGATGCATCTTCTCGCATACAGAGGAGTGTAAGAACTCGCGTGCCCTCCCGGTCAATTTTAAACAACGTTTCTAGTTTTTTCGGACAGTTTTCTCCACCTTTCCTGTACCCGTTTCCGCGGCGGGGACCTATATCGTCACCGCTTCGATAGGCCCTCCCGTTAATGCAGAATTATTAAAAATCTCTCGTTTCATGTAAGGGTACCTGAAGTGTGTTATTTCGTCCTGTGAAATTAAAACTACTGGCCATTAAAATTGCTACACCAAGAAGAAATGCAGATGATAAACGGGTATTCATTGGAAAAATATATTATACTAGAACTGACATGTGACTACATTTTCACGCAATTAGGATGCATAGGTACTGAGAAATCAGTACCCAGAGCAACCACCTCTAGCCGTAATAACGGCCTTGATACGCCTGAGCACTGTGTCAAACAGAGTTTGAATGGCGTGTACAGCTACCCATGCAGCTTCAACACGATACCACACTTCATGATGAGTAGTGATTGGTGTATTGTGACGAGCCAGTTGCTCTGGCACCATTGACCAGCCGTTATCAGTTGGTGAGAGATCTGGAGAATGTGCTGGCCAGGGCAGCAGTTGAACAATTTCTGTATCCAGAAAGGCCCGTACAGGACCTGCAACATGCGGTCGTGCATTACCCTGCTGAAATGTAGGGTTTCGCAGGGACCGAATGAAGGGTAGAGTCACGGGTCGTAACACATCTGAAATGTAACATCCACTGTTCAAAGTGCCGTCAATGCGAACAAGAGGTGACCGAGACGTGTAACCAATGGCACCCCATACCATCACGCCAGGTGATACGCCAGTATGGCGATGACGAATACGCGCTTCCAATGTGCGTTCACCGCGATGTCCTCAAACACGGATGCGACCAACATGATGCTGTAAACGGAACCTGGATTCATCCGAAAAAAATGACGTTTTGCCATTCGTGCACCCAGATTCGTCGTTGAGTACACCATCGCAGGCTCTCCTGTCTGTGATGCAGCGTCAAGGGTAACTGCAGCCATGGTCTCCGAGCTGATACACCATGTTACTGAAAACGTCGTCGAACTGTTCATGCAGTTGGTTGTTGTCTTGCAAACGTCCCCATCTGTTGACTAAGGGATCGAGTCGTGGCTGCACGATCCGTTACAGCCATGCAGATAAGATGCTTGTCATCTCGACTGCTAGTGATACGAGACCGTTGGGATCCAGCACGACGTCCGTACTACACTCCTGAACCCACCAATTCCATATTCTGCTAACAGTCATTGGATCTCGACCAACGCGAGCTGTAATGTCGGGATACGATAAACCGCAATCGCGATAGGCTACAATCTGACCTTTATCAAAGTCGGAAACGTGATGGTACGCATTCCCCACTTACGCGAGGCATCACAACAACGTTTCACAAGGCAATGCCGGTCAACTGCTGTCTATGTATGAGAAATCGGTTGGAAACTTTCCTCATGTCAGCACGTTGTAGGTGTCGCCACCGGCGCCATCCTTGTGTGAATGCTCTGAAAAGCTAATCATTTGCGTATCACAGCATCTTCTTCCTGTCGTTAAATTTCGCATCTGTAGCACGTCATCTTCCCGGTGTAGCAATTTTAATGGCTAATAGTGTACTTTCAGCGGATTGTCGCCGATTTCGTCCGCAGTCATTTTCCAGCTGAGCAAGTGCTTCCTACTGAATTACCTCAATATCAGCTAGCGGTTCAACGCAATGACTTCATTTTTCATTTATGATGACACGATAAAAAGTTCATACTCCAACTAGCATTGTGGAAATATTGCGATCTACACTTTACTGGTTAAAAGCAAAACTACGAAGCATAAATAAGTGCGCATTCGCTTTCCCACGCATTGGCGGTATTGACAGCGCAACGGAAGATTTGAAATGATGGCTACGGCTTGCAAGATTCTACGTGATATGATACGAAATATCGCACTTTTCGCCCGGAATCTACCGTCGGTAGAGGTGAGTGACGACGTTCGGAGACGTACAATGACTGTTCAGCCTGGACCGCAGCTTAATGAATCAGCAAAGATTGACGCATTTCGGCAAACATCACCATCAGTAACTGATACCCTTCAAAAAATGGCTCTGAGCACTATGGGACTTAACAGCTGTGGTCATCAGTCCCCTAGAACTTAGAACTACTTAAACCTAACTAACCTAAGGACATCACACACATCCATGCCCGAGGCAGGATTCGAACCTCCGACCGTAGCAGTCGCACGGTTCCGGACTGCGCGCCTAGAACCGCGAGACCACCGCGGCCGGCGATACCCTACACCTGAAGTGGTCCTTGTGGATGTATTTTATTTTATGAACGATTTACGAAAGAATCTGTTAACATCTCATCTCATGTTTCTTCCTGCTTCACAGTTACATAAAACTACGGACCACTTAACTTGCGGTAAAATCATATGCTCTTACACTACTTCTATGTTTGTTCCACAAATACGCAATGTTAGTGATTTTTCCTTCGCGGCGGACGACAGATATGTAAAGCTTTTTGAAAGAAATTTCCAGCATTTGATTCTAAATGACGATTCATTTATTTTACATAGTCATAGTACAGACTTTATAGCCATTCTAAAGTACATATTGAAATATTACAATCTATGTATCTCACTTGTAAAAGTGACATGTGACCGTCGATAAAACCTGTTTCTGGTCTTATAAACCAGTACTTGTATTACAGGATATGGGTTCATATCGAAGGTACGTGATATGACTTATATTGCGCGCAGTGTATAAGCATTAAAAAACAGTATAACGTATTTAACCATCTATACGTCGCTGTGACCTACGTTCATGACATCACATCTGTCCACCCATCCATCCATCCACCCATGTCACAGCATTGTACTGATTGATAAATACATCATGCTGTTTGTTAGCAGTTACTCATTGTGGACAGTGTTAGCCATATTACATATCTTGTCGATTCACGAGAGTATTGTAGTACTATCAATGGTTTATAAGCCCAGTAATATATTTTTTCCACGGTGACATGTCTCTCAGACGGATCACATAAATCGTGACATATCCATATGCACGTGAGAGTGGCTACAAAACCGGTATCATGATTGTGTGAAATTGTTATTGTTCTCGTATCAAAAACGAACATAACATATATAAAACTCAATTTGTACAATTGTTGACAGATCAAAATTTCTGCGCACTCTAGTACTGCTGCCCGATTTTCATCTTCATTATCAAAAACGCAAATGTTAGTATGCCCGTTGAAATCGCAAATAACTGTCTTCACGTGTTTATTTTGGTAATTTGTTGGTACTCTTCGCCAGGTGGTTTGTAGAGAGACGAAATGGAGTAATTAGCTGTTTCTATTGGAAGGATTTCGATGTTAGTTTCCTCCGTGAGTGTTGTCGATAGAATTTGGAAGTCTGGATGAACTAAGATAGCGCTTTCGTATTTATCGTGTGGTCTTTCGATGGCAAAGCGCATTCCGTTACTCTCCTGTCCACGCATATCTCAGCACATGTGTGTTTCCTGTATGTACAGTACGTGACATTGGTGCTGCCGACAAAGTTCATGTAGCAGTACTTCTTTGCCTGATGCTATTCGTTCTATATTTATTGAGATAATGCTTAGCTGTCGCCTTAAAAGGGGCTTGTATATGGATGTTTCTCGTGTGAAAGAATCTGCCATCGTTTCTTGACGTCCAGGATACGCCCGATTGCTTTTCTCAATCGCACTCTTCGGGGAGGCTCCTTTCGTGTACCCCCTCGTGAAACAAATGAAATAAGTTAATAGTAATTCACAGTCAAATGGCGGAAGCTTCTATCAAATAAAATATGCCACGTGTTTTTTATCTTTCTCTCATTTCATATTTTTCACTTATTTTCCTATTTTGCCCAACTGCATTACTTTTTTTCGTATAAAACGTTTCCTGCAGTTATCAAAAACATTTTGAATATTTCAAACCAGAACTACACAAAAGTTACCATTTTTACAGAAGTGAAAGTGCTGCTGCATGTGCTCTGCATTTGATTTTTATTTTATTTCATTTTATTTATTTTCGAACACTTGCACCCCACTGTACATTCATGCTGCTTTTATCTCCTTATGGAAAGGAACTGGCATTTTTCCTTATAACGAGCGTTACGCATTGTTGATAATTAGACTTATTGATGCTATCCCAAAGTACTAATCCTTACCAGCTACTTTATATCGTTTTTATTGACACTATTATCTATTTATAATTAGTGTAATGACAATGTTATTTATTGTAATTACGATATTCATTGTAAATGTAACCATTAAGGTGGGTAGATATATGCTGCTCATTGTAAATTATTCCTCATATTCACAGTTTCTGATGATAGCATGAGTCGAAATGCGTTATCTGTGTGAAGTGGTTCAAGAAACAGCGACCTAACCTGAATATTTATTATAAGTGGAGCCAAGAATTTCCTTTTTCGTGGTTGTCATTCCCTACAAGTGAATCTGGAGCAGGATATTATGGTAATGAGCCCCTGGAGCGTCAGGGGCCTAAACCCCCTGTCAAAACCGTCAGAGGGGAACAATGTACTCTTGATTTAAAACTGCGACAATATGTCTCAGACACAAAAAAATGGTTAAAATAGCTCTGAGCACTATGGGACTTGACATATGTCGTCATCAGTCCCCTAGAACTTAGAACTAATTTAACCTAACTAACCTAAGGACATCACACACATCCATGCCCGAGGCAGGATTCGAACCTGCGACCGTAGCGGCCACGCGGTTCTGGACTGAAGCGCCTTTAACCACACGGCCACACCGGCCGGCCTGGGCGCTACAGTCTGGAACCGCGTGACCGCTACGGTCGCAGGTTCGAATCCTGCTTCGGGCATGGATGTGTGTGATGTCCTTAGGTTAGTTAGGTTTAATTAGTTCTAAGTTCTAGGGGACTGATGACGACAGATGTCAAGTCCCATAGTGCTCAGAGCCACTTGAACCATTTTTTTGATGCTGTGTCGTCCCTCGACATTTTTATGCCATTGTACTGTTGTGTCTGTGTTTTATTGCCAGTTTGCGTCTGAAGGGGGTCGCGCGTGAGAGCATTGGTCCATATTTGATAATGTTTTCACTAGTGAGGTGTAATTCTTTCTGTAATGCAACTGTTTCGATTGAGTAAAGACACTGCGTTCGTTTTAATAAAATCTCCTTTCCCATTACATTTATTATGACGTGGAAGCACAGGCAGTTTCGCTTTATCTACTACATTTCCTTTTATAAAATATAAACTACATTTTATATACTTGAATATAAGAAATGTACTTCTTTGAAACCGTACACTCTAACGTGCAGCGGCGACTTCCAGTGAGCTTGGATGGAGGAGGGTTTCATGCCACTGCCACGGCAGTACTAAGGCACCACGCGATATTACTGCACTTGCTGTAACCCCCCCCCCCCCCTCCCCCTGTAATCGTTATGGGAATATGGAAAACATGCGGTGTCGTTACAGTACACAGGCACAGTGATAAGGAAAACGCATCGCATATCGCATCATGAATGCTTTCAGCATGGTTGTTCATAAACTATAAAATGGTTCAGTGTGTCCTCCTGAAATACCACGATAAAACCTCACGATAAGCTGACCGAAGCACCGTCACTGCCAGGTCGACTAATAAAAATGAATCTCTCTTCGTACGCAGTACGTGTGTACGCGTCAGTGGTGCTCTTTAGATACCATAATTTTGAAGTCGAAATGGCTAATGATTCTGACGGCACCATCACATGTAACGCCATGATATGTACAATGCAACACGTTTTAACTCTGACATAAATATATTTGTTCTGTAGGTTTCTCTGCTTTACAATCGTATAATTAGAAGTATTTTGTAAATTGGGGTACCTCTATGTGCTTATATACCTCCACGTGTGGTCATTGCCGACCGAAATTAATAAGTTGATTACAAATAAAGATAATGATTCAAGACTGGAATTATCATAAAGCAAATTTTTCTACTTTCGGTATGCTGGGCTTGAAGGTGGAGGATTCTTGTAATTCATTACGGTAGATCGTACGTTTAACAAAAACAAATACCTATAAGTGAAAGTGCTTTGAAAACTCGTTTTAGAAGTAGTTGTAAAATCAAATGAGGCTGTTTGAATTACTACATTGGTTCTTCTGCTGCGACCTAATTACCGCTCAAGCATTCCTGCAAGCAGTATTAATTAAAACTGATTTCGTTTGAAAAGGGCTATCGACTCCCGAAAACTTCTTGCAGTCATTAAAGGTCTAATTAATATTAAAGATACTTATTGCTTTGAGAGCCAGTTTGCGCTGTAATTTACTTACGGGATGAGGCGGCCGGAGACCGAGGAATTTTCACTCTCGCATGTAGCACGAAATTCCTCTTGGCGTATCCCCCACCACTAACCACCCTAATTATAACCTCACTTCTCCTGAATTAGCTCACCCTTCTTCTTTTAAATGTTACGGAACGACTTACCTACATGAATAGTAATAATGGCTTTTATGGATGTCGAATATAAGAATGAAATATAAAATAATCAACAGAATTTGTTCCTTCTCCTTTGTTAACGGACAGTACAGCTGGTAGGGGAGACCGAGGTTGGTTGACGTAAGGGGCTGCTTGGCACACTCTTCTTGTTGCTGACACCATGGAGCCAGAGCGCTATTATGGTGGTAACTAGGAGTGTATGTAAAGGTGCACCATCCACTGTAATGTCATTCTTCTTGTAGTCGTCACGAAAAAAGTAGCCTTGTTTCATACTTTTATGATCAATCAGTAAATTTCTTATTCTAGTGAACTTGCAGACGGAACTCAGCCGTTGCTGAGAGCTTCTTCGAAAATGTGGTTATCTGTGGTTGCATGTATGTATTCTAAAATTTTGTCTCTGATGTACAGGATTGAGTGGCGAACAT
Source organism: Schistocerca piceifrons (assembly GCF_021461385.2). Classification (NCBI taxonomy): domain Eukaryota; kingdom Metazoa; phylum Arthropoda; class Insecta; order Orthoptera; family Acrididae; genus Schistocerca; species Schistocerca piceifrons. Next base: position 363,851,272 of record NC_060144.1, on the reverse strand, counting down.
TTTGTTTTTGATATCACTTCGGGGATAACTGGCATAGTTTCTGGGTCAGTTGCCATTTCTAAAGCAACAGTTCAAATGGAACTAAATTCAAATGCAACTAAACTAACAACGATACCAATGGTCTCCTGATCACCATGAAAACACTTAAACGACTTTGTTTTTGGTGATGTAACGTGCCCGTGCCTACGCTGGGGAGACTGTCGACAAATGGCAATGAGATTTCCGGTGCAGTAAAAAAAGGGGACAAATCGGAATTGGCCAGACACGGATGATTCACTCTGGTACTAACAAGGTAACACTGGTGGAAATTGAACCCACCTGTTCAAACAAACGAGCGCACAGCTCCTAAATTTTATTTTGATTTAAAACATTGAATTAATTGTATTTCAACAGCTACAGGCGGGTATAATAATAAGCAGAATTTTTTCTTGAAGAATTAATCGTTTGTTCCAGCACGTTGTTTGTACATGTAAGCAGAATTTATTTCTGTTCAAGTATTATTTATTCACAAGGACTTTGTTTATTGAAGAATTCTTTGAAAAATAAGTTACCACAGGTTTTTCATAAAGTAAAATGCTATTCTCGAAAATTGCTCTTTTATCTAAGTTCTCTATCCATATGAGTTTATAGTAACTCACCCCCAAGGGTATGCCAACTAACCACCCAACGGGTTTATGTAGCATAGTTTCAAAATTTTAGGAAGAGTGTGTTTGGGGTTACCTAAATGGGTACTTAACTGATGGGTTCAAAAGTAGTCAAAAAGCTGCGCTATCCGTTGCATTCACCAGAATCTCTCCAACTTTACAAAAAAAAAAAAAAAAAAAAAAAAATAGAAAGAGGAAAAACCATGCCAGTTAGGTCTGATCCCACCTACCTCATGCAGACCATGGGAAACTGTGGCAGACTGGACGGCCTTAGGAAGTGAATTCGTTCCTCTTGTCTCTGAGAAAACCACTCCTAAAACCAACATCCTTCCCGTTTACTAGTGTTGGCTAGTAGAAAGCGGTGACCAAGGTAGGGTTTAGTATTACTCGACAAAGCGAGCCATACACCTGACCGTAGTGGGGATTAATTTACCCCGATGTGCAAATTTGGAAATCAATGAAGGAAATGCTTGCTGTTAACGTTATTAAACTAACGGATGACAAGGAGGAAAAAGGAATTACAGTATTCGCAGTAAACTTGATGCAAATAGTTGAAATTGTGTAATCGATAGCGTGGAATTCACCGGAGATGGGACTGATGCTGGTAAGAGTGGGATTCAAGTGCAAACTATAAATGTTCCATTGACAATAAGGAGAAATGTGTTACTCAGCACCAATCTGAACAATACAAAATAATAAGAATTTTGCAAAAACGTCACAGCTCTTGTTGCACAGAATTGGATTCGAGCATAGCAAGCAATATCCCAGAAAAAATATTTTGCTAGGATTGTATTTTTGAAGAGATACTGAATCAGATGTGTAGACAATTGTGCGAACGAGATGACACATTCAAAAAAACATTAGATTTGAATGGAAAAGTGAATAATAGGAATTAAATCGTCCAGTGATTCGTACACTTTACACTGCGAATATCTCACCAGAGTGTGTGAGAAGTATCGTGAAACAAAATTATCAGTCAATGTAAGAAACTCTATGCGGAGAATTAATGTACAAGTCAGTTCCCTGATGGTGCTCAAAAATTTGTGGGACGATGGGAAGGGCAAATGTATCAATTTGAGTTCACGGGCTCTGGTTCGGAACTGAGCGAGTCGGAAGCCATAAGTGAAGATCGTTTTGATGTCTCTGACAGTGGAATCCATGTTCCAGTACTGTTGTTGCTGAGTTAGTGGCATAGACAACCTTCAGAAGTGGGCATACGAATCAAAACAAGGAAAAAATGTCTAATGAACATGATAGTTAAAAGGCACACCTTAAGAGCTGTGAGTCTTTTCATCTCGAAGCACATCTCTTCTGCTGAGTAAACTCCTAAGGCGTGTATTACGGAGTCCATATTTACTGTAAATTTTTTCTTGTTTTGGTCCCTACTATCTCCTCTAAAAATATGGAAACCACACAGCTTGCAGTAAAAGAGATGTATTTCAATTTAGTGAAGATGAAAAGTTTTTGGAGTTCCTCAGGGAAGCATTTTAGGGCCCACATTCACTAGACAATTTTTTCTTGCATTGGTCCACACTACCACCTCTGAAAGTTACCTAGCGTACAGGCTTATCAACAAACTATTGATACATGCATTCCATTGTTAGAAGTATCAGAACAACTTTTGCTTGTAGGCTAACTTTCGACTCAGTCGTTGAAGAACGAGGGTCCCTTACATCACACTGATACAATAACCCTTGTCCATCTCCCTTAAAGTTGGTGTCCACGACACAAAATCACACTGTATACACTGAATAACCAAATGACTACTTGCTTCATAGCCAGTCAGTACACCCATAAATGAATTACACCAGCGATTTTCCGTGGCTCAGATTCCAGATGTCCTTGGTATATGGCACCACATGTCTAGGCAAATGTCAGAAATTCCTTTAAGCCACAGTCCTTAATTCTGTGGCTGCGTTGCTGGCGCCCGATACCGTTTCAGATGTGTTCCATCGGATTAATATCAGGCATATTGCGTGACCAAGACGTCGAGATCACTGTAGCGCTGCTCAGACCGCTGTAGCGCGATTTTGGCCTTCCTCATTTGAGGAAAATATCAAGCATGTATTATGTTCACGTAGTCCTCAGTTGCAATGGTGCCTTCGATTACTACTATAAGTCCTACGGAACTCTAGGTGAACGTCCGGGATAGAGAAATTCTCATCCCCATCGTCGTCCATCAACGACGCCATGCATGTTTCGAGGAGCCGCTCGCCAGGTTTTCAGAAAAGGTTACACGACAATAGGGGCTTGGAACAAGGAATGAGAGAGGAGAGAGACTAATTGAGTTCTGTAATAAATTCCAGCTAATAATAGCTCATACTCTGTTCAAGAATCATGAGAGGGCGAGGTACACTTGGAAAAAAGGCCGGCTGATACGGAAAGATTTCAGTTAGATTACATCATGGTCAGACGGACATTCCGACATGAGATATTGGATTTTAACTCGTACCCAGGAGCAGATATAGACTCAGTTAACAATGTAGTAGAGATGAAGAGTAGGCTGAATTTTAAGAGATTATTCACGAAGAATCAACATGCAAACAAGTAAAATACAGAAGTACTAAGGAATGACGAGATACGCTTGATGTTCTATAAGGCTATAGATACAGCAGTAAGGAGTAGCTCAGTAGGCAATACATTTGAAGAGCCCCCCAGGGAGTCCACCACTCTTTTGTGGATACGTGCGTAGCAAGCACGGGACCCCGAGCTAATGTGGCCCTCCTCCCTTTCCGGGCTGCATACCTTCCTTTTCCGCATCCATCCCTATGCCCCATCTTCGCCCCCCCCCCCCTCCCCTCACCACCGTCTCTTTCCTTCCCTTTCTCCCCCTCTGGGAGTATGTTTTGTGCCTACGTCTGGAGACGGACGCTCGAAAATGTCACACATTCTTCGCTTTCTCTGCTTGCACGTCTTTATCCTTCCTTTGTCCTACTCTTTTCCTTACCTCTTCTCTCTACCCTTTTCTCTGCTGCGGCGATTGAGACCTCTCTTCTTTCCTTTCCCTTTCTTTGTTTTTCCCTTTCTCTTTTTTCCTCCCTGTGCGTGTCTGAAGGCCGACCCACGCATTTCCATTCATAGCCGGTGACGGGGTAACGCGTAATTCCCCGCCCCAGGTAGACAGGTAGGACACGTACGTACCCCCTGGTAACGGCCAGGCCCAGGGAGGGGTGATTACCCGAGCTGATACCTTCCGAAAGTGCCGATTGGTCTCTCCATCCATTTCTTTGGAGGTGTGACCTGAGGTGTGAACAATCACCTAAGGCGGGAGTGCCCTCAGAGAGGGCCCCCACAAGGAAGGAGCGCGCCATTGGAGACGCCGGTAATCATGGGGGATACTTTCGCAATGGTTTCCTCATCTTCTACTATGTCTGCCTACAAGCGTAAGTTCAATGAGTCTCAGCCACAGACAGTCCTTCCATCGTTGCCACAGTCCCTTGTTGTTTCACGGTCAACCCTTTCATTATTCAGAAAGGTGTCGACGCAATTGCAGATCCTGTAAAGTCTTGTTCCAGGTTACGAAATGGCACCTTGTTGTTAGAAACAGTCAGTGCCCTCCAGGCACTAAAATTGCTGCGTACCTCACTGCTACACACAATCCCTGTCTGGGTGGAAGCGCACCACACTTTAAATTCCTCACGTGGGGTGGTTTACACACGCTCCCTTGACGGATTGTCCGACGAGGAAATTCAACACCACCTGTCTGACCAGCGCGCAACAGCTGTTCATAGAGTCATGAAAAGGGTTGACAAGAACATCATTCCCACCTGTACTGTCTTCTTGACATTTGACAAAGTTCAACTCCCATCGAAAATCAAAGCGGGCTATGAGATAGTTTCCGTTTGCTCTTACATTCCAAACCCTACTCGTTGCTATCGGTGTCAGCGGTTCAATCACACCAGCCAGTCCTGTTCCAGTCTGGCCAAAAGTGTTACGTGTGGCATGGATGCCCATGAGGGTGCTTGTCCACCTCCATCCCCTCGTTGCATCAACTGTATGGGTGACCACGCCGCTTCCTCTCGAGATTGCCCCATTTTTAAAGACGAAAAGCTCATTCAGGAAATCAGAGTGAAGGAAAAGGTGTCTACCTTTGCTGCTCGAAAATTATTCGCCAGTCGAAAGCCCACTATGCCTCAAACAGGTAAATACAGCACTGTCCTTGCCTCTCCTCGGCCAACAAATGAGGTGGCCACGCAGACTTGTGATCTCACCTTTAGTGCCACAGTCGTCAGACCGGCCAGCTCAAAGATCACCCATTCAACCTCCCCACTTTCACCTGCTCACTCTATGGCTCACCCTTCATCGGGTTCTGCTAAATCTTGAGCCCAAAAGTCAGACACCAAGACATCGAAAAAAGAGCATTCCAACTTCACAACCATCGGTTCTTCCTTCATCTAAACATCATGTTTCCAAGACGGCTACTAAGAAACCCAGTTCCTCTCCTTCTCCGCCAAGGCGTATCTCATCTACAGCATCACCTGGCGGTAACTGTCCTCGGCCGTCTTCTGTGTCGCCGAGGTGCACTGCTGGCGGCCGATCAACCGGCCGATCGCTGGCGGCAGGAGCTGCTCCTGAACAACCTATGGATCAGGATCTCCTGCCTTCGGCTGAATGCCGTTCCATGCTGTCGGTCGCAAGCTCTGAGCAATCGTTGAGTTGACGGCAACCTTGGTCCCATTCCTTCATTTTCTGTTCACGCTATGTCCATTATCCACTGGAATATCCGCGGCATTCGAGCCAATCGGGATGAATTGTCGATCCTCTTACGATCCTACTCGCCGGTCATCTTCTGTCTTCAGGAAACAAAGCTGCGTCCCCACGACCACTTTGTTCTCCCCCATTTCCAGTCCGTCCGATTTGATATCCCCTCTGTTGAAGGCACTCCAGAACATGGAGGAGTCATGATTCTTCTCCATGATACTCTCCATTATCACCCAATCCCCTTAAACACTTCCTTACAAGCTGTCGCAGGATACACCTTTTCTCTTTGTACTGTATACATTCCATCGTCCACACCAATGGCACGAGCTGATCTCCTTCATCTTCTTGGTCAGCTTCCACCCCCCTATTTGCTGGTTGGGGACTCCAATGCCCACCACCCGCTTTGGGGATCTCCACATCCTTGTCCGCGTGGCTCATTATTGCTAGACGTCTTCCACCAAGCGGATCTTGTTTGCCTCAACACTGGGGACCCTACATATTTGTCTGCCTCCTCGACAAATTTCTCTCATTTAGACCTTTAGGTCGGTACTGTTCCTCTAGCTCGGCGCTTCGAATGGTTCGCCCTTGATGATACACACTCGAGTGACCACTTTCCATGTGTCCTTAGACTGCAGCCTCAACTGCCATATATGCGCCCGCGACGCTGGAAGTTTGCCCAAGCCGATTGGACCCTTTTTTCGTCTCTAGCGACATTCGATGATCGTCACTTTCCTAGTGTCGACGATGAGGTCACACATATTACAGACGTTATTCTTACAGCTGCGGAACGTTCAATACCACGCACCTCCGAATTGCCCCGGCGCCCCCCAGTTCCTTGGTGGAACGAGGCATGCCGTGACGCAATACGTGAGCGGCGACGTGCTCTTCGCGTTTTCCGCCACCATCCTACTTTGGCCAACTGTATCCGCTATAAGCAGTTCCGTGCGCGATGCCGTCGCGTCATCCGCGATAGCAAGAAGGCAAGTTGGAACTTCTTTACTAGCTCATTTAACACCTTCACTCCCTCCTCGGAACTCTGGAGTCGAATTCGACGGTTATCTGGCGCGCCTAGTTTCTCCCCAGTCTCTAGGCTCACTGTCGCGCATGATTCGTTAGTGGACCCCGTCGCAATTTCTAACTCATTGGGTCAACACTTTGCTGAGATTTCGAGCTCTTCAAATTATCCGCCAGCGTTTCTCCCGAAGAAACGTGCAGCGGAAGTGCTATCTCTTGCTTTCTCCTCTCAAAATCGCAAAAGCTATAATACTGTTTTCTCCATGCGGGAACTCCTACATGCACTCTCTTCTTCTCGCTCCTCCGCCCCAGGACCAGATGGTATCCACATCCAAATGTTGCTGCATTTATCAAACCATAGTCTGCGTTACCTCCTTCGCCTTTATAATCGAATTTGGACCGACAGTACTTTTACCAGACGATGGCGGGAAGCTATCGTCGTTCCTGTTCCGAAACCTGGAAAGAAGAAACATCTCCCCTCTAGCTATCGCCCCATTTCTCTCACGAGTAGTGTATGTAAGGTTTTGGGGCGTATGGTGAATTGCCGTTTAGCTTGGTGGCTGGAGTCCCGCAGTCTTTTAACACCTGCCCAATGCGGATTCCGAAAGCATCGTTCTGCAGTTGACCATCTTGTTGCTCTCTCCACTTACATCATGAACAATTTTCTCCAGAAACGCCAAACAGTAGCAATATTTTGTGATCTGGAGAGAGCATACGATACTTGTTGGAGGACAGGCATCCTCCGCACACTGTTCTCTTGGGGCTTTCGAGGTCGGCTGCCCCTTTTTCTTCGCGAATTTACGGCAGAGCGCACATTTCGAGTGCGGGTGAACACTACTCTCTCCCGTACTTTCTCCCAAGAAAACGGGGTACCCCAGGGCTCCGTGCTGAGTGTTATACTGTTTGCCATTGTCATAAATCCCATTATGGACTGTCTCCTTCCCGATGTCTCAAGCTCCCTCTTTGTGGACGGTTTTGCGATCTCAACGGACCAGCCTTCTTGAACGACGTCTTCGAGGATGTCTCTATCGCCTGCACTCTTGGAGCATAGAAATAGGCTTCCACTTTTCTCCCAGTAAGTGTTAATTTTTGACGTCGTAAGGAGTTTCTTCCACCCTCTTTAAATTTAGAACCTGTCAACCTAACGTCGCTAAATTCTTGGGTCTTATGTTTGACAGAAAACTGTGCTGGTCCTCTCACGTTTCCTATCTGTCGGCTCGCTGTCTGCGATCCCTCAACACCCTCCGTGTCCTGAATGGTACCTCCTGGGGAGCGGACCGAGTGGTCCTTCTCCGCCTCTATCGCTCCTTAGTGCGCTCGAAATTGGACTATGGAAGCATTACTCCTCTGCTCGGCCATCTATTCTTCGGCGTCTCTACTCTATCCATCACCGTGGATTACGTTTAGTGTCTGGAGCTTTTTACACCAGACCTGTGGAAAGCCTTTGTGCTGAGACTGCTGAACCTCCGCTGTCCAATCGGCGAGCAGTCCTTCTGAGTCGTTATGCTAGCCATCTGTCTTCCATGCCTGCTAATCCGGCCCATGAGACTTTTTTCGATGTCTCCTTGGATGTAGGGTGTGCTGGCCGCCCTTCTTCCCTACTACCACCGGGCGTCCGCTTCCGTCAACTGTTCCATTCTCTTTCCTCCCGCTTTCCTAAAACCTTCTTGACAACTTGGGGTACAGCACCGCCTTGGCTCCGTCCGCGGACCTGCCTGCTCCGTGACCTTTGTCAATTTCCCAAGGATGGTACCCATTCACTTGTTTATCGTCGGGCATTTGCTGCTCTATGTTCAGAAATGAAGGAAGCCACATTTATTTACACTGATGGCTCGAAAACATCGTTAGGTGTAGGGAGTGCCTATATTGTTGGCGACACCCCAAATCGATTTCGGCTTCCCGACCAGAGTTCGGTTTATACTGCGGAGCTTTACGCACTTCTCCAGGCTGTCCAACACATCCGTCGCCATCAGCGGATACAGTATGTTATCTGTTCAGATTCTCTCAGCTCTCTTTTCAGTCTCCAAGCTCTGTACCCTGTCCACCCTCTGGTCCACCGGATTCAGGACTGCCTCCACTTGCTCCACTTGGGGGGCGTCTCTGTGGCGTTCCTCTGGATCCCAGGAAACGTTGATATCTGTGGAAATGAGGCGGCCGATATAGCGGCCAAGGCTGCAGTCTCTCTTCTTCAGCCAGCTATTCGCACGATTCCCTTCGCCGACCTACGGAGTGTTTTATGTCGTCGTGTTACTCTTTTATGGCAAGCACATTGGTCGACACTTCCCCATAATAAATTGCGGGACGTGAAAGCTCTTCCCTGTGCTTGGACCTCTTCCTCCCGAACGCGTCGTCGGGAGGAGGTAATTTTAACAAGACTCCGGATAGGGCACTGTCTTTTTAGCCATTGACATCTTTTAAGTGGTGATCGTCCCTCACTCTGCCCCCTCTGCTCTCAGCTGTGGACGGTAAGACACCTTTTACTTGAGTGCCCCTATTTACTCAGTTACGCGTTCGTCTACAGCTGTCACCTGAAATATCTTCCATTTTAGCAGATGACACGCACTCAGCCGATCGCGTTCTCGAGTTCGTTGGTGCCAGTGAGATGGGGTCAGTTATTTGAAGCTCTTTATGGGGACAAACAACCTCCCTTCTATAGTGGTTTTTAAGCTTTCCTTCTGTTTTTGGTTTCCCCACTTTTTTGAGTTTCGCTCCCTTTGCTGCTGGTTTCCAGTTTCGTTTTTTTTTACTTTTCCTAAGCCCCAGACTGGGCGCTAATGACCGTCGCAGTTTTGCGCCCCAAAACCATAACAAAAGAAAAAAACATTTGAAGAGGAATGGACATATCTAAAAAGGGCAATCACAGAAGCTGGAAAGAAACACGTAGAAACAAAAAAGGTAACTGCGAAGACGATGCGTTACAGAAGAAATACCTTAGACGATCGGTGAAAGATATTAAAAAATGTTCAGGGAATTTCAGGAATACAGAAATTTAAGTCGCTGAGTTATGAAATAAATAGGAAGTGCAGGGTAGCTAAGACGAAATGGCTGCATAAAAAATGTGAAGAAATCGAAAACGAAATGACTTTTGGAAAGACTGACTCAGCATACAGGAAAGTAAAAATAACTTTATGTGAAATTAAAAGCAAGGTAACATTAAGAGTACAAAGGGAATTCCCCTGTTAAAAGCAGAGAAGAGGGCGGACGGGTGAAGAGAGCACACTGAAGGCTTCAATAAGGGGAAAGATTTGTCTGGTGTGATGAAAGAAGAAACAGGAGTCGATTTAGACACCGTAGGGGATCCACTATTTGAGTCAGAATTTAAGAGAGTTTTTAGGACATAAGATCGAAAAAGGCAGAAAGGATAGATAACAGTGCATCACAGTTTCTAACATCACTGGGAGAAGTGGCAACAAAACGACTATTCCCCGTTGGTTTGTAGAATGTATGAGTATGGCGACATACCATCTGACTTTCGTATAAACATCATCAACACAATTCCGAAGACTACAATAGTTGACAAATACGAGAATTATCGCACAACCAGTTAAACAGGCCATGCATCGAAGTTTCTGACAAGAATAATGTACAGAAGAATGGAAAAGAAAACAGAGAATGTGCTAGATGACGATCAGTTTGGCCTTAGAAAAGGTAGAGGCACGAGAGAGGCAATTCTGACGTTGCGTCTGAGAATGAAAGCAGGACTAAAGAAAATTCAAGACCTGTTCATTGGAATTGTCGACCTGGATAAAGCGTTCGACAATGTAAAATGGTGCAAGACGTTCGAAATTCTGAGGAAGGGGTAAGCTATAGGGAGAGACGGGTAATATACAATACGTACAAGAGCCAAGAGGGAATAATAATAATGGAGGACCATGAACGAAGTGCTCGGATTAAAAAGGGAGTAAGACAGGGACATAGTCTTTCGCCTATACTGTTCAATCTCTACTTCGAAGAGGCAATGATGGAAATAGACGGAAGGTTCAGGAGTGGAATTAAAATTCAAGGTGAAAGGATATTAATGATTCGATTAGCTGATGACGATGATGCTGATGATGATGATGATGATGATGATGTTTTGTGGGGCGCTCAACATCGTGGTTGTCAGCGCCCGTCTTTCCATTTCAAGTCTCGCCACTACCCGAATGATGATGAGGACAACACAAACATCCAATCCACGGGCGGAGAAAATCTCCGACTCGGTCGGGAATCAAACCCGGGGCCCCGTGATCCAGGGGCAGCAACGCTAGTCACTAGACCACCAACTGCGAACATTGCTATCCTGAGTGAAAGTGAAGTAGAATTAAATGATTTTTTGAATGGGATGAACAGTTTAATGAGGAGGAATAAGTGATTCTGCTAAGTAGGCAGCAAAGTAACCAACGACGGACAGAGCTAGGTCATCAATAGTAGACTAGCACTGGCAAAAAAGGCATTCCTGGTCAGAAGAAGTCTACTAGTATCAAACAAACGCCTTAAATTGACGGAGACATATCTGAGAATGTACGTTTGGAGCACAGCACTGTATGGCAGTGAAACATCGACTGTGAAAAAAAACGGTAGAGAAGAGAATCGAAGCATTTGAGATTTGGTGCCTTGAACGAATGTTGAAAGTTAGGTGCATTGACAAGGTAACGAATGAAGAGTTTCTGTGCAGAAACTGAGAGAAAGGAATATGAGGAAAACACTGACAAGGAGAAGCGACGGTATAATAAGGCATCTATTAAGACATAAGGGAATGGCTCCCATGGTACTAGAGGTAGCTGTAGACGGCAAAAATTGTAGAGGAAGTCAGAGATTGGAATACATGAGGACGTTAGATGCAAGAGCTACTCTAAAATGAATAGGTTGGCACAACAGAGGAATTCGTGGCGGGTCGCATCAAACAAGTCAGAAGACTGATGACTCATCATCTTCATCATCATCATCATCATTTAAGACTGGTTATGCCTTTCAGCGTTCAGTCTGGAGCATAGCCCCCCTTATAAAATTCCTCCATGATCCCCTATTCAGTGCTAACATTGGTGCCTCTTCTGATGTTAAGCCTATTACTTCAAAATCATTCTTAACCGAATCCAGGTACCTTCTCCTTGGTCTGCCCTGACTCCTCGTACCCCCTACTGCTGAAACCACGAGTCTCTTGCGTAACCTTACTTCTCCCATGCGTGTAACATGACCCCACCATCTAAGCCTGTTCGCCCTGACTGCTACATCTATAGAGTTCATTCCCAGTTTTTCTTTGATTTCCTCATTGTGGACACCCTCCTGCCTTTGTTCCCATCTACTAGTACCTACAATCATCCTAGCTACATTCATATCCGTAACCTCAACCTTGTTCACAAGGTAACCTGAATCCACCCAGCTTTCACTCCCATACAACAAAGTTGGTCGAAAGATTGAACGGTGCACAGATAACTTAGTCTTGGTACTGACTTCCTTCTTGCAGAAGAGAGTAGATCGTAGCTGAGCGCTCACTGCATTAGCTTTGCTACACCTCGCTTCCAGTTCTTTCACGATGTTGCCATCCTGTGAGAACATGCATCATAAGTACTTGAAACCCTTGAAACCGTCCACCTGTTCTAACTTTGTTCCTCCTATTTGGCACTCAATCCGTATATATTTCTTTCCCACTGACGCCGGCCGCGGTGGTCTAGCGGTTCTAGGCGCTCAGTCCGGAGCCGCGAGACTGCTACGGTTGCAGGTTCGATTCCTGCCTCGGCATGGATGTGTGTGGTGTCATAGGTTAGTTAGGTGTAAGTAGTTCTAAGTTCTAGGGGACTGATGACCACAGATGTTGAGTCCCATAGTGCTCAGAGCGATTTTTTCCCACTGAAATTACTTTCGTTTAGGAGATGCTAATCTAGCTCTGAAATATTACTTTGCAAACTTTCAATCGAATCTGCCATCACAACTAAGTCATCCGCATACGCAAGACTGCTTATTTTGTGTTCACGTATCTTTATCTCACCCAACTAGTCTATTGTTTTCAACATATGATCCATAAATAATATGAACAACAATGGAGACAGGTTGCAGGCTTGTCTTATCTCTGAAACTACTCTGAACCTTGAACTCAATTTACCGTCAACTCTAACTGCTGCCTATCCATGTAAAGACCTTGAATTGCTTGCTAAAGTTTGCCTCCTATTCCATAATCTCGTAGAACAGACAATAACTTCCTCCTAGGAACCCGGTCATATGCTTTTTCTAGATCTATAAAGCATAGATACAATTCCCTGTTCCACTCATAACACTTCTCCATTATTTGCCGTAAGCTAAAGATCTGGTCCTGACAACCTCTAGGAGGCTTAAACCCACACTGATTTTCATCCAATTGGTCCTCAACTAATACTCGCACTTTCCTTTCAACAATACCTGAGGAGATTTTACCCACAACGCTGATTAAAGAGATACCTCTGTAGTTGTTACAATCTTTTCTGTTTCCATGTTTAAAGATTGGTGTGATTACTGCTTTTGTTCAGTCTGATGGGACCTGTCCCGACTCCCAGGCCAATTCAATTATCCTGTGTAGCAATTTAAGACCTGACATTCCAATGTATTTGATGAGTTCCGACTTAATTTCATCCACCCCAGCTGCTTTATTGCACTGCAACCACTTCCCGGAAGATGGGACTGGGAGGTGCTCCAATCCCGGATCGAATCCTGCCGGCAGATTAACGATGCGGATTGGTGTACTGGCCAACCTGGATGTGGTTTTGAGGTGGTTTCCTACATCCCAGTAGATGAATATCGGGCTGGTACCCAACTCCCACCTCACCTAGACGACTCGAACACATTTAGGAAATTTTCCGCTCATTTTCACATGAAAGACACTAGTCGCAGGCAAATATTCCTTCACGGGGGTAACGGGATGGCGGCAGGAAGGGCATGCGACCGTCTTCTAAATTATGCCAAACCTGTTAATAACCTCCTCGACCCTGCAACAACGCAGAAGAAAAGTATTCAATCCTTTCATGTTCATGGTGCAGTCCGTTCATGTGACCACTGTCTATGTTCATCGTCAACGGGAAATAACCATTGAGAAATGGCAGGTGGCAGCACTAGCAGTGGAGGGTATATATAGTGCGGGTGTGAAAAACAGTGCAGTCGCTGTCGTAAAGCGGGAACGGGGGAATTTATTTGGGGTCTAGAAAGATATGATCGTTGGCTTTCAGACCAATGGTGGAACCACATCCGAAACGGGTAAGTCTGTAAATTGTTGGCGTGCGTCCCTCGTTAAAATATACTGAGCACGGCAAAATGGTGCTATGCAAAATCGGCGACAAGGGAGCTGTGTTGCACCATGGGCCGTAGATGACGGCGTGAACAACGGCTGCGGAGATGAGAACTGGCGAAGCCACTGTTGTGCAACTGCTTCAAGTTGGGCTGCGCGGGATTAGCCGAGCGGTCTAGGCACTGCAGTCATGGACTGTGCGGCTGGTCCTGGCGGAGGTTCGATTGCTCCCTCGGGCATGGGTGTGTGTGTTTGTCCTTAGGATAATTTAGGTTAAGTAGTGTGTAAGCTTAGGGACGGCCGGCCGTGGTGGCCGTGCGGTTCTAGGCGCTACAGTCTGGAACCGAGTGACCGCGACCACATTCATGCCTCGGGCATGGATGTGTGATGACCTTAGGTTAGTTAGGTTTAATTAGTTCTAAGTTCTAGGCGACTTATGACCTCAGAAGTTAAGTCGCATAGTGCTCAGAGCCATTTGAGCCAGCTTAGGGACTGATGACCTTAGCTGTTAAGTCCCATAAGATTTCACACACATTTGAACATTTTTGCTTCAAGTTGGACCAAGGGCTACCAACAGTGTCTCCTCCACAACCGTTCAGGAAACGTAGCTGGATATGGTTTTCCGCAGCAGGCACCTGGTTCATGCATCCATGCTGACTCCTGTTCACCGGCGATGAAGACTGAAATACGCATGACAGTTCCGAAACTGAAGAACGAATCGCGCTTTATACTCTGTCGTATAGGTGGCTGTTGGCACGTGCGGCGTGAAATGTCTGAAAATCCCACAGCCTTCAACAGTCGTCTGTTCAGCTGGGAGGGCGTTCTCTAGGTGACTTCATCATTCTGCACGACACAATACATTGACACAAATGCGCATCTCTCCTTGGGGTCCGAGTCCACCCCAACACGCATTTTGTCTTTCCTCAGTAAGATGGTATCTAACAGATGGACAATTCAATGTGTGACACTGCTCGAATTGTACGTTCGTGGTTCGAAGAGCACCAGGTTGAGTTTACCGTGCTCCCCTGGCTACCAAACCGCCCGGATTTAAACTCAATTGAGAATTAAAACCGATTGAGAATCAATGAGACCCTCTCCATCGGTCTGTTGGCGCCATGGATCCTCAAGCGAGAAACCAAGCGCAGTTGGCCACAGCACTAGAGTCAGCATGGCTGCACATCCTTATCGGTCTCTTACAGAACATCATTGACTCTCCTCCTGCTTGTCTACCAAATGTCCGCGCTGCAAAATGTGGTTACTCAGGCTTTTAACTGGACAGTATAGTAGCCGTTCTATAGGTCTGACCGAGGGCTTATCCATCCGCAAGAACAAACCTAAACCACTGATGAAAACCTGAGTTCTTAGCACTGTTGAATGGACTATCATTTTCTGGAGACAAGGATTCCTCCTAGTTTCAACACTGTCAGCGTCACGGCTTGCGTCTTTGGAACGGTCAAGGTACGCTGCGTGTGTCACCATGTTTCTCACGGGACTGAGACGTACTGTGGCGCGATGGCCACATGCGGTCGCGATATTTTGAGCACACGTGGATGGTAACAAAAATTAATGAGTGGCTCATCAGAAAAGCGCCCAGCGGCGGCGCTTGTAAAACGCGGCGGGCGCACCCGTCAATTACCAGAGCGGCTGCCTGAAAGATTACCCGCGAATCAAACGCGATTAATTACCGGAACAATGCCGGACTTATTGCTTCCATGAGTTTGACGTATATGAGGCCCCCGACGAGCGCTTTGCTGTTTCAACGCGACACAATGAGCGCCAGTGTCAACAGCCGGCCCGCCGCGCTCCGACACGGGCTTTACGCCGCCTGCAGGGCGTGGTACATTTTTACGGGACCGGGTCACATTTATGGTCGCCCCAACGAGTGTAACTCATGTTTTATGTTGTCTGTTTCGTGTGACGTACTTTGTACAAGCAAAATAGGGAATCGTCAATGACGTGGAAGGTTTTTAATGTGCTATACCATTGTTTATTTATTTATATGGTGTTATCAGCGTTCATTTACCTTATCCCCGACACTGTATTGGGATGGCCTTCAAGAATGTACAGGTACTAACGTTACTCTTTTGGTGCAACAGATCTTGACACCCACTCCTAGAGTGCGGACTAACATCTTGGAGATAAAGGCGTGGATATGACAAAATTGACGATTCCCCAAGGAGTCAGTTCAGTGACCTACGCTCCATAAAGCGGGAATTTGAACATACACTTACAGGATTCAAGGATAATATCTCTAATTTAACTCTATGGATCTATGTAAATGCGCCAACCCCCTTAATCCAGGTCTTGATGATCACATGGCCTATCCACAAAGTGTATAGTCATATTGAAGAGCCCTCACGTACCATGATTTCCGGTCATATAGGCGAGCTCCGATGAACCAGGAGTGCTGGTGCAATGAGCTAGTCCCCATGAACTGATCGGCTATCTCTCACAGACTAGGACAGCAAGCACAGATGATTCGAGCAGGCATGTTGAAGCTAACACAACTGATTTCGTCAAATGAGCCATCTGCTATGAATCGGGACTGCTGATCACTGGGGTAGCCCATGAGCCGAGGCTGAGATTACATTCTTGCCCGTCCGCTCTGTTCCGCAACTTTACAGACTTTGTCACCTTAGGTTTGTCTCATTCACATCACTGTTGACAAAGTGCTCCTTGATGCGCCAGGTCTGATGATAATCAGCAGGGCAGATCGAAATCTATAATCTTTAAGGAAAAGAAATTGTGATCCAGACGGTGTTTGTTCATTTAACATCACAAACGAGAGCATTATTATTGAGACAGTTATGGAGATTTCTAAATCTACAGAGTGTTAAAGATCTACATGGTCTATTTAATTTCATTAGTTCATGAAAAAAAACTTAAATTGGAATGACACTAGTTCGACTTATATGGCTGTTGTCAACGTTTAACAGAAACGTCGATACACACGCCGTAAGTTAGAAGCTGTCATTTACGCTTTTAACTGGGCCGTTCACTTGCCGTTCTATGGGTTTGACTAATGGGTTGGTTAATGAAATGCTAAAATTTTATGCCTGTACCTATAAATTATAGGTATAAGTAGATGTCAAAACACGGACGACAAGTTCAGCTCCTTCAGCAGTATCATGAAGTAACTCATAATGGCGAACGTATATAAAACGAGACATCCGAACGGTACTGGAACACAATAGTGCGGACGTAAGGTAGTAATAGTATAGTTACACAGCAGCTAGGTATTACAGACAAACAACTTGTTGTTTAAAACGTGCTTATTAATTATGTAGGTTATATCTTGAAAGAGCAATACAGGCCGACACTAGTTATGCAAACATAATTTTCCGAATTTACGTTTTCTCCGTTTTTTAAATTCTGTATACCTTATATCTCAACTCGTTTCGGCTTAAGGTAACATCAGAAGGGTTTTATCTTGTTTGATTTCAATGTACAGCCGTATAGTCGAAGAATTATACATATATCGTGACTAAGAAAAAGTCTTAAGAAATAATCACATACAGTAAATCCATGCTGCGAAGTGAAACGTCATCTTATTTTAGCGGACCTTATTCAAGAGAGCCTCACTGATTATAAAATGAAGATCACCTCCCCTCCCTTTCGATTCGCTTCACTCGTAGCCGATAGTGGGTGGGTAACTTGTGCATCATTGTCGGTCACAAGCAAGCAACGGAGTCAAAGTCTGTTAATTTCGCTTGCTGTACCCATCTAGCGGGCTGTGTTAAAAACCAGCGTATTTAAGTGTCGTGCATGACATTACAGTAACTTACGTAGATGAGTGTAAGGAATAAATACAAATCGGTAAATTTAGAAGATAATATGACAGCGATTGGTAAAGTCAAAGTAGGAGCTTCTGCCTAAAGTGTCGTGACACACTTTGACATCGGTAAGATTAATTTTTAAAGTCTCAATATAATTTTGTATTTTCCGTTGAAACAAGACGAACTGTCGGAAACCAAAAACGGACAACTGTACCAAAACTGACCTCCACTCATGATTCTCTGTACAATTGGTACAAATAATAGCGCAGTCAGATTTCCTGCAAGAAGGTTCGCGCTACAAGCTGCAGTGGAAATATTTACGCATAAATTAGACTAAAAGATTTCAAGGCTATCACTGGATACCTGTTCAGAAAAATGTGTGTTGAAGTGCAGACGTCGCATTTAGCAAAGAATTAAAGACTATTTTTGAAAAGGGGATTTGTCTTTGGACACACTTCGCAACTTTATTGACGTTGAATAGGATTACCAAAAGTATTATCACACATTAAAAAAGATGTGACAATCATTGCAAAAGAACAGTGCACAGAATAATCTCTACTGCAAATAAGTCCCTTCTTGAAACCATTAGTAATGCTGTCACAGCAACAACATCTGATAGAATACTGATAATGGCTTCAGAATAGACGCTGTGCCCCTTTGACTGATGTGGATCAAATCATTGCCAACACGGATGACAGTAGCAAATAAATGGGGAGATACAGTTAATACAACATACAAATATCCAGTAGAGTGCGGACTTTTAGTTTTGAATACATACAGTAATGTATACCATATATGCAGATCTCCCCGCACAGCCGGGGACGCTAATGTACGTCGTTCCGGAACACAGGAAACCGTACCGAAACCTCCTCGCGAATTACCGACGAAGGATGTGGTTTTTAGGCAGTTTCTCTAACCCAAATGTGTATATTCTAGGCTGGTATACACGTCCCGCCTTTGATATACAATACGGAAACCCTAAGAAAAGAGGTATCACACTTAACCATGAGATCTACGCTAAATGCAGACAGATCGGATACACAGATTACGTCTCGCGGGGGATGATGACAAAAGGGAGGGCATGCGCCCGTCAAAACACACTAACACTGACAAGCCGACCCTGTACCGAAACGAGAGAAGGGAAAAACGAAAATAAAAGAAAATATAATGTATATGTCCAGTACGCTATATCAGACTTGTTTGCTGTACCTATTGGATATGCTTTGTAACTGTAATTTGTGAAATCTGATTGCTCGTTATTTGCATATCATCACATTAGTTGATTTAAATTATCCTGTAGAGTCTTTCAAATTCTTCTGAATAAAATGCTAACATCAGATGCAATTTTTTCTTTTAAAAACAGAAACCGATCGTGACTTTAAAATAAGAAGAAAAGTACAAATGCTTCTGGCATTTTATTCACGATCATTAGTTCAGTTGTAGTACCTGTCTCAAGATGATTCCATACCGGAGAAGAAATTGCAATTCGTGATGTATCTCCTTCATCTCAGCTTACACTGTAAAACATTTCTGTAATTCCGATTGTCAGTAATTCGGACCGGGACTCACCTATTATTCTGGTTAAAAGATGGTATCTTCCATCTAGCAGTGAGACACCACAGTAGTTAGCAACTGCGGTATTATCTCCGTTGTTGAGCAGGCACACGAGAATTACGCGAAAGTTTTCAGGCATTTAAGTGGAAAAACATAGATTAGCATAGTCATATGTGAAGATACCGGTTGGCTGTAATTAACGTGCAGCTACTCACAGAGGTACAGTGTGGGCTGTAATTACAGCACGGCCACGTAGCTTGGTAGATATTCTGATGCTTTAATGCGGAACCGATATACACAGGAAAAATTATTTCCAATTTTGGACACCAACTGCAAATCTGTCTCTTTGAATATAAGACTGACGTACAGACGTTCCTCCATACAATTACGAACGAGAGGTGAGCCGAAAAGGTCAAACAACTGAGAACGGCGACATGTTGATTGTATTGCCAACCGCAGCTTACAGAATTTATTCAATATGAGCGCCGGAGACGTCGACGAGGTACGGCATTCGTAAAACGGCGTGAACAACTGTTTCTCGCTGTGGTTCCGGTGGGATATAAGCAAAGTGTTGTTGTATGGTTACGTTCAAATCAGGTGTCCCTGGTAAAAACTTCCTTTCCCATATCGCCAGAGTCAAAAGTAACACGTATTCAGATCTGGCGATCTTGCAGGCCTTGCACATGGAAAACCTCTGGAGGTAAGATGTTCGCGGAAGGTTGCATTGAGTAGATCTTCCAGTGGTCGAGCAACATGCCCATCTTGCAAGCTACCTGTGGTTTGCATACAGTTGTGTTCCTCCAAAGCATGAAGCATAGGCTGCGTATGAATATATCGATAACGTTCATACGTCACGGTACAGGCTCTCTGTGTATAAATTTCTTCAAAGAAGAACGAACATACGAAAGACGGTAGTGATTTCACAGCATACAGTGACATGCGGCGGGTACAACGACTTTTCGTGCACAGCTCGTGGTTTAACAGTAACACAAGATTTAGCTGTTCGGTGTATTCACTGCTTCTGGTAGTGTAAAATATACCTCGTCACTGTATAGAATATTGCCTGGTCACATTTCACCAACTTCGATACGTGCTAGAAAGGGAAGAGCAAATTTGGAACATTGCTGCGGGTGATGAGGATTTAGATGCTGTATCGTCTGGATTTTGTGCAGGTATCAGTATAAAACAGACCGCAAAACTTTCAGTACTGTCGACCATGGGATGAATAATTCTCGTAACACTGCTGGAGCACTAGCACTATCCAGGGTTACAACAACAACAACCTCGTCAATAATTTCGACTGGGATACGATGTCTTCCTTTTACAGGTGGATAGATTCGTCTCCAAGCTCCCTGTGTCATTATCATCTTGTTTAAATCATTTGACGTCGAGCCTCTCCTCAGACTCTCAAAGCAATACTCTCTCAGTGCCACACTATAATTGTTGCCGTTCACATAAAACAGTTACACTAACGGCATACGGTCTGTCTCCTCGACAGATGTTAATTCACATTATGGCCTGTCAAATGATAGCGTGGCTGCCATACCGACATACAGTGTACAGCGTCAGATTTGCACCTGGTGGCCAAAACTGGAACTATTTTTTTTCTCCAACGTTGGCATGTCTACCAAGTCTCGCTGCCTTACCATACTTATAGCCCACACACCACCTCCGTGGCTAGCTGCACTTTAATTGTAACCATCATGTATGTTGAGTTTGACAGAAAGACTACAGTTTTGCCCAGATAGAAGCCAAGATGTAAGGATCGAATGCGATAATTAGCAATGTTTGGCAGTACAGTAGGCTGTTTCTAGTTGTCCTTGACGCGGTCGTTGACTTCGTGACCGGGCCGCGCATACAAAACACAGACACACACACACACACACACACACACACACACACAGAAAGAGAGAGAGAGAGAGAGAGAGAGAGAGATGAGAGGAGGCGTGCACGACTGCGCCTCTATTAGCAGGGGGCGCCGGCCGACAGACTCAATCAGAGGCGATCAGCGGTCGGCCTGTGTGCCGCGCGCGTTTGTCGTAAGCAGCAATTGCGCAAACGGCTGCTCCCGTTTCTGCCTGCGGCCTAATCAGCGAGGCGCCGTTACTGTAAATTCCACGAGGGGCTGACGGCGGACACCGCAGCAGCGGCAGCACCAGCACCAGGCTGTGCTGTGTAGATACCGTATCAGGCCCACGTGGCCAAGTGCACCTGCTCCGCTGCTACCACTTGCCGTCGAAATACGAAATGTGAATGGTTGCAACACATGCTCGTGAAATTCACTACATGAGATCCAATGCAAAACAGGCCTCCCGGATTATACGTAAATAAATTTCCCCTGAAGAAAGATACGGTTATTTTCGTTCTTTCTCACAAAAATCAGACCAGTTAAGCTTTTATTGCAAGATCATAGTGTACCTATGTAAAGTAAACAACCGTCTTAAAGTATAGTACCGTAACTACTTCTCGTTTCAGGTACTAGGTGGCACCACACACAAGTGTGAATTGAATTTCACCATGATCCCATTCACGATACGTCGGGTATTTAGCCCTGTGATTTCTAAACGTTTAATGACGTTTGCGTGAGAGGAGTATGCAAGAGGTTAGTTTAAAGACTGTGGTACACATTTATGAGGTGAGTAATTGAATTTTTCATATTTGTTTCAATTGTATTGTTTATGGCTACTATACCCGTAAAACTTTCAAGACATCATGTATTAAACAATACGAAATCGGTGTCGTTTATATTGCCTGATCTTCGTACTGTACCGACAACTCAGAACATTATGTGAAAAATAATAATAAATCTTCCTCTTCACGTTTCAGAGTCTAACGGCAGAGAATCTCTCATCTACCAATCGCTTCCCTGTCAACTGTGAACACCCGTAATCGTTCTAGTTCAGTATCATCTCATTTCATGAATGTAGTTTGAGAAAATCTCTCCTGCTGCAAATCGCTCAATTGTCGAAGTCCAAGAAAGAAACAAACGGACACAGAAGTGACGTTCGTAAGTCCTCGTTCTACAAGCAACAGTTGGAGGAAGATGGTTCAAATGGTTCAAAGGTCTCTGAGCACTATGGGACTTAACTTCTGAGGTCATCAGTCCCCTAGAACTTAGAACTACTTAAACCTAACTAACCTAAGGACATCACACACACCCATGTCCGAGGCAGGATTCGAACCTGCGACCGCAGCGGTCGCGCGGTTCCAGACTGTAGCGCCTAGAACCGCTCGGCCACACACGCCGGCAGTTGGAGGAAGAAAAAAATAAATTAATCGAAAATAAAACACAAAGAGCAGAGAAAAGGAAGTCAGAAAGAGACCTGAAGTATGGTCAGGCGCTCAATAGAGACACGTCAGATCCATGTAACAGAAACAAACAACTAAACAGGTCAAATATTTATGCAACAAATAGGAAGCGACAAAAAAAGTTGGAATTTGGTGGAGACTAACAACGGATGAGAGCATAGATTGTGCAATATGCTGTGAAGTAGAATGGGTACAGTGCACTAAATGTAACGAGTGGGTACGGGTTGATTGTGTAGATGGTATACTGTGTACTGTATTTTATTTGTGACCATTGCAGTAAGTGAACAATCGCTTTTGAAATTAGTGAATTTTATTTATATAATAACGTGTTTAATGGTTTCCCACACCAAGCTCAAAAGAGAGTTGGCCGAACCTATGTCCGCTCCTCCACCATCGATTACAAGGCCGCTGGCGGAACGAGGGTGACTTCTTATGCAGGAAGTCTTTGGCCACCATTGCTGACGATTTTATGCAAAATTTAAGCAGTAGCAAGGTTCGAACTCGGGACGGATGACGTTTTGATTACTAATCAAAGATGCTACCACCTCGCTCTCTTCATTTTGTTCATTTTTGTACGTGGCATTTGGTCTGGGCGGACATCACAAAACACCCGGTTGCTCTTCATCATTGATTCCTTCCCTCAGTTGTATTTTTTTTTAATTACAGAGGGCAGCTGGCGCTATCACTAAACACGCTGAGCTTCCTCTGAAACCGTAGTCTGCGAGCAGTATTCGTAGTGTTTCTCTAGCAAGCGGAGACCGAAGTGTCTTTTCAGCCCCTCCTATCCTCGCTCGTAGCGTACACCAATCATCGGCAAAGCAATCGAAAATAATACAAGGTGTCCGAAAAGTCTTTCCCTGAATACATAAACTATTAACTCAGGCTAGAAGTAAGATACAAATATGAAACTGGTGTCTAATTGTTTACAAACTATCAAAGTTTTTTTCACACATCAGTAAACTTCCGCATGAGCACCCTTGGTAGCACGTAGCACATCTAGGCGATATTCAGTTTTCGTCCACACATTAGCCAACATCACTGGAGGGTTCGATTCAACGACTGTGGTTATCCGTTGCCGCAGGGTTTCAAGATCTGGTACACGTGTTCGGTGGACCTCGTCCTTGACATAACCCCATAAAAAGAAGTCTAATGGGATTATTTGAGGAGAGCTTGGAGGCCAAACCGTGGGCCCATCACGACCAATCCATCGCCCATGAAAGGTCATATCGAGATAGGCACGGACGTCCAAACCCCAATGAGGCAGTGCACCGTCTTGCTGAAACAAGACATCGGGGTGATACTGAAGCAGCTGCGGAACAGCATACGGTTGACACATGTCCAGATACACTGCAGATGTGATTGTAGCCTCAGCGATGAAGAATGGCCCGATAATTCGATCGTGCAATAGCGCACACCAAACATTCACCTTTGGACTACCTCTGGTGCACTCCATGATCTCGCCAGGTGGTTGTGAACCCCAAATGCGCACATTATGGCGATTCACTACTCCACTGACAAAAAAGGTCGCTTCGTCGGAAAAGGCAATTCGTCTGAGATAACCATCATCGTCTTCAATACGTGATAGCATTTCGACCGCAAAGTCATATCGACGTGTACTGTCATTGGGCAACATGGCCTGAACGAAACAATATACGTTTGTTAAAATGTCATGGAGAGAGCTTTTCGGCCTCTGTAATTCACGTGAGGCCCTGCGCAACGATTTCTTCGGACTTCACAGGAAAGACTGCCTTACAGCTTCCACCCTGTCTGCTGAGGTTCTTGGTCGACCAGACCTCGGAAGGTCAGCAACTGATCCTGTGTTCTTGAACCTCTCATACCATGCGTTAATGCTCTTGACATCAGGTGGATTCCTTCCAACTGTTGTCTGGAAGTGTCTCTGCACTGTGGTTGGTGATCGTGTCTCATGGTACCACAGGACACACTGTGCCTTCTCCTGATTGGTTAACATGGCTTCTTGGGCACTGCACCTCATCCACTACTTACGTACTGCGAACCTGAAACAGAAAAAAAACTTTGATAGTTGTAGACAATTCGACACAAGTTTCATATTTGTATCTTACTTCTAGGCTGAGTTATCAATATATGTAATCAGGGAAAGTCTTTTCGGACACCCTGTACTATTACAAACAGTTATTCGGTAACAAGAATCAAATTTTCTGGAGCGTCCTCCCACACAATAAGAATAAAAATTCCCAAGACTCCGGCTGGAGAGCTTCTCAACAGTTATCCATAAAGTACTGCGTCCGAGCACTTTGTCCAACGAATGCCTATATTTTCGCGCCCGTAGGGGTACATGACCTCAGCTATAACAAGCAAGTTGTTTGAGCAGGTTTCTGCAAACCTGGTAAGATTCCTATCTGCTTTTACCACGAGGGCGCAGTTATAAGTATTTTGAGGCGAGAAAGCTACGGTCTTACTTTATGAAATCCCTACTCCTTTCTGCCGTGAGCGTATGGTCGTAAATGCTTTTCCATCTCTTCCTGTTCCTTTCACAGATACCGTGGCGCATAGAGGTGCCTTGTCTTTCTATTGACAGACTGGCGCCCCGCTCCCTCTCCGTCACTACACGAAGCCTGTGAGTGTCCACCAGCAGAGATACGTACCTTTTCTTTCCACAATTTTTGGGATGTGGGAGCAACGGTCAAACCGCCTACGTCTCCTGCCTCCCTACACAAGGAAGTTGCGTTGCCGCCAGCAGCGTCTTGCCGTGCCTCTCCACAGGCATCCCCCTAGCCTCACCCCTACACACAATAGCCATCGGCGAATGCCCTCATACTTGCGTTAATTGTGCACTTCCGCCAGTTTCACTATGCTGACTGTCTGTAACATTGCCAGCCCAGCCAAATGCAATTCTCGAAAAATAAAACTACTATAATTACTTGAGCTATTTGCAATCATTGTCAGTAAGACAAATGAAAAGAGTACTTGGGTAATCCTTAGTAGAAATAAATGTGTAGAACATTGCAAATCAAATTAATTCGGTTTACGTATTTCGGTATATAATTTTCAACGAAATGTGGATAACATACAAAATACGGAACCGTCATTTTCGATGTCTTTCAAAGTACCCAGCAATTTTATTTTTTTTAAACTAGGTTGTTTACTCGATAGGCTACACTCTTCATTCACCATGAGGAGGACGGTGAAATTTCTGACACCTGAAGGGAGTTTTAGGATATAGAGTAATGACTGCTGTCAGTCACAATAGAAGGCGATGTTATTTAACACATGACCGATTTCGAGTTTGTGCCCTTCTTCAGGTAGTTACATACTTCTACGTTTTTTTCACAATCTTTATTGGAATTCACTGTTTAAATAAGAAGTAGATCATGTGATGATGACTAGACACAAATGAAGTGATTAACTAACACGTGTTGAAAAGACGAGTATTAGTGTACTTGCGTATAAATGGAGTAACCATTTCGTTTCCATTTGAACGTAAATTACCAGAAGGTGGGCACAAGCCTGGAGCCAATCGTGAGTCAAATACAATAACGCTCTATCGTGGCTGTTACCGGTTATTATTCTTACCCTATAGAAGAACGGTCACGGCTTTTAGCTGCATGTATTAAGGATGACATTCACTTAAGGGAGTTTTATTGTTATTCATAAGATTTTATTTTTAAAATCACGGAATTTTATCAGAAACTTTCATCTATTTGTCCTTGAGTCACTGCAAAGAGAATATGGTATTTCGATACCTATTTTTTATATGATACACATCTATCCTGATTTTTCCATTACGTCATTTTACATGAACATCATGTGAAAAAAGACGCATCAAGTGGGGTTAAAACAGGGCTAGTAGGATGTTTAATTTTATGCTTTATGCGGTTACTTTTACAATTTCATTTATTATAGTGTTAAATGACGAGAATTAGGATACATTTAAAAACATAACAAGTAACTGTCAACTATAGAAACAAATATTAAGTAAACGAACAAGCTCAATCGGAGCTTGAGACATTTACTGTTTGCCTAGACATACATCCGACAAATAATTATATGAACTGTCCCATCCACTGCATTCTGAATGGCTCCAATAAGAGCAAGTTTCTGTCACTTCCATATTTTTCTGTCTTTTTCCAGTTTATCTCACTAAACAAACTTCTTGTTCCGAACCAGCATTCATACTATGAAGATGAGTGATCAAGTCTGATTCAGTGAAGAATAACAAAAATTCAAGTTATCTCTCATAATTTCTCCTTCTTAGATTTTGTTATTTTCTCATCTTTGCGTTTTCTTTGATCTTCCGCGCGTCTTCTTTGATCTTCCGATACTCATCTTTAACTTTCAGCACTACTTTGTATGGCGTAATTGTAGAAATTGTGAAGTGTTGCTTTTTCACTGATTGCGTTTATACATCTGCCATTATGTATGGAATCGTATATTAACAATAAAAAATAAACGTGTAGCACTGTCGGATTATACAACATACCAAACCATTGTGCACATTATTACCTCACACTTCAGTGGTCGAGTAAATGCGTACCAAATGCAATCTATTAAAAGCTCTATCAGTACCTGTAGAAAGGTATGTAGATTGTTCCTGTTATATGCACATTTGATAATAAGTTACGCACTTGGTCTTACCTCTTACACTTTATACAAAAAGATACGAGAAACGGTAAGAAAATGTGTATCATTTCGCTATAGCAAACACTCTCGTAGCAATGTTATAAAGCATGGACATCACAAAAAGCAGTCAGATGGCAGGAGAATACTACGTAGGCTGAATAATGATGCTATTCGGAAAATAACTCACACCTTCTGATGAATGGGGAAACGGGCAGATGTAATCCTGGATCTAATATCGACAAACTGAACTGGAAACTAATGAACCCTCTCACGAATTTCGTGAAGCAGAATTGCAAGAATCCATTCGAAAATGCAAGAACCATAATGTAGCTGTCCTGGGTGATATACGGTTGGGGCAAATAAAACAATTTGGACAAGTGACCATGAAATGTCTTATCAAATTATTTAACAACTGCTCGCGAGAGAAAGAGGTCCCTCAAAGTATGAATAAAATGCAAAGTAGTTGCCATCTTGAACCCTGGGAAAGAACTAGCCAACCGCAAAAGTTAACAACACATTTTACTCCTATATCATCTTTATACGATATGTGAAATGCTCAGTGAGAACTGTTCGATCCCTGTGATTGATATTCTGTTAATATCAGAACATGCAGTCACCGTATCTTAAACAATCTGCACAGCCAAAAGAATGGGTTGCCTCAAGGAAGAATTTTGTACCTGCACCTTTTAATGAATATATCAGTCTAAACCAAGGCCAAACACGTACAAAAGCTTCATATACGCTGACGATATTGCTTTAGAAACCCTAGCATGATATTTGAATAGACTGAACATATTTTTACAATAGCATTGAGAATTTACAATGAGTATTATGGTAAGCACAATGTGAGTCCTAAACGTCAGAAAACACAGGTCTTCGTCTTCCACCTCCGAAATAGACAGGCAAATATAAAACTAAAAGCTAATTGGACAGGTACCCAACTGGAACATTGTTATACGTCTAAATATCTTGGCTTAAGGTTAGACATGTTTTTAACATAGCGTAAACACTGTGTCAACACTAAGGTAAGAGCGTCAGCCCAAAATAACATCTTTCGAAAACCACTGGCAGTAACTGTGGAGCCCATCCTCAAGTCAGCAAAACCTCCGCCATGGCCCTCTGTTTCTCTGCAGGGGTTTATGGGTACCCTGTATGGTACGTTTCTGCTCATGAAAGGAACACTGAATGAAACTGCACCGTTGCACTCTAGATGTTGAAACAGACACCTATAGACTACATTTATTGCTGCTAGACTATTGTTTGATCTGATATACATCATGAAGTAGATGGGGATCACAGAACAGCCTGAGATCAGGTGCTGGTAAATCCGGGGACAACCTTGTCAAATTGTGATTCTCCAAAACGGACCGACACAATGTGAAAGCGGAGGAGAACAGACAGTGTATCACCTGCACCACCGTCGATGTTGTCAAGAGTCATGGAGCGATGAAGTTGCTCAGTTCTGGGTGAAGATCATAAGTTCATTATGAAAATTGTGTAAATTGTTTTAATTGGAAATTGTTTTAATTGTAAATTGTTGAAACAGCATCTTTTGAAATTGTACGGTCACATAGAATTTTGTACAGATTCTGACTCGAGTAAATGAAATTTCTCTGTATTGACTCAGCAACAAGTGATGGCTTACTCAACCGAACAAGCGAATTTTATCAACAACCGAAAGAGTGCAATAACGCTCAGAAGCTTACTGGCATAGAAAATGACAGAGTGCAGAAATTCCCTGCTATGTCAAACTTCCCTACACCTCGCAATTAAATCTCTGCCCCAATGGTTATAATAATGCTTACCTAAATGCAATAAAAAGATTACACTGTACTGATAACAAAAAATAACAACTTCACGTGATCACAAGAGTAAGACTAAAGATATTTCGCTTATCTCATCGGCAAAAGTCTTACACAGTTCCTAACAAGTACAAACATTATTCGAAACGGATACAACCCTAAGAAGCATAAGAAACTCCTGAACCGACTACAAAACCAAAAATTATCACACTGCGTCTGACTAAGGTCCTGTGGGTTGAAGTGATCTGCACCACATCACACTAAATGGAACGGTCACGCGCACTCCAAGTATGTCGTCAAAGACGAAAAACCTGAGGCTAGATAGACTTTCTCTCCAGATCTAATCTAAGATGGGGAAAACGTCAGACAGTGACGATAACATGTCCATTATAATTATCCGGGCTGTAATGCCGTGGTCGGTTGATGAATTTTGTCTCAATTCCCAACGTTTCGTCTCCGACTGCGGGAGACATCTTCAAGGGGGTCCTAAGGTCGATGGAAGGTCCAACACACCCACTGGCTAGCTACAGTCAGTCAGTAGCGAGCCAGTGGGTGTGTTGGACCTTCCATCGACCTACGGACTTCCTTGAAGATGTCTCCCGCAGTCGGAGACGAAACGCTGGGAATTGAGACAAAATTCATCAACCGATCACGTCATAACAGCTCGGATAATTATAATGGACATGATATTTCCAGCCGTGAAAGTCTACAGTTTAGTATAATAACGATAACTCACAGAAAAGAACGAGAAATGCCAAATTCATTTGGTAACATACCAGTACGCCTCGTAGGGGTTGCTGGTCCTTAACCACGCCCCAAGACAGGCTATTCTTCGCATGCCTGTGCCACTCTGGTTAACTATTGTACTGAAATGCAGGAGGATCAGACACAGCGGCCCGCAAAGAAATCCCCTTCCTCGCTCTTTCAGAGTAGCACTAGCACCCTATGTCCTCTGTTGTTTGTCAGATATATTCTAATTTCCTTTCTCCACTACGGCTTTTACCCTTACTGCTTCCTTTAGTATTGTGGCGATTATTACTGGGAGTCTTAACACATGTCCATCGTCTCATCATCTTGCCCCTTCTTGTCAGTGTTTCCCATATGTTACTTCCTTCTCCGATCCTTCAGAGAATCTCCGCATTTATTATCACATCAGCCCACATAATTTTCAACAGTCTTCTGCGGCACCACGCTTCACATTCTTCCATTTTTTTCTCTTCCGATTTTCCCAATATGAATCACAACCATAGAATGCTGTGCTCCAAATGTAAACTCTCAGAAAGTTCTACCTGAAATTATGGCGTATATTTGGTACTTGTTTTGGCCAAGAATAGCCCTTTTTCCTTGTTATTTTGAATTTTATGTCCATGAACTTATGTCGTGAACTACATTATTTGATACAGACCAATGTTGACCACAATGTCCTTCACTAGCAAGGTAGTGTTATCAGCAAAAAGAAATTTTTTAGAACTACGTATAATACTAGATGACATGTCATTGATATAAATGAGGAACAGGAGTGGCCCCAGCACTGATCCCTGGGGCACCCCTTAATTGACCAGGCCCCACTTAGACCCCACATCACTGCCACTCTCAGCACTGTGGATAATGACTTTCATTGTCTGTTGTTAATGTAAGATGTTAACCAATTGTGAGCTACTCCGCGTATTACATAATGATCCAACTTCTGTAGCAATATTTTGTGATCAACACAATCAAACGCCTTAGTTAAATCAATAAAGACACCTAGCAGTCGAAACCATTTGTTTTTCCGATCGAATACCTCACAGAGAAAAGAGAATTTAGCAATTTCAATTGTTAAACGACTTCTAAAACGGATCTGTATATTTGATGGCAAATTATGTGAAATAAAATGATCAATTATCCTTACATACAAAGCCTTTTCAATAGCTTAGCAGATACTGATGGCGTAGAAATAGATCTAAAATTTTCTACATTATCCCTTTGTCCCTTTCTGTAAAGCGGCTTTACTACTGCATAATTTAATCGTTCAGGAAACTGATCATTAATAAAGGAAACATTACAGATATGGTTAAGTACAGGACTAACATGTGCAGCACCGTACTTTAATATTCTACTAGGAACTCCATCATATCCATGAGAGCCCCTAGTCTTCACTGATTTAATTATTGACTCAATCTCCCTCTTCTCAGTATCACAGAGAGGTAGGTACTTGAGACGTCAATCTCGAAAAGACATTTTTCCAGAGCGTTATATTATTCCCTGTAGAAACTAAGTTTTTATTTATTTCAGCATCAATGCTCAGAAAATTATTGTTAAATGCTGTACATATCTGACTTACCAGTAACAGAAATATTTTTACTACTAACTGACTTTATATCTTCGATCTCGTACTGCTGACCAGACACTTCCTTCACAGCTGACCATACGGTTTTAATTTTATCCTGTGAATTAGCTTTTCTATTTGCGTACCATAAACTTTCCTACTAACATTTTTAAGCACATTACAATACTGTTTGTAATGGGCTACAGTAACTTGATTATGACTGCTTCTAACATTTTGATGTACTTCCCATTTTGTTCTACATGGTATCCTTATTACACGAGTCAGCCACTCAGGCTGTCTTTTACTGCCAGTATCCTGTTTTGAACGTTCCAAAGGATAGCAAGTTTCAAGGAGCATGAGAAATGTGTTAAGGAAAGCATTATATCTGCCATTATGTTATCAGCTCCATAAACTTCCTGCCACTTTTGTTCCTTAAGTAGGTTTAATGAACTCTCTATTGCCATTGGATTAGATTTACTACATAGTTTGTAATTATACAGAAATTTGTTTAAGCACATAAACTTTTTAGTGTTAAAATTTGTGCGTCATGGTGTGAAAGGCCGTTTAGTAATTAATAATGAATAAAAATATTGTCTATGTTTGTGCTACTGTTTCCCTGCATCCTGATTGGAAAAGATGGAGTCTGCATCAGATCATGTGAGTTTAGGAAATTCTCAAGTCGAGTGCATGAACTTGCCCGGTATGGGGCAGGTTTTCTTTCCTGTAGGAGCACATTTACGCATATTATGCAACAGAATAATGAATAAACTAGATAGTTTTCAGGGCCAGAGCTAGTTGACACAAAAGTTTTCTGAATATCATACAAAGTCATAGCGGTTTCTCCAAATTACATTAGGACGCGGTATGATGCTCAAAAAACTTACACCAATTAATACTGTAAAACACAACACTTTTACTGCCGATAAAAATTTATTACAATATTCCACCTGTTAGCATAATAAGGCCTACATAGAAGTCTGAATATTACTTAAAGGCCTATTCATCATCGCTGTCCGAGTTGCAGTTTATGCATGCAAAAAGTAGTGTGTTTTCTGTGACACAATCTTTCTGAGCCTATCTTTCCGTCTAGGACACTGGACCCATTCTTGATTTCGTTTTAAATTATTGTATCGCTTGAAGCAGTAAATAGGAAGGCAGTGTTCATCCTCTTCATCAGACTGCTGTAGGTTATATGAGAAAGGAAGAAGAACTGCAGTGAACACTGTTTAAGACGGGCGTGCTTGCTAACAGACTCTCCGGAAGTAGTAGTTTATGAGGGACGATTAAAAGGAAGGAGGAAATTACAAGATGACAGACGACATAAAGGGAAGCGGAAATTACGTCGCCTGAAGAGGTTGGCAGAAGACAGGATAGCATGGAGAGTTACCATCTGAAAATCTTTCTTTGGACACAACACTAACGACAAAACCGTAAGTAAGCCTATCCACATTTATCCTTAATCTTTCATTCATAAATTTCTTGCCCTTATCATCTATTATTCGCATAGAGCGAGGCCCCTCTCGCCGGAGATTCGGGTCCTCCCTTGGGCATGGGTGTGTGTGTTGTTCTTAGCATGAAGTTAGTTTAAGTAGTGTGTAAGGCTAGGGACCGATGACCTCAGCAGTTTGGACCCTTAGTAATTCATACACAATTGTACATTTTATTCGTATAGAATTAATTCTTTCTGATTGAGATTCGTTAGCTTCAAATAGCCTTATTTTTTTGCAGTTTCTACCTTTTACTCTTCTGTACCATAACTTAAAAAAAATAAAATAAAACAAAGCAAGATTGCGCTGCCAACAGGTGTTGCCCTAAAGTTTCTTTGACTGGAGTACCAGTTAGAGTGGCTATGCAAAACAGTGCGTCAACGCGCCCCAAGGGAAAAGTGCAAATATTCCTCGTCACAGTGTTTTCATTTGTTTTGAAATCAGAATTGTGACTTCCTGGCTTTCAGATTAGCCTATAACAGTGTACCTTGTAACGTGGAATAATCATCTGTAAACCGACGTATGTTTATCTTTTCTCAGTTCTGATAGGTAATCTCCCTAAGAGCTTCGACATTGGAACAACAAAATTTACTCACCTTGCACTAAAGCACAGCCGGCCGCGGTGGTCGTGCGGTTCTAGGCGCTCCAGTCCGGAGCCGCGCTGCTGCTACGGTCGCAGGTTCGAATCCTGCCTCGGGCATGGATGTGTGTGATGTCCTTAGGTTAGTTAGGTTTAATTAGTTCTAAGTTCTAGGGGACTGATGACCACAGCAGTTGAGTCCCATAGTGCTCAGAGCCATTTGAACCATTTGAACTAAAGCACAAGTAAGTCCTTCACGCAAACACGTTCGCCATGCTGGTGCCGTGAACTTTGTGAGATATCTCAATAGATGGCAATAACAATAGTCCACTGTCGGTAGCGCTCTTGCAAGAATGGTACCCGAGAAAAGTGCTCTGAGTAAACGTACCCTGTGTGCTGAAGTGCGTTTACACGTGTCCGCCTTGCGGCTCGTTGACGTGTGGCTGTGCTTGCCCCACAAGCAAGTACACGCTGGTGTCTCCGTGTCTGATACGGAGTGTGCAACGGCTGCATGCGACTAGTGCGCACGTGAAGTAGCATAGGTTTAAACGCACCTTAAATATGCCCCTGCCTCCCGTGCTCACGTGGAGGACCTCACTCCTTTTGTTGTTTACGGGTATTTTGAAACAGGCCGACCGTTGTGGCCGAGCGGTTCTAGGTGCTTCAGCCCGGAACCGCGCTGCTGCTGCGGTCGCAGCTTCGAGTCCTGCCTCGGACATGGATGTGTGATGCCCTTAGGTTAGTCAGGTTTAAGTAGTTCTAAGTCTAGGGGACTGATGACCTCAGATGTTGTCGCATAGTGCTTAGAGCCATTTGAACCATTTTTTGAATCTTGAGCAAATAATTATCTACAGCTGTAATTTTATTAATTATGTTAGTTGGCTACCCGTTTCGGTGCCTCTTTCGCTCCATCTTCAGGCCCCTATAAGCGTAGCAAGTCACCTAAACGTCTGATCTATTATAGGCATCATTGATTTCCACCGACTCCCGTAGAGTTCTACATATCTAACTACGTTAAAGGTGTGGAGAGTCCAAGTGTACAGAGAATTTTTTTATAATTCTACGGAAGCCACCTTAAACTAGTGATGCCTGTAATAGCACGGACCCTTAGATGACTTATCTAGCTACCTTTGAAGGGGCCTGAAGATGATGCCAATAAGGCACGGGAACTGGTAGCCAAATAAAATAAAAAATGAAGACGGTATTTATTTTCTTCACGTCTTTGGCCAGCTGCACTCCCTTTCTATTTACACAAGACGGAACTAGCATTATAAATATCTTGTCTAAATTTTACAATTGGTTATGGTCTTGTGATGACTTTTTTTGCTCGGTAAACGGCACCACTGTCTGCTACTTGGAGTAGTTTCCCTCCATACTGCATTTCTCACACGAAATGTGGAGTATGTGTCTAGTTGTATCTATGCAGTATAGGTGGTTGTGACGATTGCACATGCGGGTTAAGGGTTGAGCCTTCAGCATTGATCACTATGGGAGAGAAGCATCAGAATATACCCCTGTGTGAGATTATAACCATCTTCAACGAGAATCTACAAAACTGTTTCTGTTAGGTGGATAGAACACCCACGATCCATGAGACGCTGTGGAGAGAACTCAAAATTAACCCATGACATTGAAAGAAAACCAGGAGATAAGACCTTGTCGCTACCACATCGCCTGCGGGTGATTGCCTGACCCTGCTACATAGGTATGTTTCACGCTAGTCACATTATACCATGTGTGAGCAGTAATTTCGTGATGAGGCAAACCACGTTCTTGTATAGCAAGTATTAGCCGCTGTAAAAATCCCGTGACATGGAGCGCACCATTTGACGCCGACATGGCGTTTTATCTGTGACTGGCAGCGACACCGCCCCCACGCAGGCCTTTGTGCAGTGTGTGTGCCCAGCCGAACTGCATTGTACTGCGGTCCGGGGCTCGCCACAGAGGCAGGCCCGTATGCGCTGACGCTCAGTCACTATAACCGTTTACACGCCGCGCCGTGCTTTGAATGACCTGTGATTTTCATACTGTTTGCGCCCTCCTCTTCATTGAGTTGCAGTTTTCACAAACGGCATTGTATTCACGTAATACGGACAAACATGTTTGAAAACAACCATTTCATCTTCGCAAATTAATATATATTAATTGCTTCACTTGTAGGGCTACTACACTCCTGGAAATTGAAATAAGAACACCGTGAATTCATTGTCCCAGGAAGGGGAAATTTATTGACACATTCCTGGGGTCAGATACATCACATGATCACACTGACAGAACCACAGGCACATAGACACAGGCACCAGAGCATGCACAATGTCGGCACTAGTACAGTGTATATCCACCTTTCGCAGCAATGCAGGCTGCTATTCTCCCATGGAGACGATCGTAGAGATGCTGGATGTAGTCCTGTGGAACGGCTTGCCATGCCATTTCCACCTGGCGCCTCAGTTGGACCAGCGTTCGTGATGGACGTGCAGACCGCGTGAGACGACGCTTCATCCAGTCCCAAACATGCTCAATGGGGGACAGATCCGGAGAACTTGCTGGCCAGGGTAGTTGACTTACACCTTCTAGAGCACGTTGGGTGGCACGGGATACATGCGGACGTGCATTGTCCTGTTGGAACAGCAAGTTCCCTTGCCGGTCTAGGAATGGTAGAACGATGGGTTCGATGACGGTTTGGATGTACCGTGCACTATTCAGTGTCCCCTCGACGATCACCAGTGGTGTACGGCCAGTGTAGGAGATCGCTCCCCACACCATGATGCCGGGTGTTGGCCCTGTGTGCCTCGGTCGTATGCAGTCCTGATTGTGGCGCTCACCTGCACGGCGCCAAACACGCATACGACCATCATTGGCACCAAGGCAGAAGCGACTCTCATCGCTGAAGACGACACGTCTCCATTCGTCCCTCCATTCACACCTGTCGCGACACCACTGGAGGCGGGCTGCACGATGTTGGGGCGTGAGCGGAAGACGGCCTAACGGTGTGCGGGACCGTAGCCCAGCTTCATGGAGACGGTTGCGAATGGTCCTCGCCGATACCCCAGGAGCAACAGTGTCCCTAATTTGCTGGGAAGTGGCGGTGCGGTCCCCTACGGCACTGCGTAGGATCCTACGGTCTTGGCGTGCATCCGTGCGTCGCTGCGGTCCGGTCCCAGGTCGACGGGCACGTGCACCTTCCGCCGACCACTGGCGACAACATCGATGTACTGTGGAGACCTCACACCCCACGTGTTGAGCAATTCGGCGGTACGTCCACCCGGCCTCCCGCATGCCCACTATACGCCCTCGCTCAAAGTCCGTCAACTGCACATACGGTTCACGTCCACGCTGTCGCGGCATGCTACCAGTGTTAAAGACTGCGATGGAGCTCCGTATGCCACGGCAAACTGGCTGACACTGACGGCGGCGGTGCACAAATGCTGCGCAGCTAGCGCCATTCGACGGCCAACACCGCGGTTCCTGGTGTGTCCGCTGTGCCGTGCGTGTGATCATTGCTTGTACAGCCCTCTCGCGGTGTCCGGAGTAAGTATGGTGGGTCTGACACACCGGTGTCAATGTGTTCTTTTTTCCATTTCCAGGAGTGTATATCCATCCGCGCGAACAGTTTCAATACCGTTGCCAGAAGATCTGCCTTAGAATTTTTTTAAAATTTTATTTCCGAATTTTTTTAACGTAACTGTGCAGCTGCCCATCTCTTTTGATTCATAGCTGCATACGTTACTCGTGTTTCAGCTGCAATGACAATTATTTTCACTGTTTCCGACATGGGAGTAGCCGTGGATATTGGTAAATGTACGGGATAATTACCGTTTGTGAAAAAAAATACTTTAAACACTTTAGTTGACACTCAGCAGCCCTTCGTGAATATAGATTTGCGCTACAGTAACATCTTGCTCTACCACATCACTATTAGTGCTCATCACTCTTAATGAATTTAATTTTATATATTACAAAGTGCACAAACATTTGACTGGGCAGACTGTATACGAAACTAATAAAACCCACTTCAAATTGCGTGTACATAAATGCAATCACATTACACTAGCAACCTCCACAAGCAGGAAATCCTTTTCATAATTAAAAATGTATGAAATTACTTTATGGAACCTTTAAGAAGCACAACTGCAAACGCCGGCTGTTGTGGCCGAGCGGTTCTAGGCGCTTCAGTCCGGAACCACGCTGCTGTTACAGTCGCAGGTTCGAATCCTGCTTCGGGTATGATGTGTGTGATGTCTTAGGTTAGTTAGGTTTAAGTAGTTCGAAGTCTAGGGGACTGATGATCTCAGATGTTAAGTCCCATAGTGCTTAGAGCCATTTGGACCATTTTTGAACAAATGCAAGCAAGCTAAAAAGAAAAACATTTATTGTCACTGTAGTTCAGAATGCTCAATAAGACCTTTTGTTATTAACAGGCTTATGTCAAAGATAATTTTTATACAAAAAGACATTCTCCTTTGGCTTTAACCTATACAATGGAAAAGTTAAGATGACTTCTTAATACTTACCTTCCCTTCATGATCGATCAGATTCCCGGCAATTCTAGTATCATCTGTCTCTAGTCTTAACGTTGACGAGATGTACTAGAGAATAACACCCAAAGTTCGGAGCAGCTCGTCTTGCTACCAGTTTTACTTTTTATTAGCCGAGCGCATTAATTCTTTGGCTTATAGATTACATTTGTATGGAAACACGTTGGTAAGTAAGCCTATTCATTTATGTTCACTGACATAAACACTTCCTACCGGTGTGACATGATATCGATACACTTGTTGTTCTTCTCAATGCCTTTTGAAGATCCCCAAAGTTAACATAGCATTTGTTTACGCCTCGAACTTGATAATCTGTTCCAATGTTCAACATTCATGGTGGATGCAGTCCAAATCCATGCACCGTAATCTAGACTAATGGCGCTGTTACCAACCGACAAGACTTCCTATCTCCGTATTTGCTGCCTCGCCTCCAGTCGCCGAAGTTCCCTCTGTGTACGCAGGGGTACGGCTTGTCTCCCAGAGGCAACGGTCTCTGTCGGTTACCGCAATTACCTCAAGAGTTTCACGTCTTACTGTTGATATTTTTAAAATATCGTGAGACCAATATAACGAGATAAAGTAATTATGTATCGATGTATCTAAGGAAAATATATCGACTTACCGGCCGATAAAAGCATTGTAGATGTACTACCAATTTTAGAGCTGTATATTTAAGTACTAATTTATTATTAGGTATTCTGTACATTAAGAAACTAGCAACCTGCCTATCCCCTTAGAGCAAGAGCTGAAAGGAAAACGATGCACGTTCACGCTTGGCGACAACTACTTTGCTAACATTGGTAATGCATATGACACAACAGTAGATGTCCAATCGATCCGTCGATCGGTTTCGTCTGATGTCGGACTCATCCGGAACATTTAATGTCGTTGTCCCTATTGCTTCGTTTCTGCTGATGCCAGTGACCTAGCTGTTGTATTGTCAAAGCTAAGCGTTTCAGTTCCTGTTGGTAGCGCAGATCGCCGATTACGTCAGCATTTCCTCCTCACACATCTCCGCCCATAAAGACTAATCTTCTCATTTAGATTTCAGTTCATCATTTTCAGAAACTATTACTGAAGAATGCTGAAGTGAAGAAATAGCACACTAGCATACTACCTGTGTGCCTTTTCTTCACATAGGAAATCTTGTTATTCCACTCACACCGCCAACCCCCAGTGCAATCGGATTTCTTCTGCTTTTGTGCCATTTATACTTACTTCACAGTGAAACTGAAAGATTGGACGCGATGAAAGCTAAAAAAAAATTCAAATGGTTCAAATGGATCTGAGCACTATGGGACTTAACATCTGAGGTCATCAGTCCCCTAGAACTAAGAACAACTTAAACTTAACTAACCTAAGGACATCACACACATCCACGCCCGAGGCAGGATTCGAACCTGCGTCCGTTGCAGTCGCGTGGTTCCCGACTGAAGCGCCTAGAACCGCTCGGACACTGCGGCCGGCAAAAGCTAAAAATGTAGGAAAATTCCTGCACATAGTGATATTCTGTTCTACTTCAATTTCAGACGAACAAATATTTCCGAAAATTGGTAAAAGAAATATAATATAAAATAAAAATATTGGCATTCGACATAGCCATTTTGACGTCGATATAGCAATGTATCAGGGAAATAATATCGGCATATATATCGACAAATCGTGGAAAAAATATGGGTAAATTAATATCTTACTGATATCGTGTCAACAACCCTACTCCCTGTCCGTCTGTTTCTCCTGCTGTGACTGTTCTGTCCCTCTTTCTTTGTCCAGTGATTATACAGTACATGCATACTGCACAGGTACTGTTTTTAATAGCAGCCTAATGTCGGTTCGATAACAACTTTCTGTAATCGACAATGTGACACGGTTCAGTTTCGAAAGCGAAAGCTGATGTACGGCGCAGCCCCCCAGATGTGAAAATTACCGAACTATCAGTTTTATAAGTCACAGCTGTAAAATACTAACGCGACCCTTATTTATCATGGTCACCGGTTCATCCGCCTGATAGGCGGGAGCGGTGAAGCTCCTACTTTTCGCGGCACGGGAAGACCAGCCGGCCCGTGTCGTCTCCACCTCACTGATTACCGTGTCGGTGGGGTGTGGGGGGG
Organism: Schistocerca piceifrons; assembly: GCF_021461385.2. Classification (NCBI taxonomy): domain Eukaryota; kingdom Metazoa; phylum Arthropoda; class Insecta; order Orthoptera; family Acrididae; genus Schistocerca; species Schistocerca piceifrons. Next base: position 363,811,621 of record NC_060144.1, on the reverse strand, counting down.
GGGGTGTTGGCAGCAGGCTAGTTTGGATGTGTTTTTTAGGCGGTTTCCCACATCCAACCATGGAACAGCTGGCTCGTACCCACGACCCGGCTCACATACAGGCGTCCGCAGCTCGTGGTCGTGCGATAGCGTTTTCGCTTCCCACGCCCGGGTTCCCGGGTTCGATTCCCGGCGGGGTCAGGGATTTTCTATTTTCTCTGCCTCGTGATGACTGGGTGTTGTGTGATGTCCTTAGGTTAGTTAGGTTTAAGTAGTTCTAAGTTCTAGGGGACTGATGATCATAGATGTTAAGTCCCATAGTGCTCAGAGCCATTTGAACCATCAGATACAGGCTACTCTAATAATTACCAAAATCTTAGCAACTTGTTCAGTAGCTACTAAGAGGCCTGGCCTTATCGATGGTGTGAGTGTATAGGTGGAGTTTAGTGATCATGAGGTCATCATAGCGACTGTGGTTACGAAATTCAATAAATTAGTCGGGAAGTCTAGAAGAGTGATTCTGCTAGAAAGAGCAGATAAGCAGTAGTTAGCATTTCACTTAGGTAATGAAATGCATTTATTTACTTCCAGTATGATGGACATAATGGATGGTTCAAATGGCTCTGAGCACTATGGGACTTAACAGCTGTGGTCATCAGTGCCCTAGAACTTAGAACTACTTAAACCTAACTAACCTAAGAACATCACTCACATCCATGCCCGAGGCAGGATTCGAACCTGCGACCGTAGCAGTCGCGCGGTTCCGGACTGAAGCGCCTAGAACCGCTCGACCACAGCGGCCGGCCAATGTTCCAAGCTACTAGAAAAAAGCATATGTGACTCCTGATTATAATAAGGGTGAAAGAACAGACCGAAAGAATTACAAACCAATATTTTTAACATCTGTTTCCTGCAGAAATCTATAACTTATTCTCAGTTCGAATATAAAATATTTCCTAGAGACCGAAAAGCTTATGTCCACGAATCTGCACGGTTTTAGAAAACATCGCTCGTGTGAAGTTGAGGTTGTCCTTTTCTTTCATGATGTACTGCGAACTATGGATGGAGGGCAACAGGCAGTTTTCATATTCCCGTATTTCAAAAAGCATTTGACAGACTATCCTACTGCTGATTGTTGACAAAGGTAGGAGCATTAGGAATAGGTTCTCAGATATGTGAGTGGTCGAAGACTTCTTAAGTAAGAGAAACGAGAAACAAGGGTATCGTCAGGGGTGCCCCTGGGAGGTGTGACCGTTATTATTTTCTATACCCATAAACGATCTGGTGGACAGTGTGAGCAGCTGTCTGCGTTTGCTTATGATGCTGTGGTGTACGGGAAGGGGTCGAAGATAGGAGATTGTAGGATGATACAAGATGACTTCGACAGAATTTCTAGCTGGAGTGATAAATGGCGACTGGCTCTAAATGTAAAAAACAGTAATTTAATTCGGATGAGTAGGAAAAGCAAACCTGTAAATTTCGTATACAGCATTAGAACTGTCCTGCTTGACAAAGTCATGTGTAAATATCTGGGCGTAACGGTGCAAAGGGACATGTAGTTTAATGGGCATGTTAAGATCAGGCAGAAAAGGCGCGTAGTCGATTTTTTGGGAGGATTTTATGGAAGTGTGGTTCATCCGCGAAGGAGACCGCATATAAGACACTACTGCGATCTTTTCTAAGTAGTGCCTGAGTGTTTGAGATCCATACCAGATCAAATTAAATTAAGACGTAGAAGGATTTCAGGGGCGGGCTGCTAGAGTTGCTATAGGTTCGAATAACAAGGAAGCGTTACGGAGGTGCTTCGGGAACTCATATGGGAAATACAGGAGGGAAGGCGACGTTCTTTACAGGGAATGCTATTGAGAAAATTTAGACAACCGGCATTTGAAGATGACAGCAGTAGGCCTACGCTCCTACTACCTCCAATATGTATGTAGATGTAGAAACATTATCACACTTGAACACGAGATTCACCCAAGGCACAGACGTGTTTGGCGAATAGATCTCTTCCAAAGAGGGAATGGTGGCGTCAGGAAAAGCATCCAGCCACAAAATGCCGCTAACAGTACTAAAAACGATGCACTGGGCGGTCAGAAACAGTCTGGAAAGCATGTAAGAGTGTTGCAGGGTAGGTTGTTCTGAGGTATAACTGTTAAGAGAAAAATTCGAACATTCCGTTAATTAGCTTTGTAGTTAGACAGGCAGGCTGTTGCAGGCGCCAATTCAAGCTGCCCGTCAGAAACGGAGGCGCCGAACGTGTTCTTCGTTTTGTTTCGTGCGCAGCTCGTGTGTAAGTAGGCTGTTTAGGTTTTCTTATTGGTAACGCCACGTAGCGCTCTGTATGAAAATCACTGGCTGTGCTGTGAGCAGTCTGTGGCTGGTTTGCATTGTTGTTGGTCATTGTAGTGTTGGACAGTTGGCTGTTAACAGCCCGTACCGTTGCGCAGTTGGAGGTGAGCCGCCAGTAGTGGTGAATGTGGGGAAGTGAGATGGCGGATTTTTGAGAATGGATAAGCTGGAGGTGTGTCCATCAGAAACGGTACATTTGTAAGAATGGATGTCATGAACTGCTATATATATTATGACTATTAAGGAAAATACTGTTGTGGACTGGCAAGACAGCCAATCCACAGTGACGGGTAACCGAAAGGCACGCGCTTAAACTCACGCAGGCTGGCGTGAGGTATGCTTCATTAGATACATAGCAAAGGATAAATGGCGCCTTGCTAGGTCGTAGCAATTGACTTAGCTGAAGGCTATGCTAACTATCGTCTCGGCAAATGAGAGCTAGTAAGTCTCTCTAGACCTGCCGTGTGGCGGCGCTCGGTTTGCAATTACTGACAGTGGCGACACGCGGGTCCGTCGTATACTAGCGGACCGCGGCCGATTTAAAAGGCTACCACCTAGCAAGTGTGGTGTCTGGCGGTGACACCACAAATACATTGCTTGTTTTCTCTTAAAATCTTTCATTTGCTAACTATGCCTATCAGTAGTTAGTGCCTTCAGTAGTTTGAATCTTTTATTTAGCTGGCAGCAGTGGCGCTCGCTGTAGTTCGAGTAACGAAGATTTTTGTGAAGAAAGTGATTTGTGAAATGTATAGTTTAATGTTAGTCAGGGTCATTCTTTTGTAGGGATTATTGAAAGTCAGATTGCGTTGCGCTAAAAATATTGTGTGTCAGTTTAAGCACAGTCATTTATAATTTTTCTAAGGGGACTTTTCATACGTGGCCTAGTGGTTAGCGTAGCTGCCTCTGGATCACGGTATACCGGTTTCGATCCCGGCCGGGTCTGAGATTTTCTCCGCCCTAGGACTGGGTGTTTCTGTTATGTTTGTGTTGTCCTCATAATTTCATCATTATTCGGGAAAATGACGAGACTGAATAGTGTAACGATTGGGAAATTGTACGACTGACAACCGCGTCGCTAAGCGCCCCGTCGTTTGGTTTACTAGCACCGAACAAGAGAACGATACAGAAAAATGGACGTGCGGTGATCCAAAGGCTCACCAGTCTCGTCCACTATCATCTACGCTGTGACAACAACTGGCGGTAGTTGTATTTTGCGAGCCGCAGGAATATGTGCGAGGAAAAGCCAGATTGAGTAATTTCAATGATAATTAACTTGGGAACGTTGCTACGTATCGAATTTTTTCTCAGCACAATCTATTCTGTAACACCGTTAAAGGATTTTTGGATTGTTTCTCACCACCCTGATAAAAATGCCAACTCAATCGAGAAGCGAAAAAAGGCAGGTGAAGATGAAAGAAAGGAAACAGTTATTCTGGATCGATTATTTTAAGTGCAGTAAGCGTACGGTATTTGAAACTCCGGGGATAATAGCTGACAGAACTAGGCGGTGATAACTGTTACATCAAAATTCAGCAGTACATGGATCCCGACAGGGTGTCCTTTTATACGTTAACGCTGAATTGTGCAGTGGCGTATTAGCCAGTTCATTGTGAGTGCAAAATGACATTAAGGAGAAAGGCGTTGGTAGTGTTCATGGGAAAAAAGTTTAATGCTTTTCATTGAAGGGATAAAGGACAACTGTTGAAATATTTTTTTGTTAAATGAGATGTTGGAGATTCTTTGGTGTTATTTTAGAAGAATTAGGTAAGGAAACGGGAAACTTTTGTTTCAAACTGATGATTCTTGCTAACGAAATTATGGCCGACTTTTCATCTGAAGGAATAACGGTTGTATTGATTATGTGTTGACATTCATTTTAAAGGCATTATAAAACGCACAGAGGCAACAACGTAAATGGACTAAACAAAACAGTTTATCTGGAAAGTCAGACGGAAGCAACATTGGCCAAACGTCTACTTGATCGTGTTGCACATAAGCGACTTACGAATCTCATTATTTCAATGTTTAAAATCCTTGTGTTTTTTTCCAATATCTTGTCGAAAAATATGCAAATTAATGTTTAATGTATATATTTACTTGAAAATTTCATCTTTGTGTTTCTTTAACCTACGCTGTTCTACTGTCTTCTCAGTTCCCGGATTATGAGAATTTCCGATCATCCAGGTTACCTACGTTCCAACATTACGAGGGTAAAAAAAGCACTTCTGCAGTGGAAACCTAAATACCTTGCGTTTTCAGCATGTTACATATGTACACTGTTTGACTGGTATGCCCAGTGGGCAACAAATTCATCAAAGCAGTGCGCACGCATTGATGAATCGTTGAACCTTCACACATGGCGAGTCACGTGCTCAACCGTGTGCCTCTTATGTATGCAGTAGCGACAGTGAGAAATTTTTGTTTCAAGCGGATATTGTACGTAAACATCGGTAAATGCTCGGAAGTTTCAGAGTGGTAAAAAAAGGACAAATTTTTGTTTCAAGCGGATATTGTACGTAAACATCGGTAAATGCTCGGAAGTTTCAGAGTGGTAAAAAAAGGACAATCGTATTCCGTGTGCCCAAGGCCATAGGGAGAGTGCAATTAGATTTGTTGGTGTTTCGCGGCAGACTGTTCAACGTGTCTACAAACACATCATCAGAACTGCGGTCGAAGAAAAACCGTGTCTCAGAGGGACCGGAGACGTGTTTCGCGGTTTGTCAGTCAAATTCGCTTCCAAGCCCGACAGGAATTGCAGCGTGCAGTGAATGAAGGCCCAACGCAACCTATTAGTGAGAAAACATTGAGTCCAGAGCAGCATGAAACTAACATTTGGTGTTTGTCACCTCGCAAGAAGCCATTGCTCACGCACGCACATAAAGACCCAACAGCAAAGTTCATCTGGTTGAAAGAATATGTGAATGGTTTTCTCAACACTCCCCCACCCATTACATCTTAACCGGCCTGCATACGACTTGACTTGAGCCCAAAGAAAATTTGTGTAATATTTTTGAACAGCGGCTAAAACGCCGACATCAGCATCCCCGCAATTTTCTGGAATTCCGGGAGCAACTCCTCAGCGAGTGGCTTAATCTGGATGCGGCGTACTTGCACATCCTTGTAGACTCCGTTCGTAACCGAATGATGGCGGTTACCAAATCCAGGTGCGAAATTACACGGAATTAAATGATGCTTGTAATGATATCTCCAGGGGTGACTAATTTTTTAGCCCTGTGAACTTAGTAAGGAACTAACATGATGACTGATGAGATTTTTTTACCCTTAGCGGAGCACAGATGCCCATGATCATTTGATATGAGTTTAACATCTTAACTCTATAGAAGATGCAGTATGCGGATACTTACTGTAAAGCGTTAGGCACTTTAATTGAAATTGAAACCAGAAACGTAATGATTTTGTAAATGGGGACATATTCGCTTCTACAGTATTTACATAGAATACAAGAGTCGAGAACTGCCAAACTTGTTCCAGATGTTTGTGGTAACATATATTCCGAGTGTTTAGTTGTATACGACTTTCCGACGTCAGTGTTTATAAGCATTTTCACCTCTAAATCCACGTTGTATTCTTTGTGCGGCTGTGCTTTTCAGGAATCTGGCTATATACTGAATCTCTTCACGACATCTTCATGTTATGCTAAGAGCATGTACTGGAAGAAAGGGGTGCTTACTAATCGGTCACTACTAATGCCTCGTTGTCCATGTCGCAAAGAACTGTTCAAGCACACCATTGCGTTGCACTTCTTTCTAGTAATAACTGTCCCCCTTGCGCGTAAAGCTTTTCTCCCTGCCGTTCAGGCTGTTTTGATGCGTGCCGTGATAAATTCATCTCCTGTACCAGCAACTTCATTTCAGAGTAGCAAATACGACAAATGTCATCGATTATTCGTACGATGTATTCCAATCACCGTCTTCCTTACATTTTTCGTTCACTAGTACCATGGAAGTGATTCCCTAATATCCCAATATGTGGTCCCTTTCTCAAGTGAATGGTTCCGCAAATTCCCCTGCTCGCAGATTCTCCAGAGAACCTCATTTCTCATTAGTCCATCTGTATCTTTCTCTAAAACCACATCTCACGCGCTTCGACTTCTTACGTTTTTCCACAGGACGTTGTCCAGTCCCACATAATTTTGTGACCTAGAGATGTATTCCACAAATTCCTTACTCAAATTAAGGCTTATGTTTATTACTAATAGTCTTCTTTTAGCAAGAAATGTTAGACTGTTAGTCATGTACTATTCTGGTCACCCGTCTGTTCATTCCAGGCAACAGACCCCAGTTCAGCGAGGATTATAATCGTTTCATCCTAATTATAATCCCACTCCTGAGCCTATTAATTTCTGCCGTCTTCACTTCTTCGATGTACAGATTAAACGTAACCTTGTCACGCGCAAACAAAATTTTCTCCGTCCTCCGCTTCACGACGCCCTAATTGGAATACCCCCTAACCTACAAACACATGTTCATGATGGTTTCATGTCGAGAAAGTTAGGATGCCCCAAAACTGCGTAGTTCAGCCAACGACTTCCACCACTGCGCCCCATGCACGCACGGTCAGCATTCTTTCGCAACGTGTATAAACTAGGTCCACCGAAACCTAGTGGAGACTGAAACCGCCGCTCCGTTATTTGTAAGAGGCCTGGAAGGAAAGAATTTTCGTTTCACCTGAAGCAAAGCGACCCTCTTCCTTTTTCTTATGGGTGTTGACGAAATAATAGAGGATGAACACCTTCCGACGTACCTTGTCATATGCGTGTCCTATATACTATATTTAATTACATTATACATATTATAGTGATTCATGCATCACGGTATTTTCCCGTGGAGTAGTATATGGATCTACAGAAACGTGCAATGGCTGCCAAACAGTATACCTTTAATTACGTATGTTAATAACAATAACTCATACCTGATAGAGGAAGTTGATCACTCATTGGCTGTAATCATATCATCATTACAATGAAGTTAACTTCGACGTTTCCCTGGTGCTTGTATTCAGCTAATTGGCAAAGCGTCCACTTCTCGTTAGTTATGTTAAGTTACGACCATATTTTACTGCAATATGTGGCTGCAACAACTTTGCTGTCTACATTGCTTCAATAAAACTTCAAACACAGGAATACCACGGTATAACCGGACAATATTTGTTGAGGAAGCAAGCTGTTACGGGATAGTTATCGAGGTATGGTTGAGGTACTGCCAGTGTTGACCACCAAGAGTGCAGAATATTACGTATGGTCGGGCCATGTCTACACCTGAAAGCGAAAATATTTTATCGGTGCCAACCTATACAGGAAGAAATTATTATCATAAAAAATTAAGAGAAATCGGAGCTCATACGGAATGCTTTAAGTCTTCATTCTTCCCCTAGGCTGCTCGAGATTGGAACGGTAGAGAAATAGTCTGAAGATGTTTCGATGAACCATCTGCAAGGCACTTAAGTGTGAACTGCAGAGTAGTCGTGTAGATGTAGATGTCCTTGTCTGTAAACGGTGATCCCTCACAACAACCTTGTTTCCTCTTCCTCTCGTCGACAGCGCTGCAGTATCTTCACGTGATCTGATCAGCTTAACAATATTATTTCGCATCCGTTCGAAAGATGGCGCACGTACCCAGAGGTACACGATTTGTTTGGTGGTTACTAGAATGTAGAAGCGGGAAAACTGGAGAACCATGAATTCCGTAAATGTGACACGTACATCCACGACCAAAGCTGTGGGATCTGAAAGAGCCTATTCTGTTTGCTACCGTCATAGTTGAAGGCATGTATTAATGAGCCATAATAGATTCTACAGAGGTTTAAGGACTTCTCAAACATTTTGTAAGCTTCAGCACGTGTGTTTCCTTCTTCACGGGCAGCTACTTATCAACTATCCATTTTTTATTCCTGTCTTTTTTCGCTTTACTTTTCACTTCTCTTAACTTTGGCCTAGATGTGTAGCATCCATGTTATGAAATTCATAGTGAACCACAATAAAATATTAACATAAACATTTGATTGTTACGTCAAATTACGTTCATGAATTTGTCGAGTCTTTCCAGCAATGCGTCTGGTATAAAGAGACAAATCAGTGACAAGCGCATGTTAAAGAAGTGAACTACACGAAACTTTGTTATGCATCATCATTAGCCAAAAACTGGTTGTAATTCAGGACAGAAAGGTCAGAATCGCTTTATACTGCACTGCAGATTTAGATTTCACCTCAAAATGCAGTTATCATCAGTGCGTTATAAGTAGTCACGTAGATTGAAAGTAACTATAATGACACACAGTCCAATGTAATAGAGGCATGTAAAGGATTATACCCATGCTAATACGTATACATGCTTGAGTTAAATTGGAATGTGTGTCATTACATGATGACTTACACCGCACTGATGATAGCTGCACTGTCAGCTGAAATGTAGACCTGGAATAGAATAAAAAAGACAGACATTATGGCAAATGTTGACCTTCTTTCTGTCCTGGATTACATCATGGTCATGGGCAACCATCATGCCCAGGAAATCGAACATGATAACGGTTTTAATTGTTATACACTCTTTCTTAATGTATTAGTATTTCCATTCTTTGACGAATTGCTTTTCTCGTATATGGATGTTCAAAACCGTATTTCAACAGTCTGAAATATGTAACAGATTACAACTTGATATTTCGGAAACTGTTTGCTTAGTTAATAACGAATTTATCCATAATGTGAAGCCTGACATTGTTGCGAAGGAGACGGCGGTCTTAATGTAGTTTATTACATAAAAAAAGTTTAAAGTAATGAACTTTTGATGCCTACACTGCAGTTTTCCGGTAACAATTTAAGTACGACAACTAGATTCGGTTGCTATCTACAGCCATATTCAGATCTATCAAAATATAAAAAAGCGTTGAATACGCGCTGGAAAGGATCATTAGCTGTAGTGATGCAATGACATGCATTTGTAAACACCAAGCCATTTCGAACGATCAGAAAATGCGTGTGAAATCTTATGGGACTTAATTGCTAAGGTCATTAGTCCCTAAGCTTACACACTACTTAACCTAAATAATCCTAAGGACAAACACACACACCCATGCCCGAGGGAGGACTTGAACCTCCGCCGGGACCAGCCGCAAAGTCCATGACTGCAGCGCCTTAGACCGTCGAACGATCAGAAAATGTTTGTAGATAGCAACCGACACTAGTTATCGTGCATTAGTTATAATAGGAAAACAGCGCTCTAGGCATTAAAAGCGATTTATTTTTTTAAAAATCGTTAATAAATTATCCACCAAGTCCAGTATCCTTCTCGCTTGCTGACTTTTTTCCTTGAGTAATGCAGAAGTCACAGATCCACACTTTTCCGCCAACTCAGTTTCATCCATTCCACTTTCCATACTGTTGCTCTTGAAAACACTTCCGGCCCCGAATAGAATTTCTGTGAACATTTCCGGTCAGCCAGTTGTTGGTAAGGTTGTCCAGTGTGTCGGTGCGCCATGTGCGGCTATATCACTGGGCCATGCTGCCGGCAGTATGCAATTCCTAAGGCTTGTTAACGAGCCTTTAGGGTTTATGCTTGAGGGGGATGTTGCAACCTCAAAAACAGGCTGCGGTATAGTGCACGCTAGAAACCAAGCAAGGAATTTTTCTCTTCAGGACCTGGCATTTGGAGAAAGAAAGGAAAACTATCTCCACAGGAGCGGTGAAGTCACCCAGGCTCGTCCGTCTGTGGATGAGTGAATCAGCTACGAGGCGGCTGTAAACGCGGAGCAGACAGCAGCCACGCCGTTCTGCCTTGTCGAGCGTCGGCCGTTTCCGGAGAAGCGCCAGAGGCAGCGCGGCGAACGCACGCCACGCCGGAATGTAATTTCCGGCTCGTTATTCTGGACGGCCGCCGTCAGTTACAATCTCGATCAGCAGTCGTGCCGGCACGACGGTCTGGCAATACTGCACGTGCGAATAGCCGGCAACGTGGAGCAGTTTACCATAGTCAAATGGGCTGCCAGTCTGGACGCCAGACCTAATTAAGAGGTCGCCACCTGCATGCAGTTCCAGCGTAGGGCCTACAGCGGGAATGGCCTATTCTGTTAGCGGTCAAGAGTCGTGCGTACTGGATAGTTAGAAAGGGGCTTCACAAAAAACTGAAGCACCTATAAGGTAAGGTCAGATATCTATGTAACCTAGTAAATGTACTCAACATCGTCGTGTGTGTAAATGATTACAGTTGCAAATCTGGGGCAAGTGAAACGGACATAAAAGTGCATTAGTATTGTTCGTGTTTATTGTTGTTACAAGGACTAGTAGGGTATATGGAGTAGGAAATGTCAGTAATCAATCGCAATTTTTGTTTATACCTTTCAGAGCTACCTAGGTTTCGGCCACTGAGTGGCCAATCTCAAAGGTTTCAATATGTGCTTACATCTAGTGTGCGAGTTGCATTGTCAAACAAATGTGCCCGTCAGAGTTTAGTTGTTTATGCGGGCGGGGACAGGTGTTTCATGGCTCAAAAATCAAAACGTCCGACTATCATTTAGAAACGGATAGCAAAAATTTTCAAAAATACGTCGAAACCCAACATATGCAAGGCTTATTAGCAATGTCTTTATCCAAAAATGTTCAAATGTGTGTGAAATCTAATGGGACTTAACTGCTAAGGTCATCAGTCCCTAAGCTTACACACTACTGAACCTAAATTATCCTATGAACAAACACACATACCCATGCCCGAGGGAGGACTCGAACCTCCGCCGGAACCGGCTGCACAGTCCATGACTGCAGCGACCTACACCGCTCGGCTAACCCGCGCGGCTGTCTTTATCCCTTGTAATTACTCGCAGCTCAACCATTTTTTTTCCATAATGCGGTAATAATAAAACACTTGGAAACTTCCATTGAAGGGCTTAGCAAAATTGCTTCAAGCTAAACATGAAACCCCAGTATCGAACATTGCATTCGAATTTCCAAATTAGATTTCGTCTTCTGCAAAATTAGTTGTGAGTAAACGCGCGGCGCGTTAACAGGCAGGCAGCGCTCCACTCATAAGTATACTGGCGCCAGACTGCTTCTCCCTCTCTGATCCTCCGGCGTAAACACGACGGTGCTGCGACAGTGGCAAGGAACAAATTAGTCCTCCTCCCTCCCCTTGTTCAATAGGGGCGGCCGGCAGGTATTCGAGGCGCCATGCCACAGTTCCCGAAGCCGCTCACTCCCCTAATAAAAAAATAAAAATAAAAATGGGGCGGTGGACCGCAGATTTGCCGCCTTGCCGCCCCTCGGAAGGTGCCGCCCCTTGTGGTCGCACGTTCCGAACGTGCCTTGCGCCGGCCCTGGCCGCACGTGCCGTATGATTGTTCACCTGTCTGGGTTACTACCCTTCAAGTGGACTATCACGACATTCCACTGTTTCGTTTATATCAGCCAGCGTCAGTAGTATCATTGGTGTACGTCGTTATGTGTTGACGTGAACGTTTAAGTTTAGTTCCTTTGTTCGTTTGTGTCGTTTTTGTCACTGTTAAAATGCTAACCATTGAAGAACGTGTGTTCAAAGCTGGCGGTAAATACACAGTTTCAGTTCGTCAAACATTTAATTCATTTTTCCTGGAGGCAACACTCCAACATCGCCATATTGTGCGAGATTTGACTAACAAATTTCGCAGTACTGGTTCAGTGACAGATGCACCAGGAAGTGATCCTCCTAGAGTTTTGTCTGAGGATAAACTACTCGATATTTCCTATAAAACGTCCATGAGTCGGAACAAGTCAGTAAGAAAACTCACCCAGGAAATCGATGTTAGTGTCGGAACAGCCCACACACTGTAAGAAAGAATTTGAACTTTTCCCATACAAAGCGACAGTCATGCAAGAAATGAAAAATACTGATAATGGAAAGAGAATGAATTATTGTCAATGGTCAAAAATTTCGTTCAACAAACTGGAAGGGATATTCTTAATGAAACCTTTTTTACTGATGAGGAATGGTTTCATTTTTCCCGGTACAGGAACTCACAAAATACTCGAATGTGGAGTACTGCAAATCCAGTGTGTATTCATGAGGAATCACTTCATTCTGTGAAAATAGGAGTTTGGATTGCAATTTCTAGACGTCGGATGGTGGGTCCCTTATTTTTCAACGGAACAATAAACGCACAACGATACTGCAGTGATATTCTGTACCCAATCATAGGAGAACTTGTGTTAAGTGAAATACTGAACAGTTATTTTCAACAAGAAGGTGGGATCTCGCATACAGCTCTCGTTTCAATGTCACTGCTTGCTGATGTTTTTGGTGATCGCATAATTTCACAGGGACTTTTGCCTCCACGATGGCCTGACCTAACACCACCTGACTTCAACTGTCTCTAAAAACCGTCCAAAGTCCATCGATCAATTGAAAACTGCAATATCCACTTCCACTGCTTCTGTTACAGAAGAAATGTTACAGCTTGTGTTTGGAAATATGATTAGACGAATTGAATTGTGGATTCAACAACAGGGGGACACTTTCAACATTTAATGTGAAAATTTGTAAGTAAAAATGAAAATTCAATAAATTAGTAACTTGTATTTCGCTGAGATTCATTTTGCTATATTCACTGCGGCATACGGCATGCGCGGCTAACAAATATATGGAGTTGCGGAGAGACTTTTTGAACACCCCGTATAAGAGGCGTGAAAACAGTGAGATGTTGAGTGATCACTGTGAAGGAGACGGAGACGCCACGCATTCGTCTGGGACCGCTTTATCAGCAAGTGAGAGAGTTTGAAATCTCGCTCATTGTCTAGTTGGTCGAATCGCGCAATATCCACATTTGTAGGACATTCAGATGCGACAGTGGCGTGATGTACTCTATGCGAGGATGACGGCAGTCATACTTGACGACAAGGTTTCCGTCGACCACGTCAGACCACTACATAGGAGGATCGTACACCACAAAGGAGGGACTGTACACTAAGCTTGTCGTCCACCTGTCACATGTGCACCTGCCGTCGGAGAACGAGTATTGGATTCTGCGGTATCTGCTGCGTCATCCGAACAAGGCACACACACCCAGGGCAAAGCCACCACAGGCGCAAAGTTGCGAGCTGGTGCCAGTGTGCAAGATCCCCCCGCTTCTAAGCTGATGCTGTTATTACTCAGCTTAGCCGCGAGTCCGTAGAGGGTGGTATATGTGACGTACGGTATGACTGGTCAGCATTTCCACCCGGAATTTGCGAATGTAAGTCGGACCTTCCTTGATCCGCCTTGGTGGGTCGTGTCGTCGGATTTCCTCCTATCTGTGCGCGGTGCAGCTCTCATAAATGTCCTCCCTTGCAGATTCTTCACTGGCGCGTTGGATGTCTCTGTCGGTGTAAGCTAATTATCTGAAATTGCTGTCGATCAACTTTGGGGTATTTATTTACTCGAAATTAACATTCAGAATGACGTAATATCACTTTTATTCCTATTAGATCATTAATGAACACTCGTGTCACAACCGAGAGCATGGCTACCATCGAACAAGACAGGAAGAGCTCTCAACGCCGACTGCCGACTTCGGCGTGCAGTCCGTATCTCTAACTAGTTTCGTCATAGTTCGTGGATTTGCGATCAAGCTCGTAAGTACTAAGACACGCATTAGTTAATGAACGGTTGTGAATTTTAACGGGGCAAAATTATGATAAATAGTTTTAAACATCCAGAGGCTCCTCCTAGAATTCATGTTGTCATAAATGATTTTAATTATTAAATATAAATAGACAAAATCGGTGACTTTGGCGCCAAGATGGTGGTACTTCCCGTCATGTATATTTACAAGGCTAACGCTTGTTGCTACGGTCCAGCGCCGAGTCGTGTTCCCGCCCCCCCCCCCCCCCCCCCACTATGCGCGACATATGGTCGTTCGTTTCGTCACCTAGCGGGCCAGCGTGAGAAATGCTCTCCGATTCATGGCCGGCTACGGACTACAGCACTTCGTAACTATAGTGAATACATCAATAAGAGACAATAATTTATTACAACTGGTAAAATGTCTTCCTCGCGTAAGAGGCACCATACAAGTGCCATAGATTCTCGACACTTGCGCGAGTGCCACCATTGCCATGGGTGGCGCTGAGGATGAAGACATCGACTTCGCCTCGGCCAATTGCCGTCGGAGAACAATCTGCCAATGAGCGGACGACAAGGGTAGAAGCCTACTCGGAAGACGGAAGAGCAGCTCTTGCCTACTTGGTTATAGATCATCGGCCAAGGCTGACGTAGACAGGGAACGTCGTTTACTGAACTCTTAGAAGTAAATTGAATTTTTTTTATGTACTGTGAAGTGGGCCTACGATTACTTGCAGTTAGCCATTGAGGTCTTCTCTTTGATTTGTGTTGCAAACTTCCTTCTTCAACTAATCCCAAAGATAAGTAAACCTTTTTAACTCTTTTGTGTGGCTTTGTCACTAATTTGTTGGAGTTTTGTAGAACCATCGTTCTCCTATGCTGGGGCACAGCTGCGTAATAGAGGCAGGGAGAAATTGTCTTAGCGGTGTACTACACCAGGAGCCATTTCACGAACTCACAAACTCGGTCTCCACAGCAGCAGCGACGAAGCCTTTACGAAACTGGCGACGAGTGCTTACGAAAGTGGCAACGAGGGTTTACAAATGTATCACCACTGTCCCCTAGGCAGGCTGCCATTAACTGCACACCATAAACGACTGCGTTTGGAGTGATTCCGTAAAGCGGAAGCATGACCTTTTTGTGAATGGCCTCGTACTGAATTTAGTGATTTATTTTCCCATAAAAGAGCAATGTGTTATAATTGTTTACACTCAGTGTCAACTGCCAGATCCTGTACCATTCAACAGTCCTCTGCAGATCCTTCTGGAAATCAACATTGTCTTCTACCGTTGCTACTTTTGTCTAGACAACCGCATTACCTGCAAACACTCTTAAAAAGTTTCTGACAGTTTCTACTACGTCATTTACATGCTTTGTAAACAGTAACTCTTCTGTCCCACTTCCTTGCGGTATTCCGAAAATCACCTTTATATCTGTTGATTTGGTTCAATTAAAACCCACGTGCTGAGCTCCTTCTGCAAGGAAGTCTTGAACCCAGTCGCAAATCTGGCCCGATACTCGGTAAGCTGGTGTTGTTTTCACTAAAGTGCGGGGCGGGGATAGATGCCTTCTTGAAGTCAAGGAACACGGTGTCGCCGGCTGGGGTGGCCAAGCGGATAAGGCGCTACAGTCTGGAACCGCGCGACCGCTACGTTCGCAGGTTCGAAACCTGCCTCGGGCATGGATGTGTGTGATGTCCTTAGGTTAGTTAGGTTTAAGTAGTTCTAAGTTCTAGGGGACTGATGACCTTAGAAGTTAAGTCCCATAGTGCTCAGAGCCATTTGAACCATTTTCTTTTTGAACACGGTGTCAACCTAACCGCCGTTACCTATAGCTCTACAGAACTCATGGAAGAGCAGAGCGAACTGATTAACTTCTTATCGTCTGGTTTCACAGCCTTGTAGAAATTCTTAAACGACGTCAAATTTGCCGTTGACTGTAGAAATTAATTACTTCCCAATTTCAGTTTCAGCCTTTGAGCCATTACCAAGTGGTACTGCAAAACATTTTGCTTCAGCATACGTCCGATTTTAAGGTCCTCCACATGTATATATGTGATCGCCACAGATTATCACAGTCGAAAGGCCTGTTTTTGATAACGATGTGTATACGCGTCAGAATATTTTAAAGTCTGACATGTGCTGAAAGAAAACTTTTGCAGTACCACTTGAAAATTGTTCAAAGGTCGAAACTATAACTGTGAAATAAGTTACTTCTGCAGTCAACTGCGAATGTCGTGTCCTTTAAAAAAAGAGCGAGCTGAGTTTTGCAAGACCTTTGTTTGCGGAATCCACGTTGATTTTTATAGATGAGGTTTCCGTTCCCCAAAAAGTCATCATTCTTTAGCATGAAACATGTTCCGCAATTCTACAACAGACTGACGTCAACGAATTAGGCCTAATAACTATGTGCCTGCTACAGAAGAATGCTGAAGATTAGATTGGTAGATCACATAACTAATGAGGAAGTATTGAATAGGATTGGGGAGAAGAGAAGTTTGTGGCACAACTTGACCAGAAGAAGGGATCGGTTGGTAGGACATGTTCTGAGGCATCAAGGGATCACCAATTTAGTATTGGAGGGCAGCGTGGAGGGTAAAAATCGTAGAGGGAGACCAAGAGATGAATACACTAAGCAGATTCAGAAGGATGTAGGTTGCAGTAGGTACTGGGAGATGAAAAAGCTTGCACAGGATAGAGTAGCATGGAGAACTGCATCAAACCAGTCTCAGGACTGAAGACCACAACAACAACAACTATGTGCCTCTGTCCTACAACGCTTCTTGAAAACAGAAATGACCAACTCTCTGTACCTTGTCGGTAGGTACCCTTCGTTGCTCCAGTGATCTACGATAAAGTGCTGTTTGAAGAGCTACTTATTTCGCATAATCTTTGTAGAATATTATTGGTATCTCATCTGGTCCTGATCACTCAAGTTGCGGAAGTGGAATCCAAGTAAAACACCTGCACCAGGCCGCGGTGCCGCATGACATTTACTTATTTTCGTCTAGTCCTGATTCTTTCCTACTACTAAGCGATTGTACTTCTTTTTCTCTTCAGCGATCGGTTATCTCAGTATCTGCCATTTCCAAGTTCGTACGATGACTGAAAGAGGGATCATGGTACGAAATTCCGCAGCCAAATGATTTCGAAAGACCGAATTTATCATTTCCGCCTTCTCTTTGTTATCTTCCATTTCGGTGACAGTATGGTCACTGAATAAATGAGTGGAGGATTTAGAACCGCTGAAACTGAGGTTTTACGTTTCACAATTCTACTGACGTAGCGTTTCCCATTGCTTCGCACGTTCCTATCAAACTTTACTCCGGAACGGAAGTGTTGATGAGACCACGTCTGAGCAATAGCTTTCAGCCCCCCTCCCCGAATTTGCGTTTTTGACGTTTCATAGAGTAGTTGAAGATTTTGGTCTTGTGTGTATTCACACGAATACTATGAAAAACTTGCTGTGTGTAATGATTACCTGTGACAACCCAAACAAGTAACAATAATAAAAGTTGTTTATAAGATTTGATAGTGGTACAATACAATATACGCCAGTACTCCGCAAACCACTGTGAAATGTATGGCAGAGAGTACTTCCAAATGTTCAACTTACTAGTTACATTCACTTGTAGTGTGCGGGAAGAATGGTTGCTAAAATACCGCTGCATGAACTTTAATTTGTATAATATGTTTCTCGCGAGCCTTACGGGAGCGGTACTGTAGAAGTTATAGTATATTCCTAGATCCATATCTTAAAGCCGCTTCGTTAAGCTTAGTAAATAGGCTTCCATAGTTTCCCTCATCTTCAAGAGTCTGCCAGTTCATGTTTATCATCTCAGTAACTCTCTCCCACTGGACAAAGAAACCTATGATTATAGAACTGCCCTTCGTTGTATGCGTTCACTATCCCTTGTTAGCACTCTCTCTCACACTTGAGCAAGATCCTAGAATGGGTTGCAACAGTATTTGAAAGTGCTTTCGTTTGCAGTCTGATCGCACTTGCCTAGCATAAAACCCATGAACCAGAATCTGTCCTCATCTTTAGGCACGACTGTAGTCTGAGGTAACTATGAACATTTTTGCAAGTTATTAATATGCAATATGAGCAGCAAGAACCCACAGACCCAAACCCAAACATATGAAGTTAATTCTACATCTGTCGATGGACCTCAATCAAGATAACATGCTGCATCCTCCCTTCCAAGAAATCGGGAATTTAATCACAAGTTTTGCCTCATACCCCACACAATCGATATTTCCATAATTAGTGTTTGTGTACTGAGTCGAATACTTTTCAAAAATCGAGACATACTGCACCTGCCTGACTGCCTTGATCCACAGCCTACAGGATGTCTTGTGGGAATAGCGCATGTCGGGTTTCATAGGAAGAAGGTTTTCGGAAACCCGGCCGTTGGCGCAGAAGAGGTCGTTGTTTTCAAGGCGTCACAATGTGACATAAAATTCCACAGCAAATGAATTTCACGTATACTGGACGATAGTTTTGTGGATAATTTCTGTTGCCCCTCTAGTAGACTGGTGTTAGTTGTGATTTCTTCCAACCACTGCGCACATTATTTTGCTTGACGGATATACGATAATTTATTGTTAAGAATGAGCAAAGTAAACCATAGATTCGGTATAGAGCCTGACAGCGATTTATCGGGCCTTTGAACATCGTTTAGTTTTAACAACTGCAGATATTTCTGAACGCAGTTTATAGTAATATCTATTTTATTCATCTTTGCAGCGGTACCAGAATTAAATTAGAGGAAAAATCGTGGACTTTCTTTCGGAAACACAAGAAAATGGCTATAAGTATTTCTGCTGTTGCTTTGTTACTATCAGCGTCAATTCACATAACCTTCATTATCGTCGGTACACTATCCTGTGTGTCACTAACAGTCTTTATGTATGACTATAAATTTTTCAGATTTTGTGGTAGATATGTGGGACGCCACTTGCTGGGAGTAATTCATTTGGAGTCAGAACAGGAGCTATTATAATTCGCCTAATAAAGTTTCTCGACAAAATTATTATTGCAGTTTTAATAGCTCTGGGCGATCGTCACAGATTAATGGTAGGTAACTCATAGAAGGACAAACTATTTTATATCATGAGTGGCCACAAAATCGTCCCCATAATCGGCCCTAGACGCACTTGGGCTCGCGGTTAGATACTTCGAATGACACTCTTACGTTTTATTAGAACTTAATTCCAAAATCCATTTGCTAAGATGAAAATTTTATGTACTAATTAACGTCTTGTACTCTGCGCTTGACGCTTCCGAATTTCCTATGAGTTGTTTAGTTTCAGGTCTGCATATTAATACTGCTCTTCTTACCAAGTTTTACTGCTGCGGCCATGACAGTTGGCTCGCACTTTATGTGAGCGGCATAGAGGGCTCGCGCCTGTCAACCGCACAATACTGCCAACAATTTCATTCCGTTTATGAGGCGGGAGTTTATGGCGCGTTATACTGTGATAGTGTGAGTAACGGCGCCCGGCCGCCGAGTGTGAAACTGGCCGCCGGGTCGGCCGCTGCAAACCAGCCAGCGCATACTGCAAATGCTGATGGACTCGCTACTGAAATAATGACGTCATTCATTTCATGTCTGCACTGAAAATGACTTTCATGAATATGTACATTACAGACGCAGTGTTTCTGTGCTGAGACTGATGGAGCGAAGAAAGAAAATGTTATCTGAAGAACAGTTCGACAGAAGACCGCAGTAACATAAACAATATTTTTATGCAAAGATAGTTAAAGCCCACGAATGCCGCAGATGTGAAACCGAAGCACTCTGCAATGTCACTGCTCCGATACGGTGGCGAATGCAAGATGAACACCGGCTGGCTGTAGTTAAAGTGCAACTACTCACAGATGTCCAGTGTGGATTGTAATTATAGCATGGCAGCGAAACTTAAGTATTCTGATGCTTTAATTCGGCACAGAGTTACGACGAAAAAAAAAGGGTAGATCCAATTTCGGTCACCAGGTGCAAATCTGGCGCTGGGAATCCAAGAAAGACTTGCAGAAATGTCTCCATATTTAACGGACCAGGAACGGGACGTGGAAAGGAAAGGTCAAACAAGTGAGGACCGTATACTGTTGATTTTCTTATTAACTGCCGCTTATACGATTTGTTCAGTATGAACACCCGAGACCTCGACAGATGCAATCTGAGCAACGTGTTGCCTTCATTTCAGATAGGGACCGAACGAGTTCCCGGTAAACGCGTTCTTTCATATACCCCAAGAGCTAGAAGTCACATGGTTTCAGATCATGTGATCTTGCAGCTCACGCATCTGGAAAACATGTGGAGATAACACGTTCGTGGAAGGCTGCATTAAGCAGGTCTTTCAATGGACGAGCGACATTAGGTGGTGTCCCATCTTGCATGAAAACAGTGGCTTCCACACAGTTTTGCTTTGCGAAAGCAGGAATTACGTGCTGTACAAGGAGGTCTCAAAAACGTGCCGAAATGGCAGTACACCTGAGAGGCCAACTGGGTGTATTGTCTTCAAAGAAGACCCTCGGAGAATAAAGAGTGGTTGTGAATTCACATCACTCAGTTACATAAGGCGAGTGCACTGGCTGTTCTTCCAAATGTGCGTCCTTACTCCATAACGTATTTCCCAGCCACGTGTAATCAACTTCCATCCGTGCCAGACACCGAAGAACAAATTCAGAACGTTGCCGGAGATCATGAGGATTCAGTGGACGCACCGTCTGGGTGTTGTACGGGCACCACCGTAAAACAGACCGCATAACTCTCAGTACTTTTGACCAAACGGTGGACAATTCTCGTGACACTGCATGTGCACTAGCCTACCCAAGGTACGTGCTGTGTGGTCAATTACGGCAACAGCGCTTCCACCGGGGTAGAACGCTTTCCTCTTCCAGGTGCCACACCTCTCCACCCTTGTTTACGAATTTCAGTATCATCATCTTTAAAACATTAAAAGACATAGGGCCTTCAGTCAGCGATACTACCTCAATGCAGCCCTGTAATTTCTGTCGTCTATGTAAAAAGTTTCATTAACAGTGCACAATCACTTTTTTCGATAGCCGTAATGTTCACACATGTTGTGGGTTTTCAAATGACAGCGTGGACGTCATACGAAATGTGTACAGTGCCATTTTTGTACCTGGTGGCTAAAACCGAAACTAATTTGTTTTCCAGCGTAAATCGGTTCGTCGTCAATGCACTAATATATCTACCAAGTTTCGTTGCCATCCAGCCCACACTGGACGTCCTTGAGTAGCTGTATTCTAATTATGATGACTCGGTACAACTGTCTCAATGGACAATATAAGGGACGAAGTCTTAAATTTGTATTACAAATCTACGCTTATCGACGAAATCTCCTATAATCTTACCAGAATCTATGTTGGAATGAAGGGACGCCCTGTCAAACAGCAATATCACGAAACAGATTGTGTTGCAGTTTGCGACAGGTAAGGGAACTGACTATGGCTGACCACGCGCTGTGTGACGCTGACTGAAGGGTCCCGCTGTGGAGAAGAACTGCCACGTCCATTAGTTCAGGGATACTGAGATTTATATATGGAAACAGATTTTAAAGGGAAGAAGAAAGCCTCGAAACAGGCGGATCTTGCAGTCCAGCACTGCAGCTAGCGACCAAAAAACTAGCGGAGAACGGCAGCGGTAATGACCAAGGAAATAACCTCAGACGTTGGCAAGACAGATACGTATCATATCTGGCCGCTGGCATAACTTCATTCCTTCACCAGCAATGGAGGGTGATTCTGTGACAATGCTAGTCACTTGTGCTTTAAACAGTCGTCGGTCTAGTTCCCCGAGGTATTAGCCCAACAAACAAAGCGTGGACACCTAACCCTCAGCAGGTTTATATCATATCAGTTATCTTCAAAAGTTCAAATGTGTGTGAAATCTTATGGGACTTAACTGCTAAGGTCATCTGTCCATAAGCTTACACACTACTTAATCTAAATCTCTTAAGGACAAACACATACACCCATGCCCGAGAGAGAACTCGAACCTCCGCCGGGACCAGCCTTACAGTCCATGACTGCAGCGCCTTAGACCGCTCGGCTAATCCCGCGCGGCAACAGTTATCTGTTTCATCTACTAACCATTAGGTGTCGGCCGGCCAGTGTGGCCGAGAGGTTCTAGGCGCTTCAGTCTGGAACCGCGCGACCGCTACTGTCGCAGGTTCGAATCCTGCCTCCGACATGGGTGTGTGTGATATCCTTCGGTTAGTTAGGTTTAAGTAGTTCTAAGTTCTAGGGGACTGATGACCTCAGATGTTAAGTCCCATAGTGCTCAGAGCGATTTGAACCATTTGGTGTCGCAGAACTTGCGGGTCAAAATCACAGACATTGCACAGTATCTTAAACTCAGCATTTTATAGGTCAGCGACGGAAATGAATATTTCAGACGAGATGGATAAAATGGCTCTAAGCACTATAGAACTTAACAGCTGAAGTCATCAGTCCCCTAGACTAAGAACTACTTAAACTTCACTAACCTAAGGACATCACACACATCCATGCCGGAGGCAGGATTCGAACCTGCAACCGTAGAAGCAGCGCGGTTCCAGACTGAAGCGCCTAGAAACGCTAGGCCACAGCGGCCGGCTCAGTGTTTGCAGTCTAATTGTCTCAGAATAAAAGAATTCGTGCCGCACAAACGTAGATGGCTCGATTTCAAAAATCATGTGTGTTGTGGCCTTAGTGGCATTCACAGTTTGTGAATGCTTGTCGAGGATAGACCATTGCTTGGACAGTATCATGCAGATGTCCGCTTAAAATGTATATTTAGTGCAGTAGTATTCAGTATCTGGGAATCTGGTGTACAAAGAAAAGATTCGCAACTGATGTAGTTCTGGTATGATAAAATTTATCACTGCCAGTAGAAATCGAATTTAGCGACAAAGAATTGTTCACACACTGTAAACTGAGGAGGGGTTATGGGACATGTGGTTAGCTAAGTAGTACATTAGTTAGTTGGATGTGCCGTAGATCGTCTGAAAGACACTTTTGTTAAAATGATATGAA
The DNA here is from genome assembly GCF_021461385.2 of Schistocerca piceifrons. Taxonomy (NCBI): domain Eukaryota; kingdom Metazoa; phylum Arthropoda; class Insecta; order Orthoptera; family Acrididae; genus Schistocerca; species Schistocerca piceifrons. The sequence continues at coordinate 363,788,666 of NC_060144.1, read as the reverse complement.
GTGAGACAGTTTATTGGACATGTATATATATTATTAATTTCAGTGGATGGGTACATGAAAATCATGTGGCAGTTCCTAAGTGGTATGCTATCCTAAATTTAACATTAAAGAACATTGTTTCAGTACTACACATGCAACTACAATTGTACAGCGTAACGGTTATTAAACAAAAATTCGTCAACAAAAGAGATTTATACGTGCTTGACGTCACTCAAATATGTGGGCAACTAGAATAATATGAAATATAGCAGTAAAAATGGAACAGCTGAGGTCGATAATTATAATTTCATTTCTGACCACCGGTTTCGTCAAATCTGAGTTGTCATCATCAGATCTTATGCAGATACACCTCAATGCATTTCCTTAGTATGTGCAATACATCGTGTGAAGCCGAAACAAGTCTTTCCAGAAACATGGAAGAAGTGATACATCGGCATGTCAATAATGAAACAAGATTTACAGAAAATCTGTATACAGCACCGACCGCACCAGATTATATTCACACAACAGATAAATGAGGAATCTTGTTTCACCTGCTGTGTGAAAATGAGCTTGCGCACTCGGGCCAATTTGAATGATATTTTACGTAAATCTTTTTTTGTTATTGACACGGCGATGTATCACTTTCTGCATGTTACTGGAATGAGTTTTTACAACTTCTCACGATATACGAGATGGTGACATTGAGGTGTATTTGCGTAAGGTTCATGTTACTGCAAAGAGTTTTTACGACTTCTCACGATATACGAGATGGTGACATTGAGGTGTATTTGCGTAAGGTTCTATAATGATAACTTAGATTTTCCGAAACTGGTCATCATACATTAAATAATTAGCAGTGTTGGTTGATGAAGATTTTATTTTTATTTTTCCGAAATAAATTACTTATCTAAAAGAACTGATTTTAGGTTAGATTTAAAATTTGCCATTCTACTTGTCAGACATTATACGTTGCTGGACAGTTGATGAAAAAGTAACGTTGTTGCACATTGGACTACTTTCTGTGCCACTGATAACTTTAATAATGAGTAGTAAAGGACAGTTTTTGTCCTAGCGTGTAGACACTATTCCGTAATAGCTATGTATTATTGATGACGAACTTCATTAGCGAGTATATGCATTGTGAAAATGTGGTTAAAATGCTTGACAAGGTGAGAAGGATCAACAATACTGCTCAAAACTGTCAAATCAATAATTTATGCGCAAGTAAAAAGTTTCCCCAGAAAGTTAATCTGCAAGAGATTATTGTGTGGAAATATGTGAATATGGTAGGTGGCTGTGTTTTTTTCTTGTGACAGGGACTGATAGTGAGGAAATATAGCTGAACTCGACTGTTCGAATAGCTCAATAAACTTTTTCTTCCAGTTGAAGTTTTCATCAGTATATAGAGGACAGATTAGGATCTGAAGCGTAGTGTACTCAGGAACACATTATGTTGCCTCGTCGATGTCTTAGCCTAATGACTAATTTTGCGAATCACGTGACAGAATGCGCATTATAAACCGCCACAAGCCGTTTCCGATGTTTTCTACTGTTTTTGCTGTTGTGAGACTTGAAATTGTGTTTTGGACAGCATTTGTAAATATTCAAATCATTTTGAGAAAATTTATGCTCAGTAAAATTCAGTGCATTTTTAAAATTAAATACATAAGGTTTGGTTACTTAAATTATACTTTGTTGGTACTGCAACATCTAGTACTTTGAAACGGTCTACCATGTATCAGTGATATTTGCAAATGAACTGAGTTACTTTAATGTCTGAACAATTTTCTCTCTATCTGAAGAGGAAATTGGTGTTGGTTGCCAGAATCTTCTATTTCAAAATGTATTTAACTTGTAACTAGTTTTTGACACTACTTCTTAATTTGATTCTATGTATTGATTATTATTCGTATGCAAAAAAAGTTAATATTGTGAAATATATACTTTTAAATGCAGCATTGTCAAAATTTTCTCGGTTGGAACACTTTTAAATTTGAATAGAGTATTTGTTCCTAGGTACACGATAACGCTTTACCCTGGAACAGTTTCTCAAATTTGGTAAAACCTCTCTTTCCGGAGCAAATTTTGTACTTCCAGGAAAGGGTGCTGCATACATGAACTGAATGATATCATTTCAACGTGGAACAAGAAGATAGAAGAAAGTTCTGTTACCGGGCTGGCTATAATCGCAAGTCTGACGAATGTTCCAAGGAATAACGTTATACATTACAATAAAATTTGGAATATCAACAACCAATAATCAACATGAAATGCCGATGAAATGTACAATTTGAAGAGTACTATGAGCAACAATTGCGCAGCTACAGAATGAAATTTCTGGAAGCAGTAGGGCGACAGCGATCTCAGTTCAGATCCATCGATGGCTGAGTCATCGGTGTACTGCCGAACCTAATTTCCCCAGGTTCTACTGCTTATAGAGGAGGCCTATTTAAACCACGATGAATGTTTGAACCGCTGCAGTACCCATATAGGGGATGACTTGAATCCATCAAATGGCCAGTGGTGATATCTTAACAAACTGTGGGCCGGTATTCTACAAGATTGACTAGTAGGAGCTTATTTCCTGTCATCTTTTATTTAATGATATTACTCGACGTTCGTTAGAAATATGCTGCAAACGTTGGTAGATGCTGAATATCACTCCCTTCACGAAAGTATATGGTTTCAGTGGAACAGCATACCATCCCACCCAAATTTTAATTTAAATGAGCACCAGAAGAAGAGGCTCCCTCGTCGTTTGCAAGCAGAGGTCCTATATTAAACGGAATCTCACTCCTGTGAAGTCGTAAAAACTGAACAGTACATTTTGAAATGAAATTTCGTCGAACTGTAGGATTCCAGTAAACTGCTGCCATATTATTTCGACGCAGAATTTTCTGACCGTATTCAAGTGCCTGACAAAAAAATAAAGCAGCCGAAATAGGTTGAAGAAATGATATTAAACTTTTTTGGTTTTGAGGATATGTGACGTAAGGTCAGTGGACGGACAACCGACCTGTCCCACGAACGTTCTGTCTGGGGTAGATGTGGACATCTTGCTGGCTGTATAAAAGTCGGGGGAAATTGGATAACTTAGGTATTCGATAATAAAGCGCTGGCTCCACTAGATCGATTGTCTGAGCTGTAGAAGATTACAAAGTACTGAGAGTGATTTAGGCCAGACAGTAATATTGTGAAAGTATTTTGAAAATTTTTCGGCGAGGTTCGGTCTACGTTGCTGAAGAATTACGCCGAGTGAAGACTAAGTGCAATTGTGTGCTGCAAACTATGCCAGCAGACTAACATGCGTATGTGTGCTGGACATTGACTTTGAGCAATTACATCGTGTTGGGACTTTAAATAGCTTTGATTAGATTTTTTGAAGTGCGCCACTCTGCACGTTTTCGTGTCCATTCCGTTCCGTACTAAGAAAACAGTGTGACGCCGAAACGAATTTAGCATATTTGTGAGAGTTGGTGTTTTAAGGCGAGCAGTGATTTTGAGAACAATTATTTTGTGAACTTTTATTTCTTTCAATTCGCAGTTAATAGGCTATTAGGATTTTGAGAGAATATTATAACGGTGTGTTCTGCGTAAGAACTGGTGCAATTATAAAGAAGAACTAGCTGAGTAGCCAGCGTTGTGCGGATATGTATTTATTCCAGTCTCCTATATTTCCATCTTATACCTCCCACGCCGTCTCTCAATCTGCTCCTCCACCTTCTACTTCCATCTCCTCTTCCTCTAATATCATCTTCTCCTTTCCTTTCCTCCGCCCCTCTCTCTGTGCACTCTTCCTTCCTCTCTCCATGTCAATTTCCTCCTCCCTTCTCTCTCTCCTTCTCTTTCCTTTTCCATCCGTCTTCTCGTCTCCTCTCTGTTGTCCATTACCTCCTCTTCCTCTCTGTCCATTTGTTCATACCCCCTGTCTGTCCACCTCCTCTTTCGCCTTCTCTCTGCCCTTCTCTTCCTCCCCTCCGTCTGCGCATCTCCTTCTCATCAATTTCTCCCTCTCCCCTCTCTGTCCATTTCCTCCTCCACCCTATCTACGTTATTCTACTCCTCCCCCCTTTCTGTCCCTTTCCACGTTCCTTCCTTGTCCATGTTATAACCCTTACCCAATAGGAGTTTGGTGGTTCTCATCACCAAAGTATTGCTTCCAGATCGTAAATAATACACTCCTGGAAATTGAAATAAGAACACCGTGAATTCATTGTCCCAGGAAGGGGAAACTTTATTGACACATTCCTGGGGTCAGATACATCACATGATCACACTGACAGAACCACAGGCACATAGACACAGGCAACAGAGCATGCACAATGTCGGCACTAGTACAGTGTATATCCACCTTTCGCAGCAATGCAGGCTGCTATTCTCCCATGGAGACGATCGTAGAGATGCTGGATGTAGTCCTGTGGAACGGCTTGCCATGCCATTTCCACCTGGCGCCTCAGTTGGACCAGCGTTCGTGCTGGACGTGCGGACCGCGTGAGACGACGCTTCATCCAGTCCCAAACATGCTCAATGGGGGACAGATCCGGAGATCTTGCTGGCCAGGGTAGTTGACTTACACCTTCTAGAGCACGTTCGGTGGCACGGGATACATGCGGACGTGCATTGTCCTGTTGGAACAGCAAGTTCCCTTGCCGGTCTAGGAATGGTAGAACGATGGGTTCGATGACGGTTTGGATGTACCGTGCACTATTCAGTGTCCCCTCGACGATCACCAGTGGTGTACGGCCAGTGTAGGAGATCGCTCCCCACACCATGATGCCGGGTGTTGGCCCCGTGTGCCTCGGTCGTATGCAGTCCTGATTGTGGCGCTCACCTGCACGGCGCCAAACACGCATACGACCATCATTGGCACCAAGGCAGAAGCGACTCTCATCGCTGAAGACGACACGCCTCCATTCACGCCTGTCGCGACACCACTGGAGGCGGGCTGCACGATGTTGGGGCGTGAGCGGAAGACGGCCTAACGGTGTGCGGGACCGTAGCCCAGCTTCGTGGAGACGGTTGCGAATGGTCCTCGCCGATACTCCAGGAGCAACAGTGTCCCTAATTTGCTGGGAAGTGGCGGTGCGGTCCCCTACGGCACTGCGTAGGATCCTACGGTCTTGGCGTGCATCCGTGCGTCGCTGCGGTCCGGTCCCAGGTCGACGGGCACGTGCACCTTCCGCCGACCACTGGCGACAACATCGATGTACTGTGGAGACCTCACGCCCCACGTGTTGAGCAATTCGGCGGTACGTCCACCCGGCCTCCCGCATGCCCACTATACGCCCTCGCTCGAAGTCCGTCAACTGCACACACGGTTCACGTCCACGCTGTCGCGGCATGCTACCAGTGTTAAAGACTGCGATGGAGCTCCGTATGCCACGGCAAACTGGCTGACACTGACGGCGGCGGTGCACAAATATTGCGCAGCTAGCGCCATTCGACGGCCAACACCGCGGTTCCTGGTGTGTCCGCTGTGCCGTGCGTGTGATCATTGCTTGTACAGCCCTCTCGCAGTGTCCGGAGCAAGTATGGTGGGTCTGACACACCGGTGTCAATGTGTTCTTTTTTCCATTTCCAGGAGTGTATGTGCATCAAATTTCATTGAAATCGTTCCCGGGGTGTAAGATGAGCTTCTTAGCGGTGGATTTGCCCGAATACAGTCATGTCAATTTCTCAATTATTTAACACATTTCACACGTAGTTGTACGCACATTTTCGCATTATCCCTAGTGAATTTCTCCCTGCAGTTTCATTTTCACGCAGCTAAATGGTTATGAAGTCGTGTTTCCGAACTATGTGTCGTACAGTAAAACATTTTTCTAGATACATTCAGCGGTATATAAGGATACTGTTTGCGAGAAACCTTTTTAATATATTTTAGTGCAACTGCGAACTGCTTGACAAGTAATACTTACACTCCCGTTTCTTCTCACGGCCTTACTGTATAGGTAACATTCACTGTTCTCCTATGGTGGATTGAGGATTGTTTGCTGTAAAGAAGTGAAAAATTAAAACGTCATGGATGACGCCGCAGTTTTGCATGCATAACGATATTTGACGTCATGTCTCGTGCACTAAGTGCCGTTCAAAGATATAACTTTGCTGGTACGTCCAGTGGTATATGTGAATATTCTCTGAATAAAAAGTCGCAAGTTTTGTTGAAATCAGTCCAGCGGCTTAGGAGGAAATACATACACATACACAGGTACGTACCTCTATTTTTATAACATGTATGGATTTATAAACTGCTGGTTTATAGCTTAGCAGTCAAAATTATGTCATTATGGACAAGCTTTTTAATATATTTAATGTAAGTGCGAACTGCCTGGCATGTAATAGTTTCTTTCCCGTTTCTTCTTACGCCATTACTATACTTACGTTAGGTAACATTCACCGTTCGCCTATGGTGGGCTGAAGGTTGACTAAGAATCTGGATATTTAGTAGAACGGCACCCCCGCTTTGATGCTAAAATACTTAGAAAGTATCTCTAACCAACTTCCGAAACTTTGTTGTTGGAGACTGGGTTCAAATTATTCAAATGGCTCTAAGCACTATGTGGGGCTTAGCATCTGAGGTCATCAGTCCCCTAGACTTAGAACTACTTTAAATCTAACTAACCTAAGAACATCACACAATCCATCCCCGCGGCAGGATTCGAGCCTGCGATTGTAGCAGCAGTGAGGTTCCGGACTGAAGCGCCTAGAATCGCTCGGCCACAGCGGACGGCAGACTGGGTTCACCCAGTAGTTAGGGTTGCGTACCAGGGCAAGTGAGATACTAAAACTAACGTGGGGAACAGCTGCGTGTCGGAAGTCCGAGACATATGCAGCACACTTAGGACTTCGTGACAGGAATGTACAGGGGAGACTGTCCAGCTGCCGACAGTAGGAGTATCCTGCCGACGCTGTGAAGTGGGCGGAAACGTGAAGGCCGCGGTGGAGGTGCAAATTGTTTTATGCTAATTGGAAGTAATCGCTGGCGGTGCGCGGCGCTCGCTAAGCCGACAACGGAGTGCCGCAATTTGCAGGATGGGGTGAGCACTCTGCCCCCGCTCCGTCTCTCCGCCTCCGACCCCGCCGCCTCCGCATCCTAAGAGTTGGCGTTCCGCCCCCGCCTCCGCCGTCGACTTCATTTGGCTTTCATGGAATCTTCTTAAAAAATGATATGCGGTCTTGCGCGGCGCCTTCGCTCCGCGGAGCCTTCGCACGCCTTTTTCCCTGCGCCAGTAACCTCTTTCCCCGGCGGCGCGGCGGTCTAACCCGGCGTACACCTCGCCCTTAAGCTGCCTAACAGGCCAGCCCCGTGTGCTCTGCCTGCGCGGATAAATATGTAAATCACGCCGCGAAATTGCAACTGCAACCGAGTTTAGCTGGCAGATACTTTTTTTAACGAAGAAAATGGGCGGCGGAATTTCGTCTTAAGCCTGTATTATTCACACTCGCATACGAGATTGCACCCGTTCTTCCTCCCTCATCTCTAGCGCTGATACGTAATCCGAACACGGCAGGTGAACAGCAATTTTTAGAGTTTCCATTCGCTTCAGTACGATGCTTTTCAATATCGCAATCTCTTTGGATACAATCTCCGTCGCTTTAAACTTGATTACAATTGCTAGTGTGGCTGTATCGGGATTGCTAATACGAAACAGGATTTTATCTGCAGAATAGTTTTCAAATTAGACCTTGTGTGTTACAAAATAGATGGTACGTTATGCTCTGCCGGCTACTGTGGGAGTCAGCACCGACTCAAACAAGAAAGGAGAAAAGCTGTGATAGCCGCTGGCAGGAATCCAAAATGATCTCTACAAAACACTTCCAGATTAACAGAATAATTTCTAAAAAGGAAACAAACATAACTTGCTTCTTGTGCTTCTTATGCCTCCTACACGCAGACACTTTGCATACTAGAATGAAATTTTCACTCTACAGCGGAGTGTGCGCTGATATGAAACTTCCTGGCAGATTAATACTGTGTACCGGACCGAGACTCGAACTCGGGACCTTTGCCTTTCGCGGGCAAGTGCTCTACCATCTAAGCTACCCAAGCACGACTCACGCCCCGTCCTCACAGGTACTGGCAGAAGTAAAGCTGTGAGGACCGGGCGTGAGTAGCGCTTGGGTAGCTTAGCTGGTAGAGCACTTGCCCGCGAAAGGCAAAGGTCCCGAGTTCGAGTCTCGGTCCGGCACACAGTTTTAATCTGCCAGGAAGTTTCACTTTGCATACTATTCATACTCGCAGAATGCAGGGTAAGTGTCGTCTTGATATTACTCAGTAGTGATGCTCTCCAAGTCTGAGACCGAACTACGCCAACCAGCAATGGGCGGCTAGTTGACTCTTTTAGGGTGCGTAGCACAACGTGTGTACCACCATTCCTCCTTGCCTAAATGCAGGGCGGTACAAAAAATATATCACTTAACTGATAAGTCCTGACTCAACCAGCATGAAAGTGTTGGTGTGCGTCGAACTACCCATTGTACGTAATGCGGTAGTTCCCACTACAACCGAGAGGGGCCAGAAGTAACATTGCTCCCAACAGTCCGACTGTGGGGATTGTTATTTCCAGTGCTGTACACAATGTTACCAGCTTCCACCCACTGTGACCGAATGTGCCATTGTTTCCGCCTTAATGTGCTATTTTGTTGGTTCAGCCTTTTATTGCAGTTAAGATAATGACACACATTGAGAATCACCATAGAAATCACGGTTCTTAGATTATTCTGCGGAAGGCGACTATCTCATGAGTAACTCAAGACTTCAAAGTATTTACCACCATGCATCAACGTTCCTCCACTACATTAAATACTGTATGCAACATCGCTTAGTTTTACGCATTTGGAGCGTTGTTTGTGCTGTACAGTAGCATGAGAGCGTTAATGAATATGATATACATAATTCGAGACGTTTTCAGTTTCCCTTTGTAATGAATTTCTGTAGGGAAATGGTAAAAGATGAAACTAGGACAATAGTCCATTCTGAAATACCTCCAGGTAAGCTTTGATCAGACGAAGATACAGATTGTAGTGAATCTTCTGCCAAATACTGCCATATAACTTTAAGAGTGGTGGTACACATAGCCGGCCAGAGTGGGCGAGTGGTTCTAGGCGCTTCAGTCTGGAACCGCGCGACCGCTACGGTCGCAGGTTCGAATCCTGCCTCGGGCATGGGTGTGTGTGATGTCCTTAGTTAGGTTTAAGTAGTTCTAAGTTCTAGGGGACTGATGACCTCAGATGTTAAGTCCCACAGTGCTCAGAGCCATTTGAGCCATTTGGTACACACAACTCACCATCACTGTTTTCGAAAAACTGTTTTGAAAACCATCGTAATGTCAGTTAATGGTATATCGTCAGTTTACGAAACTGTTCAAATAAAAGTGTGGAATATGGGTCGACATTTGTCTCACATCCCTGTGCCTGAAAAACTTGAGTCAGCGTTGACAGGGGGCGCTGAACTCTTGAAACGTCCCCTTGGAAAAATTATGAATGACTCTGATGGTAGACTTCTACATTATTAGATACAAAGACACCTGAGTAAAACTGAACGTACTCAGATAGTTCTCTCTTTACTTACTCTGATCATCACTGACCCACAATATTTTTTTAGCGCAACGCAATCTGACTTTCAATAATCCTTACAAAAGAATGGCCCTGACTAACAATAACCTATACCTTTCATAAATCACTTACCTCAAAAAAATCTTCGTTACTCGAACTACTGCAATACAGCGAGCGCCAATACTGCCAGATAATAAAAGATTCTATCTACTGAAGGCTCTAACTACTGATAAGCATAGCTAGCAAATGAAAAATTTTGATAGAGTTCAAACAATATATTTACCTTAATAATGTTCAAAAGTCATCATATATATAAATATATCAATTCATGACATCCATCTTTACAAATATCCTTTTTCTGGCGTACACACGTCCAGATCGTCCGCTTATGGTAACCTCTCAAAACTCTGGCATCTCTCTCTCCACATCCACCACTGCTGGCGGCTCACCTCCAACTGCACAATGCTACGCGCTCTTCACATCCAACTGCCCAACACTACACAAGCGAATATTCCAACAATGAGTCTAACCAGCCACCGACTCCACACAGCAAAGGCAGTGATTTTCATACAGAGCGCTACGTGCCGTTACCAACATAAAAACCTAAACAGCCTGCTTACACTCTGTCTTCCTTGCGGCGTGGCGCTGCCCGCTCTTTCCATCGGCGCGTGTTTCAACGTCTTCACGATGCCGTTTGCCAGCGCTGCGCTGGTCGGTCTGCAATCGACTCTTTACGACTGCAGACGTTAAAATATTTTTGTTACTTTCCACTATTTTCCGATTTTACCGGATAGCCGTGTGCGTTAGCACGTCGCTTCCGATGTTCGGGAAGCTGAGTTGCACCCGAGATGGAATCCGTCCAGCGGATTAACACCAACGATTCTATTAAATAATTTAATTTTTCTTTTGACTCATTTCTATTACTTCCATTTTCTTATTACTGATAACAATACTTGTTTGCATTATGAAACAATTTATATTATTGAATGAAGAATAGTAAAAGTTCCGCCCTGTTTTTAAAATACACTCCTGGAAATGGAAAAAAGAACACATTGACACCGGTGTGTCAGACCCACCATACTTGCTCCGGACACTGCGAGAGGGCTGTACAAGCAATGATCACACGCACGGCACAGCGGACACACCAGGAACCGCGGTGTTGGCCGTCGAATGGCGCTAGCTGCGCAGCATTTGTGCACCGCCGCCGTCAGTGTCAGCCAGTTTGCCGTGGCATACGGAGCTCCATCGCAGTCTTTAACACTGGTAGCATGCCGCGACAGCGTGGACGTGAACCGTATGTGCAGTTGACGGACTTTGAGCGAGGGCGTATAGTGGGCATGCGGGAGGCCGGGTGGACGTACCGCCGAATTGCTCAACACGTGGGGCGTGAGGTCTCCACAGTACATCGATGTTGTCGCCAGTGGTCGGCGGAAGGTGCACGTGCCCGTCGACCTGGGACCGGACCGCAGCGACGCACGGATGCACGCCAAGACCGTAGGATCCTACGCAGTGCCGTAGGGGACCGCACCGCCACTTCCCAGCAAATTAGGGACACTGTTGCTCCTGGGGTATCGGCGAGGACCATTCGCAACCGTCTCCATGAAGCTGGGCTACGGTCCCGCACACCGTTAGGCCGTCTTCCGCTCACAGCCCCAACATCGTGCAGCCCGCCTCCAGCGGTGTCGCGACAGGCGTGAATGGAGGGACGAATGGAGACGTGTCGTCTTCAGCGATGAGAGTCGCTTCTGCCTTGGTGCCAATGATGGTCGTATGCGTGTTTGGCGCCGTGCAGGTGAGCGCCACAATCAGGACTGCATACGACCGAGGCACACAGGGCCAACACCGGATATCATGGTGTGGGGAGCGATCTCCTACACTGGCCATACACCACTGGTGATCGTCGAGGGGACACTGAATAGTGCACGGTACATCCAAACCGTCATCGAACCCATCGTTCTACCATTCCTAGACCGGCAAGGGAACTTGCTGTTCCAACAGGACAATGCACGTCCGCATGTATCCCGCGTCACCCAACGTGCTCTAGAAGGTGTAAGTCAACTACCCTGGCCAGCAAGATCTCCGGATCTGTCCCCCATTGAGCATGTTTGGGACTGGATGAAGCGTCGTCTCACGCGGTCCGCACGTCCAGCACGAACGCTGGTCCAACTGAGGCGCCAGGTGGAAATGGCATGGCAAGCCGTTCCACAGGACTACATCCAGCATCTCTACGATCGTCTCCATGGGAGAATAGCAGCCTGCATTGCTGCGAAAGGTGGATATACACTGTACTAGTGCCGACATTGTGCATGCTCTGTTGCCTGTGTCTATGTGCCTGTGGTTCTGTCAGTGTGATCATGTGATGTATCTGACTCCAGGAATGTGTCAATAAAGTTTCCCCTTCCTGGGACAATGAATTCACGGTGTTCTTATTTCAATTTCCAGGAGTGTATGAAGTTCCTGATTGATTCAATGAGTTACAGTATCATCGCCCAGTTCAAACAGCTACGGATAGAAACATGAAATTCGGAGAGGATGTTGATCTTGTACTTTAGGCATTGTTTAAAAATCTATATTTCGAAATTTCACCCCTAAAGGTGAGAAATAGAGGAAGAAAATTTTCATGAAATTGTGTCGCTGTTAAAGCAGTTTTGAAGCCAAAAGTACGAAAATTGGTTTTTTGTTACTCGGTCAGAAATTAAATTCAACACCCAAGAGGATGAAATAGGAGACGAAAGGTTTATGGAAATATTATGGAAGCATTTTTGAACCTAAATGTATGAAAGTGTTTATTGCTTTCGATCATAAATTTAAAAAATGTGTCTCACTGTTTTGGTATTTCACTCCAATGCGAGCGAAATATGGGGTGGTAATTTTTGTGAAAATATTTCGTAACGTTAAAACATTAATAATGCTAGGCAGGCATAGTGTATTAGGAAGGGATTTTTGCAAATTCTACCCGTAAGTAGGTGAAATAGAAAATGAAAGGTTTTTTAAAAGTATGCTTCTATTAAGGCAGTTTTGAAGCTAAAACTACGAAAATTGATGTTTGATCCCTCGGCCATAATTTACAAATACGGCTTCCAGCATTTTTGGAATTTCACCCCTAAAGGGGTCGAATAATGCATGGAAGGGAGTGTTAAACCATTTCTAAAGCTACAGCTATGAATATTGGTAATTGACATCTAGATTAGAAATAAACAAATGCGTGCTTCAGTGTTTCTGGGAATCCAACTCATAAGTGGGTGAAATAGGGGATGAAAATATTTCATTACGAAATCAATATTGGTTTTGGGCAGAAGTACATTCTTAAAAGGCAATGTTTCTGTGGTCTTAAATAACGCGAAAAGTTTGGGTGTTTCAGTTTGAGAACTAAATCAAAGAAAGCTGTTTAACCGTCACTACGACAAATCAGCTTTGTCAGAACTTTATAGAAAAAGAAAGGGATCCTTCATACATTAATTTTTCAGTAGGCCTAATATCCGTTTCTAAAATTATTTTGTTGTAGTTACTACGCCAACTAATCATTACTGATTATGAAATAGATACAAGGTTTAAAAGCGATTCCCCTTTGAGATTAGAGAATTCATTACCGGATGTAAGACTGTCAGTAATGACTTTAGGAACACTTACTCGATTTGTCAGTTCCTTTTTTTAACTCGCTTTGGAAAACTTAAATTAAACAAAACCAATCAGCTGCGTAAAGGATGACCAGCTCTTTCATTGAGAGCAAATTTACAAATGAGTTGTGGGCATAGCAACATACATAAAAATATCTATTACATACATATAAATATCTTGTGAAGCACTTACGGTATTTGTCTCTTTCATTTTTTAACTCGCTATATGAAATTAATTTAAATTCGAAGGATACTTTAATTAGACAAAGACTATCAGCCATGTAAGGGGTGACCAACTCTTTCACAAAGTGCACAATTTCAAGAGTTGTGGGCATAACAACATACAAATTCTATTACGTGAAAACAAAAAGCTAAAAAGAAACCTGTGTCGACCATATAATATGCGCGAGCGAAGCAGCAAGCGCTAAGCTAGTACACGATAAAGTATATAAAAAAGTGGGATGTGCCGGCCAACATGTATGTCGATTTTAGGCGGGTTCCCATATAGGACTGGGGTAAAAGACAAGTCTACTATAGACGCTCCGCCTCAATGACACGATTTGTGAACATTTTGAAAACGTTGTGACACTTTCACATAAATAACACTACAGTCGAACAGAAATGGCATCCTACCGCCCTATGAGTCTAACACTGCCACAGTTTTTATGTTGAAATATAATCTGATCGGCAAATTGAACAGATTGTATCAATCCAACTTCAAGCCAAAAGCTAGCAACCGATACTCCAGTCAGTCCATATTTGTAGAATGTGTTGATTAAAATTTCAACAATTTAAAAGGGAAATGGATAGGTTAAATTTAGAAATAGTGGGAATTAGTGAACGTCAGTGGCAGGAGGAATACGATTTCTGGTCAGGTGAATACAGGGTTATAAATTCAAAACCTAATAGCGGTAATGCAGGTGTAGGTTTAATAATGAATATGAAAATTGGAATACGGGTAAGCTACTACAAACAGCATAGCGAACGCACTATCGTGCCAAGATAGATACGAAGCCCACGCCTACCACAGTAGTACAAGTTTATATGCCAACTAGCTCTGCAGATAACGAAGAGATTGATGAAATGTATATTGAGATAAAAGAAATTATTCAGATAGTGAAGAGAGACGAAAATTTAATAGTCATGGGTGACTGGAACTCGATAGTAGGAAAAGAAAGAGAAGGAAACGTAGCAGGTGAATATGGAATGGGACTAAGGAATGGAAGAGGAAGCCGCCTGGTAGAATTTTATACGGAGCATAACTCAATCATAGCCAACACTTGGTTCAAGAATCATAAAAGAAGATTGCATACATAGAAGCAGCCTGGAGATACTGGAAGGTCTCATTTAGATAGCATAATTATAAGACAGAGATTCAGGAAGCAGATTTTAAATTGTAAGACATTTCCAGTGGCAGATGTGGACTCTGACCACAATCTATTGGTTGTGAACTGTGGATTAAAACTGAAGAAATTGCAAAAAGGTGGGAATTTGAGGAGTTGGGACCTGGAAAAACTGAAAGAACCAGAGGTTGTCGAGAGCTTCAGGGAGAGCATTAGCGAACGGTTGACAAGAATGGGGGAAATAAATACAGTAGAGAAAGAATGGGTAGCTTTGAGAGATGAAATAGTGAAAGTAGCAGCGGATCAAGTAGGTAAAAAGACGAGGGCTAATAGAAATCTTTGGGTGCCTAAAAGGAATACAAACGTCTCAAAAATGAGATCGACAGGAAGTGAAAAATGGCTAAGCAAGGATGGCTAGGGCACAAAGGTAAGGATGTAGAGGTATATATAACTAGGGGTAAGATAGATACTGCCTACAGGAAAATTAAAGAGACCATTGGAGGAAAGAGCACCACTAGCTTGAATATCAAGAGCTCAGATGGAAACCCAGTTCTAAGCGAAGAAGGGAAAGCAGAAAGGTGGAAGGAGTATACAGAGGGTCTATACAAGGGCGATGTTCTTGAGGACAATATTATAGAAATGGAAGAGAATGTAGATGAAGATGAAATAGGAGATATGATACTGCGTGAAGAGTTTGACAGAGCACTGAAAGACATAAGCCGAAACAAGGCCCCCGGAGTGGACGACATTCCATTAGAACTACTGACAGCCTAGGGAGTGCCAGGCCTAACAAAACTCTACCATCTATTGAGCAAGATGTATGAAACAGGCGAAATACCCTCAGACTTCAAGAAGAATATAATGATTCCAATCCCAAAGAAATATGTGAAAATTGCCGAACTATCAGTTTAATAAGCCACGGCTGCAAAATACTAACACGAATCCTTTACAGATGAATGGGAAAACTGGCAGAAGCCGACCTCGGGGAAGGTCAGTTTGATTCCGTAGAAATGTTGGAACACGTGAGGCAATATTGACCCTACGACTTATCTTAGAAAATAAATTAAAGAAAAGCAAACCTATGTTTCTAACATTTGTAGACTTAGAGAAAGCTTTTGACAATATTTACCGGAATACTCTCTCTCAAATTCTGAGGGTTGCAGGGGTAAAATAGAGGTAGCGAAAGGCTATTTACAATTTGTACAGAAACCAGATGGCAGTTATAAGAGTCGAGGGCACGATAGGGAAGCAGTGGTTTGGAAGGGAGTGAGACAGGATTGTAGCCTATCCCCAATATTATTCAATCTGTGTATTGAGCAAGCTGTAAGCGAATCAAAAGAAAAATTCGGAATAGGAATTAAAATCCATGGAGAAGAAATAAAAACTTTGAGGTTCGCCGATGGCATTGTAATTCTGTCAGACATTAAGGACCTGGAAGGGCAGCTGAACGGAATGGACATTGTCTTGAAAGAAGGATATAAGATGAAAATCAACAAAAACAAAACGAGGATAATGGAAAGTAGTCGAAATAAATCGGGCGATGCTGCTGGAATAAGGTTAGGAAATGAGAAGCTTAAAGTAGTAGAGGAGTTTTTCTATTTGGGGAGCAAAATAACTGATGGTGGTCCAAGTAGAGAGGATATAAAATGTAGAGTGGCAATGGCAACGAAAGCGGTTGTGAAGAAGTGACATTTGTTAACTTCGAGTATAGATTTAAGTGTCAGGAAGTCGTTTCTGAAAGTATTTGTATCGAGTATAGCCATGTATGGAGTGAAACGTGGACGATAAATAGTTTAGACAAGAGGGGAACTGAAGCTTTCGGAATGTGGTGCTACAGAAGAATGCTGAAGATCACATAACTAATGACGAAGTATTGAATAGGATTGGGGGGAAGAGGAGTTTGTGGCACAACTTGACTAGAAGAATGGATCGGTTGGTAGGACATGTTCTGAGGTATCAAGGGATTACCAATTTAGTATTGGAGGGCAGCGTGGAGGGTAAAAATTGTAGAGGGAGGCCAAGAGATAAAGACACTAAATATATTCAGAAGGATGTAGGTAGCAGTAGGTACTGGGAGGTGAAGAAGCTTGCACAGGATAGAGTAGCATGAAGAGCTGCAACAAACCAGTCTCTGGACTGAAGACCACAACAACAACAACAACAACAACAAAATTTCCACCGTTTGTGATCTTCTTTTCATTACAGAAGATGAGCCATTCTTTGATGAGGAAGGAAGGAAATGCCAATTTGATGACTATTGGGTATATGTAACGTTACGTAACCTTTTCATGTGGAGATCGAAGGAAGCACAGCACGCGAAGACGATAAGCACGTGTTCCTTATCACGACTCATCGGATTCTGAGGATTTTCGAACAGTTGGCAACAGGGACACGTGGCATCACAGAGACAGATCGCACAGACAGTCAACTGTAGTGCAGAGAGTGCAGACCGACTGGTGACGTCATTGACTCAGAAGAACAGTGTAACAAAAAACGTGTGCGCTGATCCGTAGAGAAGTACTACATCACCGCAGAAGATGGCAGAATTGTTCGCTTGTCCCTGACTAATGGACAGATGACAAGTGTTGAAATCCAGGTAGAGGACATAGGCGTTGATTCACCACGAACCGTCCGCATCAGACTGCTGGATAGTAATCTCGAGTCACCATTCGTTTATACTATCATTTCGGCGGTAAAATACGACAGATCGACTGACACACTCAGTGCCATTCTATGATGTCCAGTAGACATTTGGAGACCCATATTTCTCCAGCTCTTAGAATCATGGAATAGTTATTTAAGGATGGCAGAAAGGTCGCCAGTTTTTGGCAGTAATGGTAAATGGCGTTGTCATACTATTCATGACTAAGGTACCAAGTGGAAGATTAAAGAATAATGTAAGACCCCGAGAGTGTACGTCGCACCACAAATGCTTGAGCACTGAACGGACCAATGACTGGCCTGACAGATGCCCTGATAGGTGAAGTATGCGATTTCATACCAGCGTCCTGTAGGCGGCCTTCATGAATCACTGTATCATGTGTTCCAGCGCGTGGCTGCCTTTCACTTGACAGCACCTTTATGAGGACTTGTGTACATCAGCTAGGAATCATGTTTTATTCAGCGATGTGTCGAGTGACAAACACGTACGCTTGCGGCACTAGTCTGTATCCACGCTCCCACCACGACAGTATTCTAGATTTTTATTTTTCTTGCCGACGCTACATCGAAAAATATGTTCATAAAAATCCCAGATCAACACTGACGGACCAATCGAGAAATCATGAGAATGTGAGCTTTCTGGAAACGTACAGTCAATGAAATCTGCGAAAAGACAGAGAAAAATCAATGTTAAGGACCGTTCCGGTGGAGCGTTCTTTAGACAGGTAGTAGACATATATGGTGAAGAGAATAGGCCTTGCCATTGACAAAAGATGCCATGTAGAGTCAACCAAATGTGAACACAGAGAAAGTACCATAAACGTTTGAGGTGAATGGGCGACGGTCTGAAAATTGTTCTTCCAGATATACTAGAGTGTCATAAGTAATGCTCCTAATTACTAGATCATATGATATTTGTTTACTTCCATGTCGGACCTACTTGCTATTTCCGTCGTCAAGGGATTTCACGTTATACAGGCTGATTCAGCTAAGTTGTCTATCTGTATTATTTAGGTGATAATGGGTATAAGTGTAGGTATTTTTTTAGTGACTGAGGACAGGCAACTGGATAACATTACCGGTACATCAGAGGCTACTTCATCTGCAGACTAATAACTGTAGCTGTTAGGAGTAGTATATTTTTAAGTTGGTTAGTACCTCGAAGTACGTCTGGCAATAGCAATCCATTAATGCTTATTTTCTTCTGAACACCATGCCCGATGTTGAACAGTGATGCTTGGACGCAAAACGGGAAGTCTATACTACAGACGTAGTTCACTTAGTGGCACAGTTACTACTCTGCAGAAAACATCTGGTAGTAAGTTTTGTGATGTGTTTGCGTGAAGACTGACACAGAGAAAAAACAAAAAAAGTGTGTGGATCAAATTACAGCGTATAAAAATAACTCTACTTCTGTCCGTTATTATTGAACTATTTAAAAGAAAGTAATGTTGTAATCACTAATATTAATTGCAAGACAGTCGTCAGTTCCCGACGCACAATATCTTATCATTTCTATATGGACTACAGAAATATCAATTTCAAATTTTAAAATGGAAATATGTGTTATCTAGTCTTAGTATAGTAAATATGGAAGAGACGAACTATCTGCGTTTTACTCTCTGATCCTCGACATGAAAGAAACCTGGAACGTAGGATTTAGCTTTCTTTTTGAATATCAAACTGATTCTATTTTATGCGGAGATTCGTGTAATTTTACAGGACTGTCGCGTTCACCTGTTGGGTAATTCCATCTGAGGAAGTTAAGAGTCTATTAAGGAGTTCTGAGCAGTTGAGTTAATTTATGAAAGTTATGAGCACATTTGGCTCCTCGTGGTTGGAATTTCAACCGAAGCCGCGCGGGGTTAGCCGAGCGGACGCGTGGAGGTATAACGTAACCGCCAAAACAAAAAAAAAACAAAAAAAAATTATAATAATAATAAATTGCCGGCACGGTAGCTCAGCGTGTTCGGTCAGAGGGTTTAGCTGTCCTCTGTAATAAAAAAAACTGAGTGAACGGATCAAAGAACAACCTGGACGGATGTCATCGGACGTCCGCCACGAACAAATTCAACGAACAATATAGAACAAAATGAGATAAAAAAAAAGCGGTCTAAGGCGCTGCAGTCATGGACTGTGCGGCTGGCTTCGGCGGAGGTTCTAGTCCCACCTCGGGCGTGGGTGTGTGTGTTTGTCCTTAGGATAATTTAGGTTAAGTAGTGTGTAAGCTTAGGGACTGATGACGTTAGCAGTTAAGTCCCATAATATTTCACACAGATTTGAACATTTTTTTGAACCGACTGGTCGTCAAGGGCACGCCGTCTCAGTATGATTCTCCGGTTAAATACGGTAACAGTTCTGCTTTTCTGTTTGCTACGGCCTTAAGGGAACGGAAGATTTGTGGAAACAGAAATTGATTTTTAAATAATAACTAGACTGAATGTGATAAACATACAAGTGTTTTTATTTCAAGATTTAGAGATATACAATGTACAATTACGCCAATAGCTACGGCAAAAATAAAGCACAAAGCAGAGTGATTTTAAATGCTTCCACAATATTCCTTTTATAAGACGACGTGTTCTAAAAACCACCGCATTTTGCAGAAGGGTACACTATTGCAGTCACCGTTGTAAGGACGTCTGGTCAGAAGGGAGTACTTCCATATCGTCGGACTCAACAAAAGCTAAAAGGTATTTTAAATTCTCTTCGTTTTTAAACTTGAGCACAGACTTTATCTTTGAGCTTACAACTGACAAATAACCTCTGGTAGCATCAGGCCAACAGTTAATACCTTTCCTTTCTATCCAGCGACCAGGAAAGAACTAGGTGAGCACTTACCAAGCCACACGTGAGTAGTGAAGCGAGTACCAATTGTACTGATGTCATGTATTTCAGTTAGTACCTCGTCTATGAAACTCTTAAGGTGACCATTGGAGTTGCTTATCACAGATTGCGACCAGTCATGATTAATATAGGGACCTGTAGTGAGAACATAGATAGCAGCTTTTCATTAGAAGGCCTCAATTTTCCGAGAAAATTGATATTGAAGTTTTATCTGCACCGCTTGTATCCACAACGTTATGTATGTTTCACGCAAGCGAACGTAATGCAGTGGTTGAGGTTCACGGCCATCACGCTGGCGACACACTTTCAAATACTGTCCACTTATGTTTTTTTTTGCAGTTTCATCGTACAGAATATTATTAAATAGCATATGTGATGCAAAATTATTCAAATCTAGTCATTTATGTCGAAGTAATTTCTTTAACAAATCAGTCATTAGAGCACACTTGATTTTCAAATATGTATTCCGTTTGTTACAGAGTAGATTACAGAATAGTCTTCCTTACTCTCTTTCTGTGGATATAGAGTGCTACGGATAGAATCTGATAGGAGAAACAGATACACAAATTCGTAGAACACCACACAAATTTTATGAACGCATATTTCGATGGAATAATTTTTAGAGTGTACGTGCTTGCTTTTCTTTCAGCTACAAAGATGTAACGGTAAAGTGTAAGTCTGCCATCAGCACGGATCAATTCTCTACACATATTTTTCTTCCCCCACGTATGGAAGAATTATAGATTTTTAAGAACTCTTCGTATAGCCTTTTGTGAACTTCCCCGATATTTTAAATTTATGAGTAAACTCTTTTATAAACACTCCAACCATATTTCCAATATAGTTCTTGCCCGCGTAAGAAAACGTAAGTGAATATCTTTCCTAATACAGTTATGGTGCCGCGCGGAGTGGCCGCGCGGTTTGAGGCGTCATGTCACGGACTGCGCGGCCCCTCTCGCTGGAGGTTCGAGTCCTCCCTCGGGAATGGGTGTGTGAGTTGTTCTTATCTTAAGTTAGTTTAAGTGTTGTGTAAGTTTATGAACCGATGACCTAAGCAGTTTTGTCCCTTAGCAATTCACAAACACACAGTTATGGTATACTGTGCTGTGAAGGAATGACTGATCTTTTTCAAAACGGTTTTCATTTTTTGTTCTGCAAGGGATCTATAGTACGTCGATTGATACTGGTATTAATTACATAGTCGAGGTCAAAATTAGGAATTAGTATTTAACTAGATTTCTTCCGCAGCTGGTATTGCTTCATCCATCTTTGTCCACTGTTTGCAACTGTTCCAGTACTTGGAAGTCTAACTACGATCTACAATCGGAGTACACATTTGAAGGAAGTGTGCTGCAGTGATTGGTTTCTTAATGAACTTATTACGTAGAAAATGACTGTTTCTGAATAATTTTGCAAGCCATGTACTATGTAATGGAATTCTGTACGATGAAGTTGAAAAAAAGTACACGATTTAGTATTGTTCCCATACCGCCAGCAGGTAACCGTGAATCTTTGCTGCTACGCTAAGCTCGCTTTTGCGAATCGTGATTCAATTTACACATATAGTAAACAATCCTGTTTGAGAAACATCCGCAACTTAGCATTACAGCAGAGGTCGAAAATACCGCTTCTGTTTTAATGGTCCTTTTATTTAGAACACGACAGGTTTCGGACTCCTATAAGCCGATAATGAGGTGTAAAAAATTTTGCGCTGTGTCCACGAGTGCCGCGGTGGATGAGTATAAGACGCGGTGCATCACCAGCGAACACAGAGCGCGAAGTGAAAGTTCGGTAGCCGGATAATCAGAAGAGGTCCTTCTGCAATATGCCTAAGTCTCATAGAAATTAGTGATTAATAAGTCTGACGGTCCCCTCATCAGCTGTGCAGTATTTCCGACGTTGCGGTGGAAACAACAATCCCGTAGGTAGTTACACATAACTGATTGACCATTCATACAGTATAACAGGTGTTTACATACAGATTTTCAAGTATGAAAATGTAAAAACTGAATGAAAAGTTGAAGAGTCCGCAATAGATACGTAGGCGGCTATGGACACACTACACTCCTCCTAGTTGCTTAAAGGTGTTGTAGGTTGCATATCGCATTCACAGATAACATAGTTGCACCACTTTGTACTTCACACTGATGTGCAATCAGCATCAGCTCACACAGCTGTGTGCAATCTAAAAATTGAAGTTAACTAACGATAGTGCATCGGGTATGCATATATTGTTGCTCGTTGGTACTGCAAATAGCTCTTACAGTCTGTGAATGATGTCTAGGGTGACCATAAAATGCTCTTCTTCATTCTGATGAAACATCCCTCATTTTCAAATAATTGACTTCGTTCTTGGTCACCAAAAGTCTTTAATTCTTACCCTTGAAACGTTTCGCTGTACGACATCCTCAGATCTGTAGTACAAGAAATTACATAAGAATGGATGGAAATAGCTATTATACAGTAACAAGATGTAGCGTAAGCATCGGTGACACGTTAAGTCGAATTATGTGCCTTAATGCAATTGATAAACAGTATTTGCTCAAAACTGATCTTCTTACGTAATATAAAAGGCCAAACAAGCTCTTGCAGTGCGGTGTATTAAAAGTGAACATGATAAGCCTTCAGGTGACGTTAGAAGCAAACACCATATTTCAAACTATAATCTCTCTGATATATAAATTTTGAACTGCGAACGATTTGTAAAACATTCTTACAATTTATAACCCGTCCTTAATTGCCCTTCACAAAGCAATTAAAGTATCACCTTTCAAAACACTGTAATTGTCTGCCATTGCGATGTAGACGTTTGAAATGTACTCAGAATTTCCTTCTACTTTTCTCTGTAATGATGAAATAGTTTGGCGGCGCATTTGCGAAGTCACCCTCGCGCTGGCTTCAAAGGGAAAGGTGTCGTACTCGGGAAAAACCAAAAGGCCAGAGCCTGGAAGGCCACGTGAGGTGTAAGGTGTATTAATGATATCACACTGTCACCACATTTTAAACAATTCTGTCCAATGCCACCGTGGACGAGTAACACGATGGGCAAGTCGTCGCATTTCGTCTTACCCACATTTCATCTTTTCTTTTAACTGCTCTGCGATGGATGTCAGAACCACAACGCCTGAAATTATGGGTGGCCGAGAAACGTATTTCAGGCACAACACTGTTCAATTTGACACGAAAAGGCCTTAGGATGTGACATAATGTGCGTCTTTGTGGCGTGGATTCCCACACACTTCACGGTCTAAAACGACGGTTCGCAGTGTGATGAGCTGGACAACTTTTGACACTGCTGACACACAGCGGTGGTTCAGCCGTTCTCTAAGGATATCATTGACTTGCAACCCCACTGAACATGAACGCTCCTCTGTGGAGTGTTGTGCAACAGCGGTGTTTGTTCCAGTGTGCAGCGTGAAACCGCTAGAGACTGTTTAAAGAGATCTGATGGAATCTGAACGCGAGCCGAAGCAGCAAAGCGTACTTCTGCTTTTCCAGCCCTCATGTATCAGGCCGTTCTATGGCCTGTTCGTGGAGGGGTGTGGCATTGAAACATGCATGAATAAAAACGGCAAAGGATCCCACTATGACTCCCCAGTTAGGTAACACACTCAGTGCCGCCTGCTGCCTTTGTAGAGCACTTTAAGATTGCTCCTGTACAGAAACGACCTGTGACTAGAATCCTAGTTGACTGCAGGCGGGCTATACTGCTGCTCTTGCACCTACCTACTACCAGGCATACGGTATCAGAGGGTTGTCAAACGGATGCCTGCCTGTAGGGTGTACTTGGTAGTATGCACAGAAAACAAAGAGCATATTATCTGATGTGATATACACGTCCACGATTGTATTCACTAGATTCTATCAATTCATTTTTTTAGGGTACGTAATTTATCTCAATGTATCACCAAGACTTACGCAACATCTAGTTACTGCATTAAATCGCCTTTCATTCTTACGTTATTTTTTGTAGCACAGATCTGACAATACTGTTTATGGAAACACGTCAGGAAAAAAAATCTTTTGTCCAATAAGGCAAAAAGAAATTATTTGAGCCAAACATGGTCGCTGACCCATTGAAGAATTATTATCCAAAGTACAGTATGGCTACCTACAATTGAGTATACGAATGCAAAAAACTTTCAACACTGCAGCACTGAAAACCCTTATCAGTGTGGAGTGCAGGTAGTATGAAAGAAATAGTGGGAGCTCTCTTCTCCCACCAAACAATAATCTACATAGATATGCTGATAACTTATTGCTACCTTTTCCTTTTTTTATTAAAGAACCTAAAAGAAACCCATTCGGTATTTTGTAGCAGGGAAAATGGAAGAGCATACTCAGCCAATGCACTGATGAGTGTTAGAACGTGATTTTGATGCTACTGGCACACCATTATGGAGTAATAAGTGGAGCATAGTGTAGGGGTAACGTGTTTGATTAATAATCGAAACCTCCTCGGTTCTGGGTTAGAACCCCACCACCACTTAAATAAAAATCATCAGCAGTAGCGGCTGAAGACTTAGGCATAAGAAGTTACCCTCATTCAAAACAGAGGTTCAGGTCTCTCTCTAGCCTTTAGGGTGGAAACTACCTCCAAAGGCACACAGTGTGTATTCGCAGGCCATGTGGCTCGTACCGAAAAAGTTTTATGATAATATCTCCATTGGAAAAACATTTTGGACTAGGACTGCATTCAAATCTCTGGCAGGAGACTGGCAAGGTGGGGATCACCAGGAGAGTAAGAAGGGTGACGTTGTACGAATCGGGGCGTGGAATGTTAGAAGCTAGAAAATGTGGAAACGGAAAGGCTACGGCTTAATCTACACATAGTGGGGATAAGTGTTGGATAGAAGACAAGGATTTTCGGTCAGATGAGTATAGTGTAATGTCAACAGCAGCAGAAAACCGTACAAAGAGAGTAGGATCGTTATGAATGGGAAGGTAGGGCAGCGAGCGAGTTACTGTTAACAGTTCAACGATAGAAGTGTTCTCATCAGAAACTACAGCAAACCGACAACGACACGCTGACGTCAGAACAGAAGATGAAGAGATGGAGAAAATATATTAGGATATTGAATGGGCCATTCAGTACGTAAATTGAGGAAAAAATCTAATAGCTATGGGGGACAGGAATGCCGTTGTAGGGGAAGGAAAGGAAGAAAAGGTTAGAGTAGAATATGTGCTCGGTACTAGGAATGAGGGAGGAGTAAGGTTAATGGAATTCTGCAATAAATTTCAACCAGGCGTTAGTGCAAGCAATAAGATAAGTTATTTCTGAAGGCCACAGATGCTGTCCTTGCAAGCTTCTTGTGCCTACAAGTAGATAGGTTCAGGACCTTTGTCAGCCTTGTATTAAATTTTGTCAGACTGCTTATCCTTCTACTTTTGTCCGAGGGACAATCGCGGAAATCCTTCCACCACTATCTTTACTTTGCCAACCCTGGCTTCTTTCACGCTTTTAATGTTAATTAACTATCTTGATTAGTGAACGTAAGTTGTTACTTGTTAAAAATCGTGGTTAACTGGAAATAAACAGTTTTGTGACTCTTAGCGCATTCTATCATTCCAGTAGGTGGAAACCTGATGAGCTGATTTTGGAGAATTCATATTAATGGGAGAATGGTCCTGGCCGAATGATACAGTCACTTGCATTTCTATTGCGTTATATACAGATTTCAAAAGTGCTTCAAATGGCTCCGAACACTGTGGGACTTAACATCTGGGTTCATCAGTCCCCTAGAACTTAGAACTACTTAAACCTAACAACCCTAAGGACATCACACACATCAATGCCCGAGGCAGGATTCGAACCTGCGACTGTAGCGGTCGCGCGGTTCCAGACTGAAGCGCCTAGAACCACTCGGTCAATGCGGCCGGCTACAGATTTCGGGTCACTGGAAGTTCTTTCTCTGTGCCGACGTAAATTCCGGGATAGAAACTTCATAGTAGGTACCCTGTACCTTATTTTTACACCCAACCTCTCACACGCTCCGACGTGAATTGCTTCGTTGCCAGTGCGATAAATCACCAGCAAAAAAGCTGAAGATTTATGCTTACAGATTCAACTTCGAATTAGCGTTTTTTCTGACTAGCTGATCTCCTTTTACTCTGAGAACTAAGTAAACAGTAAAGGTAAAGGAGTATATTGCGTGTGTTGGTCATTCAAAGTTTCCAGCTTTCAAACTCACTATTCAAAAAATAGTGAAAACGAGCGACATGAAAGTTTCTGAGAAGAAATAATAACAGCTATAATAATAATATAGCAGTTATAATTAAGTTTGGCATATTCCATCAGCTAGTTGATGGTTATCATAAGTTGTCTGTTCAGTCCTAAGAAACTGCAGTATGAACTCTGAGATTTTCTTAAGATTCCTGTATTGAATGGGATTCTGTTCCTTTTCAGTCGCACTAGAGAAGCGTAAAAGCAACTTTGTTTACATATACCACTTTTCTCCGAAACGCGGTCCCATGGCAACACTTCAGTTCGCTTTAGGAGGAGCATAATATCACGGAGCTAGTGAGACACCGATGCCAGGAGCACTCTCTCACTGATGCAGTAGCAGAAAGCATATCAGTTTGCACACAGAGCGAAATATAAGATAAATTTTTGTATTTGACATGTAATATGATCTTCCTGCAGTCGAAAAATAAAATTCTTCATTGTCACTTGTTACCTATGAATTGTTCAGTATATTTCTTCAAAGTTGCAATAAAATATTCAATGAGTCTGGAACGATAATTCATCTTCAGTCCAGGAATTAAGTCTACGCTCATAGACCTGCCAAACAAATTGTGATGTTTCCAAATTTCAGATTTTTTTGTATTATTCTCACACTTTGGTGTTTTTACCCAAACCTTGCTGAACCAATGAGTTACAGGATGACAACTAAAAGAGTGTAGGCTTTATTCTACGCACTTACGGAAATACGTTACTAATTTGTACTTCGATTCTTACTGATAATTACAATTATTTGAATATATATACAATACTATATTAACATTGTAAATGTAAGTAAAATATCCTGTGATTTACGTATTTGCGCATTACATGTTTACATCCATAACTGTGTAATGATAACATTATTCGTTCATAAAGTATGTTCGTCATGTTATTTAATGTTCAGATGCATACACAACTAGCTACTCAAGAATAACGTAGATTTTTTATGTTACTTTGCTTAAGATAAGATCAGTTTAGAATTGCTCATATTTCCGTTGCCGCCATTTCAGAAAATCAGTAGTGGTACGCTGTTGGTGGTGACGTTTCCACAGAGCACTTGACGCTGTAGATAGCGGTTTTTCTAACTAGCTAGTTCATTAATTCGTTTATGCAGAACCGCTCTCAATGCGAGCGATGGATCCTAGCTGGTTAGAAAACATTCTAGAGCGCAAGAATACTTCCAGTTGTCAAAGAACTTTGGGAGTCCACATATTATTGCAAAATATCTTGTTCGGAGAGAAATTTAGTTTTTAGTAAGAATTACAGTATGAGTTATGAGGTAGAGTTACATGCATTAATTGACTCAGATACTAATGAGAGTGGTAACATTTTACCGATGTCATTTGTTGTAATAAATGTGGTTTTAAGAGGTTTAAGGACTGTCTCATCTCTAACAACGCGTTTCCTGTTATTTGCATTATCGTGGTGTTAATTTAATACCTGGCTTTATTGCGATATAGAGTAGTGTTTTCTAGTGGCTTTTTTTATGCAATATCGATTTTTCATAGTCAGACGACTGTACCGAAATGAGGTTACTACACCAATGTTACGTTATGTGGGCTACTTGTCAATCAGTTGGAACGCAATTCAGGTCTTTATAGTCCATCCTAGTGACTGGAGGTCTGCTGGACTTCGGTGTTCACTTACGTAAACAAAAACAGCTACAGCCGTTTATGTAGTTAATAGTTGATGGCTGGAGAGACAACATCGTGGTTACTTCAGAATCAGCTAACACCTGAAGACAGTGCACTGAAACCTGAAACACCGAAATGAGTAACCATAGAATAAATGACATCATAAGCACGGCTGTATGTTTTTCGTTGTTTTTACGCCGTTCACATCGTCTGAATACTTTTGAGCATCATAGTACTCCAGTCAAGTCTCCTTACAGTTTATATTGAGTAACTGATTTTACTGAAAGATTAAATGGAAAACACACGAGCCAGACAGATCAGATAACTCAAAGTAATCCGAAACCTTGGTCCGGTATTCAAGAATAATGAATAATCTGTTAAATAGTAGCCAAACGTGTGTTCTTTCTTATCACCATATGTCCACAGAGGAAAACACAGAAATGTCTAGTTACGATGTCCAACTACGAAGTCTTGCTTTACTATTGATAAAAAAAAATTCAGAAAATCTACCATTTCCCTAGGTGTTAGAAAAAATCTTCATCACCAAAACGTTTCTAGATTTCCCAGGTGCAACAGAGAAGGACAAATATCTTAAAGCATGAGTAAAACGTTGAAATAAATTTTGTTATCCATGTTGTTTCTCCTGTTTGACACTAAAATAATAAGTTGTTGGTAATGAGAAAGTCGGCAAATGGCGCAGGTAGTCTGAAATAGTTAAGCAATACAATTAATTCCGGATCTACTTAAAATCAAAGTAAGCTAGAACGTTAAGTGTAACGGCAACAGCAATGATGAAATTTAGCAGGAACGAGAATAAAGAAGAAGAGATTAGAAGAAATTTCAGGGGAAATTCAATACAAAAATCGAAAGGATTCAGCTTACAAAAAAATAAGATCATGTGGCATCGTAGAAACTATGACATAAATTTATTTAACAAAGTTACTGTCCTTAAATAATGGTACATAAGTGCTGAAAATGGTGACACATACCAGGAAACACTGCAAGATAATTTTCTGTAAACTTTTGTAGCTGCTAAAAGGATACTGAACGCATTTGAAGTATATCCTTACGGAACTATTCAGAAAATTTAAATGGGGAAATGAAGCATTAACTCAATGGATATCTGTCGAATAATGTATTTAGGAACATTTTAAATACTAATTTACTAGTTTAAATATTCATTAGTGGGATGGCTAATCTCGAAATGGGGAAATTAAGAGTATTGAGATATTTGTGTGAATCGACACAGATTGAAATTCGCATTGTTAGGAGTACGAGATATATACAGGGTGATCCATCTGAAGTTTCGGATGAGATTATCTATAAAACTATACATCGGATAAAAATAGTTGGTAAGACAAGTTTGTAAGCTCAGAGGGGACATCAAATGATACTACACGTGACCTCCAGCACCCGCCCCCTTGGAAGAGGCGGGGGCAGCTTTTGAATCTTAAATGGTAACACCCATTTTTCTTGCAGATTCGGATTCTCCATAAAAAAGTAATCAAGTTTTGTGTGAACCATTTTTTTTTACCATTGACAGATGGCGCTGAAATCAAGAGAAAAGTGAAATTGCGGAAGAACTCTGATATATTTATAATTATCCAGAAAGACGCATCAAATCGGAAAAAAATGTGCACCAATTCTTTCGTTATGCCAAATTAAGCTATTTTTGCACAAAATGTACTCTATCCTACTTTTAGCGTTACCCAGGAACAACGACATGGACCTTTGTAGAATGATGTTCCCATTGGGTGCTTCATTAGTGTGAGTCCTCTTGCTTCTCACAATTTGGTGTGCTTAATTAATGAAATTAGGCACGGAGAAATTGACAAAATTATCCCCATTTGCTTCAATGCATAAAGTCAGTCGTCTGCTAAAGTTGTACATAGTTCTAAGGACCACATACCGTGGTATGGCTGCACACGCTCTTCGAATGCGTTGCTCCATATCGTTTCTGGTTGTGGGTTGTCCTTTATAAACAATGTTTTAAAAATAACCCCACAAGAAAAAATCAGGAGATGTCAGGTCTGGTGAACGTGGAGCCACTCAATTGGTCCGCCGCGTCATATCCACCGACCAGGATACCATAAATATAAAACGTTCCGCACATTTTTAGCATAATGGGGAGCTGCTCCGTCCTGTTGGTGCCACATTCTTTGCCTAGTTTCTAAATCAACATCTTCCATTAGCTCCAACAAATCACCGCAGAGAAGGTGTAAATAAGATTCCCCAGTAAAATCTCGGTCAAAAAAAGTGCTTCATCGGTGAACGTAACGTATCTAAAACAATCATTGTCACCTCTTATCATTTCCAGTGCCCATTGGCAGAAATGCACTCGTATTTGGATGTCTTTCGGCGTTAGTGCTTGTGGCAGTGTGATAAGATACGCATGATATTTATGTGCCTTCAAAATCCTCAAAACAGCTGATTTCGGTATTCCAGTTTGTCTCTTAATCGCACGGCTACTAATTTCAGGATCCAGCTGCACACAGGCGAAAACGATAAGTGTACGAGCATCATTTTCATTGCATTTGCGATGACGAGGTAGACGTGCATGTATTCATTTCGAAATTGTTGGGTGCAATTTAGAATAATGTTTTCGCTTGGATATCGTCTGTTTGGGAAACGATCCGCATACAATTGCGCAGCTGCAGCGTAATTGTTATGGCATTCACCTAAAATTAACATATCAACAATTTCTGTAGGAGGATTGTGAGCCATATTTCGCCAAAGAATAATTTACTTTCGGCAGTTGATGTTTACGGTTCACAATCCGAAAGTGAAGTGACGTCTGATGGCATTGCACCAGTCATAGTTCGTAGTTTGGCCACGGTAGCGCCACAATCGGGTGAGTAATGCACTTGTGAAGAGTTCGCTAACGAGATTTTAATACAATTCCGCCTCCCTCCATCAAAAACTGTGGCGGGTAGGAGACATTTCGTAAAACAATAGCTTAATTTGGTGTAATGAAGGAATTGGTGCACATTTTGTATCGATTTGATGCGTCCTTCTCAGATCATCTTAAATAAATCGGAGTACTTCCCCAATTTTAATTTTTCTCGATTTCAGCGCCATGTGTCAATGGTTTAAAAAATGTTTCAGACAAAACTTGATTAGTTTTTTTTATAGAGAATCAGAATCTGCAATAAAAAATCGGGGTTTCCATTTAAGATCTAAAAGTTGCCCCCGCCCCACCCAAGGGGGCTGGGGGGTCACGTGTAGTATCATTAGATGTCCCCCTTTGAGCTTACGAAGTTCTCTTACCCATTTTTACCCGATGTATAGTTTCGAGATAATCTCATCCGAAACTTCAGATGGACCACCCTGTAGATTAAAGGATTAGCAGAGGATAGGAAAAAAGTGTAGGACGACTCCAAATTCATTTAGTGGATAACATTTGGAAGAGGGAGGAAAGATGTAATTAACAAGATAGCCAAACTTTCCTTTGTCAGCAAGATCAGTGCCAAAATTTGGTTGGTGTCTACTGCAGTAGCGTGCAAGCCAATGGTATCTGCGTACCGAGAGGCTTGTGAAAAGTTACAAAGTCTCACCATAACTTTTTATCACAGCTTACCAGGTTATAAGAAGCTTGTATGCACAGAAATTACCATATCTTGATCTATGATGCAGAGGTGGTTCCTAAAAGGGCAAATCTCTGTTAGTGACAGGGTAAGCCCGTCTTAAGTAATTCTTCTTTACATTTACGATTCCCTTAAGCAGCACGGATAGGGACTACAGTGCCTTTTAAGGCACGGGTCCCGTAAGCAGCGTAGATATTACTTTACTTTTAAGACATGACTTTCTGCTCGTAGCGCTTGGTGATGAGGACGCAATTCGAAGCAGGACATGACTAAAGGCAATTTTATTCCAGTGAATGAGTTTCCAGGCCGAAGACGTGTCTGGAGAGACGCCCCGGACGGAGGTAGGATACCAGCTTGAGTGTAGCCAGCCATACTGCCCGCCAACCAGGCGTGATGGTCTGGGGTATCACTCGTTTTCAAAGCAGGGCTCCTATTACAACTACCGCTTGCCGTCCCAGTCGGATAATTCCTTCGTAGTACGTTAGTCTCTTTACCGTCAAGGTTTTTTTTCCAAAATGTATTTTCACTTTGCAGCAGAAGGTGCGCTGATATGAAACTGTGTGCCAGGAAGGGACTTGACCCTGGGATCCTTGTCATTCCTGGCCAAGTGCTGTTCTGACTGAGCTACCCAAGTACGACTTACCAACCCTACAAAGTAGTTCAGTACTTTCGTTAGTACCTTCGTTCCTACCTTACAAATTTCACAGTAAGTCTCCTTCTCCCGTTGCGGTACTAGAACTCTCAGAAGCAGGAAAGTTTCTTGGATGGCTCATTTGTTAAAATACTTCCCCCTGAATTGCAGATGTTCCAAATTCCATTCCCGGTCCTGTACATAGCTTTAATCTGCCAGGAAGCTAATTATTTTTGTTTGAGAGTTTCAGGGTTATTTCATCACTTTTTCTGTGATAATCGAAATGTCATAGCATCCTAAGGTAAGAGAGCGGCGCAAACAAAGTTTTGTTCAGCCATAACCTTCTTCGTACAGTTGTCCTCTTTGTACAGATCTGTTTAAAGAGGTGCAGATTTTGTCTTCCCATGTTTCGAAGAAAGTAATTAACTCCAAATGATGTCTGTTATAAGACAAGTGAAAAGGCACAACCTGAAGGATAATTAAGCAAGAATTATTGCCCAGTGGCAGAGACTTCTGGAGATTAATTTTTAAACAATTTCACAGTCAGCCTCAGCGGGTTCTGAATATGCAGCATTCCTGCCGGGCTGAGATCTTGCGCGCTAATGGACGCATCGTAAACACTGAACTGCAGCGCCGAATTGCAAATAAGTTCCGCAGAATCGCAGTGAGAAAGAGGATAATGTTTCTTTGGCGTCTTATTGTAAAGTTCTGCTTCTATCCCAACCTTAAGAACCACAACAACTTGTAACCCATGATCATTCTCACGTTACGCTGAATAGTGAGTCAACCTTTTGGGTAGGGAGACATTTTATATCCCGTGGAATAATTAAGGTATATAATTAGAAGTAAATACAACAAAAGTAACGAACGAAAACCGAAGCACATTCAACGGAAGGGAGCTGCTTGGGTCAGGTATGTATTGTGTGACCGGTTTGTAGGCCTACGAAACAAATCTTCCTGATGCCTATTTTTTTATGGTACTTCAGACCGAAGATTGACTTGATGCTACTCTGCACGATTATCCTGTGCAAGCCTCTTCACCTCTGCTCAAATAGCGCATCCTACATCTATCTTAAACTGTTTACTGTATTCAAGCGTTGGTGTACCTCTACAAATTGAACAACAAATTTCTTAGTCCCTCTATTCGATTCAGTACGTCGTCATTAATTATTCGATCTACCAGTCTCATTTTCAACGAACGTTTTATCGTAGAGAGATTCGGCAATTGCGTAGATATTTGATATAAATTTCATTTATTCTTCTGTCTCAGTTGCACGTTTGCACATTTTTAATTTGATTACATGTTTCAATCATTCTGGATAATCTTCAGATCTCAAACAAAATATAGCTAAATATGTATCAGCTAATATTTTACAATAGGTAAAAGAGAAAAGAATTGTCCATAAACTTAAAATTTACCTTAGCAGTAGCGTCAACAACTCGTCTTGTCTTCCAGAACCACGTATCAGAGTACTGTGTTTTGCAGCTGCGTTCAGTGTTTTAAGTAGGTATGTTTCAACGAGAATATTTAATAACTATACCTTCTATAATTTTAGCACTATCTCGCCTGTAAAACTTATGACAACTCTACGACGCCTTTCAGCTTCCTTTCGTCCTAACCCATAACCCATCTAACTTCTCTCCAATTCATCTTCCTCGTTCCTCCCCCCCCCCCCCCCCCCCCCCGTCCAAAACATAACTATTTAAAACATTGAAAGCAGTACTCTGATACGTGGTTCTGGTAGACAAGACAGGTTTCTGAAGCAACTATTGAGGTAAATTCTGCGTTTATGCACAATTTTTTCGTTTCTACTTTCTGTAAAATATTACACCGTACATGCTTAGTTTTATTTTGTTTTATATCTGAAGATGATCCAGAGTGATTGAAACATGTAATCAAATGAATAACGTTTAACTGAGACGGAACAATAAATGAAAATTATGTTTAAAGTTTTATCGTATCCAAAAATGGCTCTGAGCACTATGGGACTTAACATCTATGGTCATCAGTCCCCTAGAACTTAGAACTACTTAAACCTTACTAACCTAAGGACAGCACACAACACCCAGCCATCACGAGGCAGAGAAAATCCCTGACCCCGCCGGGAATCGAACCCGGGAACCCGGGCGTGGGAAGCGAGAACGCTACCGCACGACCACGAGATGCGGGCTATCGTATCTAAAAGAACCACAACAACATTCTTGTATGGAGATGTGTGTTTGATGTTGTAAGTTAGGAGGATTACGTTTCTTCTGAACATCTGACTTGAAGGGCAACATTGTGTATAGATGAACACTACTTTCCATAATTTTGAAAACTTCAAGCGATTACAGACAACGGAAAAGAAACACACTATAAATTAGCATTTTATTAGTTTCTA
Organism: Schistocerca piceifrons; assembly: GCF_021461385.2. Lineage (NCBI taxonomy): Eukaryota > Metazoa > Arthropoda > Insecta > Orthoptera > Acrididae > Schistocerca > Schistocerca piceifrons. Next base: position 363,754,208 of record NC_060144.1, on the reverse strand, counting down.
AATGTCAATTAAGCCCAAACAATACATGGTTAAATGCAAATATTAAATATTAGATTCCTCAAAATAGCCAACTTTTGCTTTAATAAATGCCTTGCATATTCTTGGCATGCGATGGCCCAATTTCGACAGGCCTTCAGTTGAAATTTCTCTCCATTCTTTCTCCAATACCTCTCATAAGTGTGCTCCACTCATGATACCCTGTTTTCGGATCCTCCTGTCCAATTCATTCCATAGCAGTTCGATTGGGTTACAGTCAGTAGACTGCGGAGACCATTCCATTATCGCTGGACCCACAAGACACGACCGCTTCCAAAGGCACATCGTACATCAAGCTGGCTTTCATCCCAACATGGCTGTTTCTAGGATTCAGCGTGGCTCCCTGGTGAAGGAAGGATCTTGCCTATTTTGTTCGAGTAGCTGCAGCAAATACCGGCAGGACGAGAAAATTCATCCCGAGGTTTCGTATGAACCTTCTGGAGTTTGATGGGACAAAGATGTTCACGTTGAAAGACCGTGTTACACTGCCATGTGGTTCGTACTTATGGTGTGTGTTACTGCTCGGGTGCTCATAGAAGGTTGCTCTGAAAAACAGTTACTTATAGCGTTTTCAATCTCTGGTGTATGGTGTGTCTGCGAGTGTCCATTAGTACGTAAAATCAAATCAAATGGTTCAAATGGCTCTAAGCACTATGGGACGTAACATCTGAGGTCATCAGTCACCTAGACTTGGAACTACTTAAACCTAACTAACCTAAGGACACCACACACAACCATTCCCGAGGCAGGACTCGAACCTGCGACCGCAGCAGCTGCGTGTTTCCAGACTTAAGTGCCTAGAACCGCTCGTCCACAGCGGCCGGCTACGTAAGGTCGTTTAACGTAAACTCCTCTCCAGTCTTGCAGACATGATGCGACTGACTGACGCGCGTTGGGATAACGTTCATCATATAGCCGGAAAGCCTCTGTTGCAATCCTTTGTGGGCTTCCCTGTACACGAGAAGCTTGGCGGTGCACTTTGCATTTGTATACCCTACCGCCGTTGTTCATTTTCGTTTCGAGATAGGCACACAAATGACTGAAACTACACAGAGTATGAAACTATGGAATACAAAACAGCACTGTGCTCTATCATTGTCTACGTAAGACCGTGGAGTTCTTTGTGTGCCACGTAACAAATGAAGAAATACCACTGGTAAACACTCCGACATCCCAGTACACAAAGCAAGCCCTTTGGCTGCTTGTCTGTGTTAGTTTGTTTACCCATGGTCCCGTTTCGGTGGCCCTAGCGCGTCAAGAGTCTCAGAGAGTTTGCAGTTTGCAATGTCCCCTTTACTCCTCGGTTAGCTTGTGTGGTCCAAACTACATACACCTTTCTCCACACTCTAGAGATGCTAACAAGCAAATGAAACGTTTTCGAACAAAACTTTGTTAGCAAAATACATTCACATGGTACACATATAGCAACCAACACAGAGTGTAACATACTTTTAGACACATCCTGTATTGTTCCCAAGGTAGCAGAGTTACTTCACTTAATTTATTTCGTTGGCCCCGATTTTGGTAAGTGTAGGGCATAGTCTCGTCTCAGCCATTCCTCAATACCTTCGTCTTCCTTCTGTTTAACATTTTTCGCATTGCAAACTGAATATTTTATGTTATTCTCAATGTTTTCCCGCCATATTATAGGATTTTGGGCTTGCGGATGTCAGTGGTAAAATTAATTCGATTAATAATCGCTATACGTAATATTGGGCGTAAACCTTTGAAGTGATAAAATATCGACGCCATCCGGCTGTAGTCACGAAATATGAAGGAATGAATAGATGTTGCACAAAGTGATACTATTGACCTTTTCCTTAAGTTACAGTACGGTCTCGCAGAAGTAGTCTGAAGTCCAATTCTGTAAAGCTGTAGTGCGTAAACAAACGCTCTCGAACAGTATAAAATAGATGCCAAAGGCATGGCGATGCAGTGAATCAAGTCAAAACTAACGTAGAAGTCTCAAATATCAACAAAATTAGGCGTCAGAACTCATTTCCGTAAATTTCTTCGTATATAACACCATGTCTTTTGCGGCAGGTTACTTTCCATGTATTTTCCATAACAACGAAATATATACTACCTGCACTGATAAAACGTTCCAAAACGTGGTGTAAAACAAAAGCAGTTCATATCCCATAAGTCATGGAGAGGAATAACCTATTTTTAGACATGCATACAACCTTAATATTAATGTCATATCGTAACCGAAATAGACTCATACGCTATCTATAGTCAGGTTTAATGAAGTGTGCCATAATCACACTGAAATATACGGTGACGCAATTGCAAACAGTCTTTGATCGTAATTTTTTCTTTATTTATGACCGCTATCGATCTATGAGATCACCATCATATGCGACTGATGATCAGATATAAAATAAAGAAAAAAATTTGCGATGAAAGACCGATATCAATTCCACAAAACACAGCTCAGTTTTGCATTTCAGATGACATTGAGCTACAAACACAGAAGTAATTTTGTCCAAAACGCTAAACATGAGCTAATCGGTATTTAAATATATGATAATCTGGAAAATGGTAGCTAAAATCTCTTAATGCACAATGTGAAGGCCACGATATTGCCTACCTTGACATTTTTAAAGACTTTTCATTGCAGTACACTTTGTGATGGTATCCAGTCATAGTTTTATTCCTATGATAAGCATTCAACCTCATTCTGTGAGCTTCTTGCTGATAATGACGACACATGATCTACGAAATCACGCTATCCACTGGCTCCTAGTGAATCGAAAGCTTATGGACTGCCTACTCCAGTAAGCCTTCTAGAAGCCTGCCCGGCTAGCCATGCGGTCTAAAGCGCTGTTTCCCGCCCGGCGAATTTGTGTCGAGGTCCAGTGTGCTGGCCAGCCTGTGGATGGTTTTCCATCTGCCTCGGCGAATGCGTTCTGGTTCCTATGTCGGCGATTGCTGCGCAAACACTGCCTCTACGGACGCGTACACCATAATTACTCTACCACGCGAACATTTGGGGTAGCACTCATTTGGTATGAGACGTTCTCTGGGGGCTCCTCTGGGAGCAGAACCGCACAATAACCCTGGCTTCGGTGTCGGGCGGCGGTGGGGTGGGTGGACTGCTGTGACCTGTAGTGGGGTTGTGTAACACTGAGGGCTACGGCAGCGAGAAGCCTCTCCGTCGTTTCTAGGTTCCTGGTTCAATACACAACACAATACACACCCTTTCTAGGGATTCTGCATGCTGATTGACCGTCAGCACAGTAAGGCAACTGGTGACATCACCTTTGACAGCTACGTCGTACTTATGCTTACTTTGCTCACAGTTATTATGTTTTGTATTTTCAGGCGTGTTGTACACTACAGCTGCTACAATTAAATTACCGGTTTGTGATCCTATATATTTAATTCAAACTCTTACGTTCAAAAGTTAACAAATGCACTAATATTTATTATGCAGTTTACCGAATTAATTGTTCTATGTGATTTGAAAAATATATGCACCTCACTTTTTAGCGTGATATCTGTTCGGCACGTTATTAATAGGGAAGAGCTGCCTTGCAACACTTTTCAAATTTTCGCTTCTAGCAAGCCCTGCAATAAAAGTTTAAAATATTTTCTTATTTCATTTTTAAAAGATGCATTTAGTTTTTATGTACTGCACTCTTTCTCGAAATTACAAAAATTACTCTGGGAAGTTACAGGTTTTCCGAATGTGAAAACATTTTGCAAGGTACATCATGGTCACGGACTAGGAACTACTGAGTCATCTACGTGTTACGTTGCTGTTGCACTACGCACCAATAATCAGTAAGTGAAATCAAATTAAGCAAAAGCATAATCAAAAACAAGTTACAAGTTAAATAGTTTTTCAAACTGAATTACTGGAAACCAACTCTAATTTTCATTCTAAAAAGAAGTAAAATGGTAAAGACCTTAAGGAAACTTAGTTAATTCGCAAACATCACATTTTCTTTGTAAAAGACCTTTTGTATCAACGTAAAAGACGGTGCACGACTGACGAAGTATGGCTTAACTTGCCACATGTTACGTAACTACTTTTTTAAGTACGTATAATTTTACTTGCTATAAAAGTCTGTTACAGAAGAGTTAACAATGTGCACCAATATTTTATGATATAACTATATACAGTATAAGGAAAGTATTATACACCACACAACTGGGTAGAATTCGAAATATTTACAAAAGGTGCACCAAACGCAAGCTCATGTCTAACCACAACAAAGACTGTAGTAAATGGTGGGAACAACTTATGGAGGTTTGAGCGCGCATTTCTTCATATGATTCTAAAATCAGTCAATAGACAGAGCGACGCACCAAAAAACGTTGTGTATTCCTAAGTAAACTGTTCCAGAAATAAACACTCTCCTTTACCCTAAGTCTCCGTAGGAAATCACACAATCCTCAGCTTCCTGTAAACAGTGAAAAACACAGTAATCAGGCTATGTGATCACAAGATAAAACAAATTATTATGTAACCGTAAAACATTCCTCATATGAACTGTACACACAAAAAACGAAATATATTACAGTAAATGCGTCCAGTCATAAAGAATATAGATTAATTGTGCAATACGTACAGCCTAAAATATATCCATCATATATCCCATACTTCAACAACCTAATTAATTGCTGTTCATGCTCATCTGCATCTAGGGCAATCTTGATCTAGGTGCAAATGTCCAGGACTGTACGCATTTGCGGTAAAATTGTACTTTTTCTATGTATAGGTTACTTGACGTATGTTTTATGAATTGATGATAGTTGTTTTTAGTTTATGATATTTGTGATCTCCTGAATTGCATATAAATAGCTGAAGAAAGTCTGCTGCTTGCTCTTTAGTAATAAGTGATACACAGCTGTTGTGCCCAATTATGATTTTTTACAAAGTCAGTATAATCACAGAAACATCTCGGAACAACAGTGGATCTTGATATGAAGAGATCGACCATATTACTTCCCAATTTAGCGGGAGCAGATACACTGATCAACCAGGATATCATGACCATCTATCTAATAGCCGGTATATCCACTTCTGGCAAGGATGACAGAGGCTACACGTCGTAGCATGGAAGCAATGATTCATTGGTAGATCGCTGGTGGCACGTGGCACCGAATCTGCACACTCATGTCACCTAATTCCTTTAAATTTCGGGGAAGAGCGGTGAGCTCTGACGCCACATTTAATCACGTCCCAGACGTGTTCGATCGGGTTCGTATCTGGCGAATTGTGGGCCACTACTTAATTGGAGCTCGCCACTTTGTTCCTCGAACCACTCCATCACCCTCCTGGCCCTGGGACATAGTGCATTATCTCGTTTAAAAATACCACTGCCGTCGGGAAACATGATCTACACAAAGGGTATACGTGATCAGCAACCAGTGTACCAAACTCCTTGGTCGTCATGGTAGTCCAGAACACAGTGGAGCCGCCGCCAGCTTGTCTCCATCCTGCAGTACAGGTCCTACGGAGCTATCCCCCTGGAAGACGATGGATTCGCATCATTGCATCGATATGATGAAGAAGGCATCGAGGTTCATCAGACCTTGCAACTCCCTGCCACTGCGCCAACGTCCAATGCCAGTGCCAATTCAGCTGTAGCTGCCGATTTCGTGGTGTTAACATTGGCGCGTGCATGGGTCGTCGGCTGCAGAGGTCCATCGTTAGGCGTGTTCAGTGCACTGTGTGGTCAGACACACTGGTGCTCTACCCAGAATTAAAGTTCCAGAATTAGTTCCGCCACCGTTCGATGCCTGTCCTGTTTTGCCAGTCTGCGCGCTGTCACGTCCGACAGCTGTAATGAGGGATGTCTATCCAACCCGACGACGTGCGGGCGTAGTTTCACGTTGGTTACGTCACGTGTTGAAGACACTCACCACAGCACTCCTCAGGCACCCTACCAGTCTTGTAGTTTCCGAGATGCTCTTGTCGAGCTTCTGGCCCATCACAATCGGTTAGACTCAGATAGATCGCGCGCCTTCCCCGGACAGCATGCTCACTGGTACTACATGCACAGTGCGTGTGGCAGACTGGCAGTTATTCCTCGTCAGGTGACGCTACTATCGCCTGGACGGGTTTATATGGATAGTAGGTAGGTACTCATAATGATCTGGCTGATCAATGTATCTGGATTCATTTTATTATGGAAAACTGGGGATTGTCAGCGGCACTTACTACGTAGATGATAATCAGTTTGTACGAACTTGCAACAGCGAGCATATAGAAACAGTTGAACGCGAATTGTCCCACAGTATTTGGTAATGGAAATACTGATAAGACTCCACTGGCAAATACACAGCCGGGCGGGATTAGCCGGGCGCTCTAAAGCGTTGCAGTTAGGACTGTGCGGCTGGTCCCGGCGGTGGTTCGTGTCCTCCCTCGGGCATGAGTGTGTGTGTTTGTCCTTAGGGTGATTTAGGTTAGGTAGTGTGACCTTAGCAGTTAAGTGCCATAAGATTTCACACACAGTTGAACAGTTGCAAATACACAAAAAAAGACGTTATATGCTTTGTATCGCTTCGGCAGTGACGTCGGGCAACACGGGAGCGCATAACCTTTCCTTTAGCACCATAAAACGTAGCACAATGAGAAGTACCTTCCACCAACTGCTTTATATTGTTTAGAGTCCTAAATGCAGATTCAGAGGCTACTCTCGTATTACACTTGCGAAGCGGACGAAGCCTGCCACAGCTTATTACAACGATGAGAGAAGTCTATCTGCTGTGAGGATCCTGTTGTTACCGTTTAGCCTCGAGCTGAAAGACAGCTAACTAATTGGGGGCCATTGTCGTGTTGTGGCAGCGGATAACAACTCAAGCACGCTGAAGACATAAAATGGGCTGTAGGCGATCGTGAATTACGTGCATGAAGAGGGCCACATCTGGTGCTAGGACAAAACGATAGAGGGGCAACAGCTTCACCAGTCTTCCACATTATCAGTAAAAAAAGGGTGGAAAGAGGGACAATGTGTAAAATATTCCTCTTGTATCTGTTACCTACTAATCAGTTTCTGGCTTATGAAACCTGCGACAGATAGCACTAACTAGCGCCAACCTAAACACTGGTGTTCAAATCAGACCTGTAAGTATGAAAATATTGCAAAATGCAATGGTACGTAAATAGCATTGGTCCACAAAAAATACGAACTTTTCATGTTGTACATTAATTTCATTCATTATTTTTTGTGTTTCTTAATTTGCTTCACTATTCGTGGAGAAGTACTCCGTCTTTGCAACCAAATGAAAAGCAGTTTGTTTCGTGCCTTACAGGTTTCACTACTTTTATTTGTGAAGCTTACATGTCTATTTTATGTATATGATGATTACGACGTATATTACTTAAAATTATGCTCATAGATTACATTCTTTCATGCCATTCTCCTTTTTTGCGAGGAATAAATTTTGCAGCAAGTTTTTCGTGAGATTGAAATGGTTCAAATGGCTCTGAGCACTATGAGACTTAACATCTGAGGCCATCAGCCCCTAAAACTTAAAACTACTTAAATCTAACTAACCTAAGGACATAACACACATCCATGCCCAAGGCAGGATTCGAACCTGCGACCGTAGCGGTGGCGTGGTTCCAGACTAAAGCGCCTAGAACCGCTCGGCCACTCCGTCCAGCCGACGTTAATGGCCAGGTCCATCTTTTCAACCACGAAACCATTAGGCGCGGTACAGATTGGCCCAACAACATGTGGAATGCACCGCTCAGGATTAGCATCATGTTCTCTTAATCGATGAGTGTCGCATATGCCTTCAACCAGACAATTGCCGGAGATGTGTTTGGAGGCAATCCGGTCAGGCTGAACGCCTTACACACACTGTCCAGCGAGTGCAGCAAGGTGGAGATTCCCTGCCGTTTCTGGTGGCGTTATGTGGGGCCGACGTACGCCGCTGGTGTTCATGAAAGACGCCGTAAGAGCTGTACGATATGTGAATGCCATCCTCCGACCGATAGTGCAACCATATCGGCAGTATGTCCTCATGGACGACAATTCGCGCCCCCATCGTGCAATAACTTCCTCCAGGGTAACGACATTGCTCGACTTGAGTGGCCAGCATGTTCTCCAAACATGAACCCTATCGAACATGCCTAGGATACATTGAAAAGGGCTGTTTATGGATGACGTGAACCACCAACTACTCTGAGGGATCTACGCCGAATCACTGTTGAGGAATGGGACAATCTGGAACAACACTGTCTTGATGAGCTTGTCGATAGTATGCCACGACGAATACAGACATGCATCAATGCAAAACGACGAGCTACTGGGTATTAGAGTACCGGTGTGTACAGGTCTCGCTGTGCGGTGGTACAACATGCAATGTGTGTTTTTCATAATCAATAAAAAGGGCGGGAAATGATGTTTATGTTGTTGTTTATTCCAATTTTCTGTACATGTTCCGGAACTCTTGGAACTGTGGTGATGCAAAACTTTTTGATGTGTGTGCATTACACTTATCACTGTGTTTTGATCATGTGTGCTTATAGGGAGGAGTTTTTGCAACTGTCGCTGTATGTTTATCATTTGTTTTATGTTTGTGTTGTTAACATTTTTCTCTTACTTGTACTCTGAGTTGCGTTTTACCTTTTTACAAGGCATCTTTAGTGGGTGTCCTGAACTATTACACGATCATTTCTTAATCACATGTACGGTATTGATTTAAAAGAGTTCATGAAATCTTGTAGTATGAGAAGGTGTGTGTGTTTGTGTGTGTGTGTGTTTGTGTGTGTGTGTGTGTGTGTGTACACCTTCTTTCTTTTATTTTTCTTTATTGTATTTCGATCTCCCCCCCCCCCCCCCCCCCCACCCGCCCGCAGAGGGTAGGCCGGCTGGCAGCAGGGCAATACGCCACTCTGCACCCTACAGATATAAAGTTAAAAAACATAATGAGGAGATATAACAATAAAAAAAGATCATTAAAGGGGCGACTGTTAGAAACTGGTACATGGCGAAAACTTTGTGAAGAAAACATAAAAAAAAAAACAAAGAGGTCAGTGATACTGATAATAAACACTTAGGAAAAATAAAGGCACAATTAAAAAACACGGCAACTGTAGGGGTTTTGTTCGCAGCACTGAACACTCACAGAAAACACAGCACTATAGAGTACGAAGGCTTATGGGTATGGTGGGAGGTGAGGGGTTAGCAAGTGGGGGAGCTGATGGACGGAGAGGGCACAGAAAAATGTGGGAGCAGGGCAGACGCGAGAAAGGAGTGTGGAAGACAATGGAGGGGAAAGGAAAAGATTTCGGGGGGAGAGAATGCACTCAAGGAGTGGATAGGTGGAGAAAAACAGGTTGGAAGGGAGGGGGGGGGGGGAGAGATGCTTCTTTCTCTTTCTTGCCGGTTTATACTTAGGTGAGGAATGGGATAATTTATTGGAATTTCTGTCTTTAATATTGTGACATCACGTATCAATATCACCCTATCGGCGTCACGAAGTTCGTGGTGGAATTACAAACTTCCGTCAGGCGTCGATAGCAGCCGCGCTGTAGCTGGCCAGCCAGTGGTGCGCACCCACTGAGCCACGGCTCCAGAGGCACTGTACCACGAGCGCCATCTGCCGCCACGATATAGGACCGCTGACGGCAGTCACTCAGCCTACTCGCTCTCAGAGCCCCTGCGCTAAGTGATGCTACACACTGCCGCTCAGTCACGGCTCTAATACGATCATTAATGCTTTAGTTCAGAGAGCTCGTACTTGTTGCACTGTGATAGCTGGACTCCGTTTCTATCTTCAGTATGTGTAGTGAGTCTTCTTCCACTTCGGGATTTTTTGTTTTTTTTGTTTTTTGAGTCTTCAGTCTTCTGACGGGTTTGATTTAGCCCTCCACAAATTGCTCTTTAGGGCCAACCTCTTCATCTCAGTGTATCAATTGCAACCTATGTCCCATTTGTTTGCAGGACGTATTCCAATCTCTGTCTTCCTTTACAGTTTTTGCCCTATACAGAGGGCACAGAAAAATGTGGGAGCAGGGCAGACGCGAGAAAGGAGTGTGGAAGACAATGGAGGGGAAAGGAAAAGATTTCGGGGGGAGAGAATGCACTCAAGGAGTGGATAGGTGGAGAAAAACAGGTTGGAAGGGAGGGGGGGGGGGGAGAGATGCTTCTTTCTCTTTCTTGCCGGTTTATACTTAGGTGAGGAATGGGATCATTTATTGGAATTTCTGTCTTTAATATTGTGACATCACGTATCAATATCACCCTATCGGCGTCACGAAGTTCGTGGTGGAATTACAAACTTCCGTCAGGCGTCGATAGCAGCCGCGCTGTAGCTGGCCAGCCAGTGGTGCGCACCCACTGAGCCACGGCTCCAGAGGCACTGTACCACGAGCGCCATCTGCCGCCACGATATAGGACCGCTGACGGCAGTCACTCAGCCTACTCGCTCTCAGAGCCCCTGCGCTAAGTGATGCTACACACTGCCGCTCAGTCACGGCTCTAATACGATCATTAATGCTTTAGTTCAGAGAGCTCGTACTTGTTGCACTGTGATAGCTGGACTCCGTTTCTATCTTCAGTATGTGTAGTGAGTCTTCTTCCACTTCGGGATTTTTTGTTTTTTTTGTTTTTTGAGTCTTCAGTCTTCTGACGGGTTTGATTTAGCCCTCCACAAATTGCTCTTTAGGGCCAACCTCTTCATCTCAGTGTATCAATTGCAACCTATGTCCCATTTGTTTGCAGGACGTATTCCAATCTCTGTCTTCCTTTACAGTTTTTGCCCTATACAGTCCCTCTAGTAGCATGTACACCATTCCCTGAAGTCTTAGCAGATGTCCTATTATGCTATCTCTCCTCCTTGTCAGTGTTTTCCATGTATTTCTTTCCTCTCTGATTCTCCGCGGAACCTCCTCATTCCTTGCCTTATCAGTTCACCTAATTTTCAAGATTCGTCTGTAACACCATATCTTAAATGCTACGATTCTCATCTGTTCCGGTTCCATGTTTCACTGTCTTACAATGTCAGCCTCCAAACGTACATGATGAATTTTAATTCCAGTCCTGAATCTTCGTTTTAGTTCCATCATTGCTTCTTAGATGTATAGATTGAAAACTATAGGCGAAAGACTACATCTCTGTGTTACACCCTTTTTAATCCAAGCACTTCGTTCTTGGTCGTCCAGTCTTATTATTTCCTCTTGGTTCTTGTACGTATTGTATATGACCCGTCGCCCCCTATAGCTTACTCCTATTTGTCTCAGAATTTCGGACGTCTCGCATCCTTTCACATTGTCCAACGCTTTTTTCCAGGTCGACATATCCTATGAATGTGTCTTGATTTTTCTCTAGTCTTGCTTCCGTTATCGACCTGAACGTTAGAACAGGCTCTCTGGTTCCTTTGCCTTTCCTAAAGCCAAATAGATCGTCATCGAACATCTCTTTAATTTTCTTTTCCATTCTTCTGTATATTATTCTTGTCAGCAACTTGGATGCGTGGGATGTTAAGCTGATTGCGCGATAATTGCACTTGTCATATCTTGCAGTCTTCGGAATTTTGCGGATTATGTTTTTCCGAAGGTCAGATGGTATATCACCAGACTTATACATTCCGCAAACCATCGTGAAGAGTTGTTTTGTCGCCACTTCCACCAATTATTGTAGAAAATGGAATGTTATCTATCCCTTCTGCCTTATTTGATCTTAAGTCCTCCACCACTCTTTTAAATTCTGATTCTAATGCTTTATCCCTATTGTTCTAAATCTTCTTCTTCTTCTATCACATCAGACAAACGCTCACTCATAAAGGCCTTCAGTGTACTCTTTCCACTTATCCATTCACTCCTCTGCATTTAACAGAGACATTTCCGTTGCACTCTTAATGTCCCCACCCTTACTTTTAATTTCACCGAAGGTGGTTTTGACTTACCTATATGCTGAGTCAGTGCTTCCGGCAGTCATCTCTCTTTCGATTTCTTCACATTTTTCATCCAGCCAACTCAGCTTACCTGCACATTCTGTTTATTTCATTCTTCAGCGACTTGTTTTTCGACATTCCTGAATTTACCCTGAACGTTTTTGTACTTCCTTTTTTCATCTATCAGCTGAAGTGTTCCTTCTGTTATTCTTGGTTTCTTCGCAGTTACGTTCTTTGTAACTATGTTTTTCTTTCCAGCTTCTGTGATTGCCTTCTTTAGAGACGTCTATTCCTCTTCAACTGTACTGCCTGCTGTGTTATTCGTTATTGCTATATCTACGGCCATAGAGATCTTCAAGCGTATCTCGACATTCCTTAGTACATCCGTAGCCCATTTATTTGCATATTGATTCTTCCTGACTAATTTCTTAAACTTCAGCCTACAAGGGTGAAACCTGCCACATGTGATCACGAAATGCCGGTGGTCAAAGCACACACAAAGGGTATGGGTAAATATTTAATAAATGAGCGAAGAAAGTGGAAAAGAGAAACAGGATAAGCAATCTCATCATGTAATGGTTTCCAAAATCAACGAAACTTCGGAAACAAGCAACTTACTTTCCGAGGAACACATCAACTTGTATTGAAAGTACAAATCATTACAAAGACTCATTTACAGTGGGTGATATAGTTGACCGTACCGACGTCATTTTATGCAACCCGTAATGTTACATCTTGCCTTTATAAACCACGTGCGAAATTTTCATATTCTCTGAGAAACTTTTTATAGGAAATTTAACATAGTTAAATTTTTTAGTGAGATACGTTTTCGCTGGTGGCCACAGTTTTATTCACGAAAAAGTACCAGAGTGACCAAATGCACCTCCAACCCAACACTCATCCCTCACGTCAGGTTTTCTAGTATGTTGTTCACGGCATTCCACTATATAAAATTTTCCGATTACGCAAACTATTCCCTATATTCCACCTTTACTGGTCTCTATTGATTTGGCTTTACGCCACCAGCTACGTCGACTGTTTCGTTAAAATATTAATTTAAACGTGCCAGTTAGTGTAACAGAAGCAAAATGACTTTCGTAAACGTTACGCTAAGACTAATTACGTTGGCGATTCTATCTGGAGTTAACCCTTATAACGGCAGTAGTTTCTTAGTAAGATGGCCTGACGAATACAGTGATGTAATCGTTTATTTTATGATGTTAAAATTCACAAAATTGTCAGGTAAAATTTACACAGACGTCAGTTCTACAACTTTTAAGTCCCCGTCTAAGCCGGTGGCATAATAAAACCAGTCAACGGAAACTTGTCTGAAATAATTCCTGCAGTCGCGTATTTATGGACGCTGTATACCAGTACAAAATTTAACCCCATTAAATACCCTACAAAAATGTCCTGTTTCTTTTCCTTTTTTAATGGACTTTGGACTATTAGTTTCCACATAGCGAGTGACAGAACATGCACGTGGAATTTGAAGGCCAGAAATAAGATTGTAGTTTTCATGAAACGACATCGGTGTGGGCACCTGCATCACGCTGTTAATGTAGGTCTCTAAGGAAAACATAAAATGAGCTAAACTGATGTGGGGAGTAACTGAGTTGACTGCATAATATTTCGGTCTGAATAACAACAACACAATTCCGCTACCAGCTCCAAGTCTAATGAACCACAATGTATTGGGAATTTTATAAAACCACACATGTGGACAAAAGCTATCTTTCGTAAGCGGTACTGATTTTGCCAAGCTACATTACTGAAAATTGCGTGGTGGGATGTAAACACACACGAATGAGTCGATAGCAAAATTGAGCCTACGAGCACCCGTTTCGAATAACCGCAATAAATGTGTCTTTCTCACCAATCCCGCCTACCCTCTTTCACCAGCCAATAACAAGTGCCCGCGAACAAATGAGTTCCAAAGCTATCCACAATCACAGTCTGTTAACCGCCATCGTGTTTGCTCGCTGAAAACATCTGAAAGCGAGAAAAGTAATCACGCTTCCGCCACGATTCAAGGAATCTCTGCACATCGATACTAGTTACATAACATATATGCAAGCTTCCAACAAAGACGAATTCGCAATTTCCTGAGACAGAGTTATGGAAGGTGACCGCTTGACAGGTAGTTTTGAAGGTAATGACAGCGAAACGAGGAGAAATCACTCAAAAGGAGAACTGAAATGTGGACCGTATGGGAACTGGAAAATGGCAAACAGGTATGATTTGAAACTGGTGTAAGTGAAGAATATTAAAGGTTTAATGGCCAAATGAATTGCTAAATAAAGAGCTACGAAATAGTACGAGTGAGGAGCAAAGTCTGTGCTTGAACTTACGAGAAGAAAGGGTAGATAGATTAATGGGACAACTACTGAGACATGTCAAAAGAGTAAACAGGACTCTGGAAGAAGCAGTAGATCGGAAAATTGTAACTGCAGATAAAGACAAGATTAAGGAAAGCAGACAATACCGGACGCTAAATGAAGTAGCTACGAAGGTTAACAAAATTTAGGAGAAGTGTGAAGAAAGCCTACATGAAACCGGTCGAAAGACGATAACTGGAAATAGGCATGATTTGTAGAAATTTGAGAAACTTGAGAAATTGAAAGTAACGAAGGAATGTTTTTGTGATTAACGATTTGCTAGGAACACATGATCTCAGGTGGTACTGGAGAGGTCATGAAATTGTGTGGCTACCCAGATGACAGAATCAAGGCCCCATGCATTCATCGCCTTAAGGGCAACGACTATGGCTTGTTTGGTGGAGCGCGAAACAGAACAGCATACCACGCTGTTACATAATTCTGGTGTGCAGCCAACAAAGACACCGCCGCTAGAGTTCTGGGTAGCTACCGTTCCGCGGGAGAACGAACACCTGCCGGTTGATGAAACTATAATGTTTGCTGTTACTTACGCGCTTTGATGAATGTTTAATGTTTACATTTCCATTATTTTGATGAGGACGGGTTAACAGGGTGCGATTAGCGCAACGCGTGTTTGAGGAACTGGGACGATAAAGAAGCATCCATTGTGATTACAATATGATGAGCGTCGATTACTAAGCTGTTCCTTTGTTTAAAACTTCATATTGAGACTCGCTGCTTCCATATTTAAGTATTCGTAGCTTTATTCCGTTTAATTCTTCGATAGTAGTTCCTATAATTGGAGAGTAATTTAGCCAATTTGTCAGCAATGTGTAGTTTAGTCACTAATTGAAAAAGAAAGTTTTATTTGTATCTTCGTCTAAGTTAGAATAAAAGTGTCAAATTAAAAGTAGTATACAAATGCGTTAACTGGTTGCAGATCTTTACCATTTATTTCTCACATAACGAAGTCTTATATTTAAAAATAAAACCGTTTAGGAAGCAAAAAAATGCTTCAAATGGCTCTGAGCACTGAGGGACTTAACTTCTAAGGTGATCAGTCCCCTAGAACGTAGAACTAATTAACCCTAACTAACCTAAGGACATCGCACGCATCCATGCCCGAGGCAGGATTCGAACCTGCGACCGTAGCGGTCGCGCGGTTCAGACTGTAGCGCCTAGAACTGCTCGGCCACCCCGGCCTGCCGGTTAGCGAACAGGAATAGTGTTACTATGAAGTGAAAGAATAAAATCTGTTCTTCTGGAAAACGGTGAGCAATACAGTAGACTCTCTATTTAGGCATTAAAATATATGGGAAAGGAAAGTTAGGTTTTAACGTCCTGTCATCGTCCAAATCATTAGACATCAAACACGAACTCGGAGAAGAATGAGACAGGTAATAAAAAGTGTCTTATTGACAGGAACCAACATCACATTTTCCTTAAGCGATTTAGGAATTGTTGGAGCAATTATCGAACGCCAGTCATGACTGTCCAGTGCTTCAACCACTGAGACATACGAGTGTGTAGTGCGGTAGACCTGCGTTTGGAAAGAGTTGGTTCCAGTCCCAAAGTGGCCATTATAATTTAGATTTCACCTTATTATCTACATCACTTCAGACGAAAAAGGGACCTACTCGCTCAACAAAACCAGAAGCAGTCATTAACAGAGTAAGTGGTAGGCAGTCCGTGGAGAGTTTTTCGTAAAACCATAAACCTGGAGAACGTAAATGGATATCCTGTGAGGACTTACTTTCAATCAGTAAATGTTTTTAAGCTAAAGAAAGATAGATGTAGGGGGAATAACGGCATCTGTCGTGAGGTCGCAGGTCGCAAAGATCTGCAGCCAGTGAATATGTTATTTACAACTGATAGTCATATACGGCAGCATTCCCACTGATCCTCTTGACGGATAGTCAAGGTCATCATTATGTCTTCAAGTAGAAGGCCTTCTTAGTTTTTCTTTTACGGTACCCAAATCTTCGTCTGTCTTTTCTGACCAGATGTAAAGGTAGTAACTAAATTTTAGCTGGCAAATACAAGATTTTGAAGATCTGATCGACAAAAATTTAGCAACTATAAAATAAATTCTTGGGAAAGAATCTTTTCTTCTCAACATGGCTGTGGTGAGTTATATGTGTTAGCTATCCTCCACTAAAAGAAGATGAATTGTACACTAATTACATATTGTTTAAAATGTGTCTTAGTAAATTCACAGCAGGCGTTTGAAGAGCCCGAAAACGCTTATAAGCAGTCGTATGCGCCGTACCTAAATGAAAGTGAGATTATAGTTTCATGATGGCAAATGCAGCGATGAATCGGGATATGTAACCTCCAGAAACTTACCCCCCCGCCCTCGCCCCCAAAAATGTAGAAGCGAACACTAAATTCAGGTGAATTTATAAAACCAAATTACGGTCTCGCTTGCACTGACCTTCCCCTGTGTCCACTAATAACAAAGTTGCTGCAACTTGGTGGCGACACTTATCTTATGAGGTATATAGTTCCAAATGTGAAAGTCTTCTTCCTAAGTCATTCTTAGGAATACGAAAAAAAACTGATGCCAATATTACCAGAGCTCTTAGAAACGGAAATTTCAGTCATAAAAGTAACTCTAAGTATCAAATGCTAAAGTACCTAAATGAAGTATCTATTTTATGAGTTATTAGGTCCTTAAAAATGGAGCTGTAGTGTTTTTTAACTAATTATTGAATATATTGCTTTTTGGAACGAACACCAGTAAAATGTAGGGGCTTGGCACTTGTAATAAAGTCGTTTATCCCAGTTTAGTTAAGAATTTTAATTTTTTTCAAAATACTGTACTGAAAAGCATTTAGTATTATATATTGTTCTCCTCAACTAAGGCTGTTTTTTATGTTTTCACTAATTAATAAGAAGCTACACAATATTTTATATTTATATGTTCAATTTATATTATACAGTCTGCATCTGGATGCACATTTTCTTCCTCCTCCCGTCATCATAAACACGAACTACTACAGTCCCGTAATACACCAAGGGTTCCATCTGTCTCCAGCTATCTCCAGAATGTTGCCCAAGTAATCGCTCAACGCAGTTTTTCTTTTTTGATGGACGAGGCATCCATGGAAAGTTCTGTTTTTTCCATGTTAGGAACTATGTTTCCCCGTTTAGTATTTCTGTGTATACATTAACGTCACTTCTGCTGTACTGCTCACCTGTTACGACAAATTGATTTTTCGACCTTTTTCACATAATTCTCTTGTAAAATTTTATTTTTCAGTGCCAGGCTCTTGGTGGTTTGGAAAAACATTTTATGCTTGCTTTCCAATCATAAACTGCACAATCAATACCTATTTTGTTTTGGGAACGATAGTTGTTGAATATATTGTAATATTCTTACCATTTGATAATATATTCGTTTTCTTTTTCTCCTTCATTTCTTCCAAATACTCTGTCATGAGGGATAAAGGAGTGGCGAGCACCTGGAAAGACAAACTGAACTTCATCGATATTCTGTGGTGCTTCATTTCTCACACAGTAGAAAATCATACAAATGACAGTGCTGATTTTGTTTTGTCCTGCGAAGCTGTCGGCAGTTAACTTAATATGATTTGTGGCAGAGAGATCTGTCATAAAGTGTAGAAGCGATTTCGTTGGCTCCTTTAGGGTGACATGATTCTAGCCAAACATAATGAAAGTACTGTCCTTAATTTGGGGATTATGAGGTAAACCATCGCATATAGTGAAATTGTGCAAGTACCACTGCCGAGAGAAATAAGGTACCCCATCTGGAATTTTCGGCAATCCCAATATATATTTTTTTTACCATAAAAATTAAGAATGAGTTTAGCGATCTCTTTCTATTGCAAAATGTCATAGCTTGGGCTATTAACTTAATACTCTTAGAGCAGTCATCACTTCTAGTTAGTCTTGGGGTATTTTAAGGTCATTTACCCTTTTTTTTAGCGTCGAACAGGTGGAACAAACTACCGTCGATGGGATTCCAAAGCCTATATTGCAATTCGTAAAAAATTATATCCGAAATTAGCCTAGCAACCAACGGTGGCGTTTAATCTGACTTCTGCAGTAATGGGATTCACTTACATTACCTAACTGTTAGATAAAGTTTTACATTACTATATTTTTGATCTCATATTTCTAGCAATGTGTATCACCTGCTCTTTTTTCTCTTCTGGTGGTTACCCAGTTTCTAAATGCCACTTGCAGACAGGCCCTACCTGATCATTGGAGACCTCCAAGGTTTCTAGGAAAATTTTCCGTCACACATGGATTACAACTGATTTCATCCCTGGATATTTCACTGCTCATTTCACCAATACTTAACGGAGACAGGTTTTTCCTTTCTGTTACCTGTAGTGTTTTTCTTCCGTCTTCTTTGATCATCATCTTCAGAATGAATTCAACCTGAACCACCTTGTTAGGAATACTATAAAACACTTTGTGAAAATGCTTTATATGACGTAGGGATACGACACGGCGTTGGAAAGCTTCTGTTTTATGGTTACAAATTGGAGCTCTGGGACTACTTTTCACTGAGCGCATACAACAACGAATAAAAACACAATTAGAACTTAAGTAACATGCAGTGTACTAGTCATAAGGAAACAGCTCGAAAAATGCAATAATATCAAATATCTGGCACTAACATTTCTGTTTGTTTTCTGTATTTTGTTCATTTAGTGGTATCACGGACCCTCTTCCTTCCACGTCCTGGCTCTTCTGGCGACACCTCTTGCACTTGATATTCGATTTTATAATAGCAAGCTAACACACCAAGTCACTTTGACAAACGATAGACAAGTGCGGATATAGCGATGATGCACCATAATAATATGACAGTCACCTAATGCTGCACTGTTAACATTCGCGCAATAAAGATAAAGTGTTACATACTTGTGTAAAATAAATAACAAGCATCTTAAAACAAAACACGTCAAGTAAAAATACGTCGAATTCTTGAACATTACATGCTACCGTGGTGCACAATGCAAATGCGAATGTCTGACTTTGGCACTAGCAGCATATGCCGAGTTTTGGAATGTTCCCTTACGATAATACGTGGAGTTTTTGAAACACCTGAATTTCAATGAGCATGTTGTAGAATAAGGGTTTTGGAGGGTACAGCGCTGTTTTTTTTAGACATATTTCAAGATAAACAAACAGGAAACGGTCGTACCTCATTGTCGAGCCAAAATGTCAGAGAACCCTTTGCCTTTCGCGGGCAAGTGCTCTACCATCTGAGCTACCGAAGCACGACTCACGGCCGGTACTCACAGCTTTACTTCTGCCGGTATCTCGTCTCCTACCTTCCAAACTTTGCAGAAGCTCTTCTGCGAACCTTGCAGAACTAGCACTCCTGAAAGAAAGGATACCGCGGAGACATGGCTTAGCCACAGCCTGGGGGATGTTTCCAGAAGGAGATTTTCACTCAGCAGCGGAGTGTGCGCTGTAAAGTTTGGAAGGTAGGAGACGAGATACTGGCAGAAGTAAAGCTGTGAGTACCGGCCGTTAGTCGTGCTTCGGTAGCTCAGATGGTAGAGCACTTGCCCGCGAAAGGCAAAGGTCCCGAGTTCGAGTCTCGGTCGGGCACACAGTTTTAATCTGCCAGGAAGTTTCTTTCTCGATTACTAAACATAGATAAAGGCTACCGTAATTGTCACCGAAACTTGGTTTTCTCCATTTTTACACCGAGAAAACTCTTACATTAATTACAAGGAACTTACGGAGCGCATCAAGTTGAGACAAACGTTGACCATCCATGCACGCAACTCACAAACGACTGGTTAAAAGGGATATGTACATTCACAACAAACACAACGTTCCTTTGTGTGTGACGTGTGTCTCAAAGTTTGCCGCCGATGGACTGGTCCATGCCATACATCGCTCATAAGCAAACAGTCTGCGACATAAAAGTAAACACTGCAGCAGACTCGAATTTAAAGTCGTTTATAGTTCACTTCTTACGTCGCCGACAACCATCACCTTGACATCATGGCACTCCACAAATTAGAAGCAATCACCTGGGAACGTGGTGTTTCATTCCATCGTTAGACTGTAGTGAGGTCGAGCATCTAATTCTGCTTTTTTCCGCACTCATTCATCCACTTGCTTCGTTTACGTAACATACGACTATCAACTATCAAACATTTACATGTACGTGTACAGGGGACGTTCAATAAGTAATGCAACAATTTTTTTCAGAAAGCATGTTTGTTTTATTCAGGATTCCTCTACGCCACATTATACCCCACTCTTTTGGCCACAAAACCCTATTTTTCATCAAAATCTCGGTTCATTCCGACGGCATTACGCAACTTTACTCGGAGCGCCTATAAGCCCTCATGGTACCACTCTACCGACTGACGTTGGATCAAACGTCTTGTCACATCAATAGCCTCCACATCATCTACCTGCTGCTTTCAGTGGAGTGCATCCTTCATTGTGCCAAACAGATGGAAGTCAGCAGGTGCGAAATCCGCGCTGCCGCGTGGATGAGGAAGAACAGTTCATTGGCGTTTTATGAGCTCCTGTCGGGTGCGCAGACTTGTGTAAGGCCTAACGTTGTCATGGAGAATAAGAAGTAAGTTCACATTTTTGTGGCAATGAACTCGCTGAAATGGTTTCTTCAATTTCCTGAGAGTCGCACAATACGCTTCATAGTTGATCTTTGAATCATGATGGGGCACCAAACGGAACCACTTCAGAGTCGATGAAGACTGTCTCATGACTTGACCAGCTGAGGGTGCGGCTTTGAACATTTTCTGAGGAGAAGAATTGGTACGCAGTCACCCGTTGGATTGCCGATTTACTTCCGGTTAGAAGTGCCAAATACATATTTCACCACCTGCGACGATGCTCAAAAATACATTTTCACGGTCAGCGTCGTAGCGCTCAAGAAATTTCGCACAGATTGTCTTTCGTTGCTCCTTAAGGTCTCTTCGGCAGCGACGAACCCTACGGGCACACACCTCGTGGAGGAGTGTGTCAGCACTAGCAACAGAGACGTCCAGAAGAGCCGCGAGCTGTTTCATTGTGATCCGTCGGTCACGTCGAATTAGAGTGTCAACACATTCCAAAATTATAGGAGTCATAGCTGAGTGCGGCTGGCGGCTGGCCGGGAGGTCGGACAGGTTTGCACAACACTGTTGTGATGACGACAGACGCCTCTCTCAACGACTCAAGGTGTTTTTGTCCGCTACCATGTCTCCATAGACATTCTGCGAGCATCAGTGAATAACTGTGGCGTTCTGGTATTCCTCCAAAACAAATTCCATGCTAGAAACTGGTAACTCTCTGCTTGTAACGTACTTCCGTTACTGACTCCATTTTTATGTATGGTTATAGCGCAGCCGCCTATCGTAACTTCATTAAGCTGTTGTGTCTGAATCGGGAATATTCCACGATGTCCCACAATGAATTCCGCATTTTTTGAGGCGAAACTGGCTGAGAAAAAGAAATGTGCCGCATAACTTGCTGAATGCCCATCGCACATTTACCTCTACGTCTACATCCACATTTAAGTACATAGTTTGCAAGCCACTATACAGTGTATGACTGAGGGTATTATATAGCCTACCAGCGGTAGTTTTTCTCCAATCCTGTAGCAAATGGAGCGAGAGGGAAATTACTTCCCGTATAGCTCTGTATGTGTCGCAGACTCACTCATTCTGTCTTTGAGGTAGTAGAAACGTTTTGCAGTTTATGGCAAATGGAGGCTGTCTGAGTTCCCTCAATGGTGTTTCGCGAAAACATCGTTATCTCCCGTCCAAGAATCCCCATTAATTTTGGCGGTGTTTTTCCTAATACTCTCGTATAGAACGAACAATCACGGACAAGAATTATTAGACTCAGAATTAGTAGCATTCAAAAATTGGCAACACAAGCCTTTTGCCCCCGGTTTACGTCATACACACCCCACACCGTAATCGGCCTTTCGCCTATATGTAGGGCTATGGTAAGACATTGGAGTGATTAGCTTGAACGACGCTTCATATCCCCTTGCAGGCATTAAAGTTTTTCGTAATTCCATAAACTTCTTAAGGGGAGAATCTGCTGGTCACTGATGAAAAGCTGATTTATTTCCAAATTTAGTATACCCGAACAATACAGTTTAGGCATGAAAAAGGATTTTTTGATTGTGAAAGTATTTTAGAAGCTACAGCGTGGTGAATGGAACCGTGCACTGACCGAAATATAGGCAGCTGTAGGAGCTGGATGAATTAACTCAAGAAAAGTTTCGACCAGTATACGAATTTCTGTTCAACGAACATTTGCTTCAAAGACGCACCACTACCAGTACGCAACATGACAACGAAAGCTTCAAATCGTGCGCATGGAAACTGGTACCGAAACATCTTCATTGTGGAGCAAAAACTGTTGAGAAAGCAGCATATACAGCTGCATGTATAATCAACAAAGGTTTTTCATCTATTCTGAAAACAATGAACGTGTTCGCAATCGTCATGGGGACAAACAGCAGAAACTTTCTCAGTTACCTCACGGGAAACGCGTGGCCGCGGCAGAACAATTTACGTCTGAGTTTCCTAACAGAGCTCGGATTGAAAAAAATACAGTACAATATTTAGATCCAGAGCATGTGTAAGAAAGAGAAAGAGTTACTCTATGGTCCTGGGCTCGCAAATTAACCGTAAGTTCTGAAACAACGCAGTTCTTGTTTCTCCAAACTTTAAACGCGTTCTTCTCGAAGCATCATTTATCGGAGAGCGAAGCGCCCTAGAGACCCGACAAATTAACCGATTCAAAATCAAATGGTTCAAATGGCTCTGAGCACTATGGGACTCAACTGCTGAGGTCATTAGTCCCCTAGAACTTAGAACTAGTTAAACCTAACTAACCTAAGGACATCACAAACATCCATGCCCGAGGCAGGATTCGAACCTGCGACCGTAGCGGTCTTGCGGTTCCAGACTGCAGCGCCTTTAACCGCACCGCCACTTCGGCCGGCTTAACCGATTCATTTGATTTTTTCAATGGAAAACAAATTTAGGCGGTATTAACTAGAAAAATTTTATTCCGATTTTTAATTATTTTCAAAATTTGAACTTAGAGAAGAAGGAAATTGACATATTTTTTAAATAGCGGCCTTTTCTTTCGATGAGCATACAAGGGCTGCTGCCGCCATTTTTAATTTGTTATGAAATAAATATTTTTTTGTACGTGTATTTATGTATTATAAAGCGGCAAAATCCCGATTTTAATAAAAAAAATCTTTATACGAAAAAGATTCTAAACTTCACCCATTTTTCGTGCCTCTCGAACAGAACTTCCTTTTAAGCTTAATGGCAGAATGCTTCATTTGGGAGCGGCAAGGTCAATTTCCTTCCCATTCTTCCCTAGTACGAAATTGTAATCCGTATCTAAAAGTATCTCGTCGGCTGTGGAACTTTAAAACTGAACCTGGCTTCCTCTCTTCCGTCTTTTCACGTCCTTTGACCTTCTGTTGTGTTGCTGACTGTTCGCCTAGGTCACGATGAAAATTTTATGACGAACTGCTACCGAATACCTTGGTATGGGTGGATAGAAGCTATATGGAGCATAAATTCAAATCTCAACTAAGTTATCGGAGATCATGTTGCTGTAAAAGCCCGGTCATGTGAAACCGAGCGAGGTGGCGCAGCGTTGGCGTACTGCACCCACATTCGGGCGTACGACTGTTCAAACCAATGTCCGGCACCCACATTTTGGTTTTCCACAATTTCGCTGTTTTACTCCGGCCAAATGGCGGGATTTATCTTTTAAAAGGGGACGTATGATTTCCGAAATGTGCTCCGGCTCTAATGGCTTCGATGTCGACGGTACTTTAAAGCCTGATCTTCCTTCCTTCCTTATGGTCAAATCAACGAGGTACGGAACTCGAAATAATAAGAAACTTCTCAGTCTTTAAGACAGTGACGGTAGGAGAGATGTACCTCGTTGGGTCGACTGTTAGTAAAAGTAGAATACAGAATAATGTTGGCGTCGTTGATCGTAGTAGTGGTTGTAATAAGTGGGAGAAGAGTCCTATTCTTCTGAGAAATTACCACATGACATTAAATGTATACAGACAATGCAATAGATGTAAAGCTAAAAAAAAAAGAACGTTTTGGACTTCTCTGCGTCGGTGTCGTAAAGGACACGCAAATAAGGACCAAGGAGTATTTTAGACCCTCACTTCGGAACCACATTAAAAACATTGAGAACGTAATTTAGATGAGAAAATTCGTGGCTCATTGAATTTATCTTTCAGTTTTCGTTAAGACGCTACATTCAAATAAATACAAACAAATCTTGCTCGAAAGTGGGCAACGAATTCTCAATGAATATTTATACAAAACCAATGCTGTGAACAATTTCATAAATTGGGTAGTGACATTTGCATGACTTTCATGATACATCTATCACGTGGATAAGCCCTTCATTTCGATCTAAAACAGATATTATAATTCATATTACAATCATCAATTAGTTTGAGACACACCCCATTCACATAGACAATAGCAGCATGAATCGAAAATGGGACACAAGTAAATTTGTTATTCAGATTTGCGTGTGTTCACGAGCGCGCGGGTGCGCATGAGTGTGTGTGTGTGTGTGTGTGTGTGTGTGTGTGTGTGTGTGTATGTGTGCGTCCGCGTTCAAGTGGCCTTGTTTCCCCTTACGCGTTATAATTGTCATCTGTTCGTTGTGCAATATATCCGGCTAAAATATTTGCATCGGATGGTCCTCATTTCCAGTTCACTTTATTGGCACATTTAGACACATTGCTGTGTACGAACACGTCTGTGTAGTGACTCTGTTCCATTATTAACTTTCAAGAAGTCTTCTTCGAACTCTGCAGTGAAACTACATGGCGTCTCTCGAGCTTGGAACTGGCTGTTGCTTCAGTTAATATTCATCATGTGGTGTTCCATTACTCACCGAAGAGGACGTCTCCACGCGATTTTCGTGTCAAATAGCAGTTTAGTCCATTTAGCGGCTACTTCGTCGTTATCCAGAGATGCAAATATTTCTTAAAAAATATTCTCATCTTTCACATTTACTGTCGTTGGTATTTATTTCCTAGGCTTTCGTTACTAAACACCGCTGCAATTAACTAGCTAAAATATCTGAGTTCTCTTGTGGTGTGGTGGATTAAACCCTATTGCCTCACGGACGGCGTCACTAATATTTGACAACTGTTCGGCGCAGGTGACAGTTAATGTAAATGTAAGCTTTTGTGTAAAATCTTCGTACCTTCCACGGAAGAATTATTGCCAACGATACTGTAACGTACAACATGGGGCTACTACTGTCTGATCTATAGGTTTAATTTTAAATACGACCTAATTTATCTCCGACTCAATTAATTATGTGGACATGTACACCAGTTGCGTGGTCCTGGGATTTCAGTAATGGCTTTTACCTGTTGTGAATAATTAAAAGCCTTAAAGAGTATTTGTTAATTACACCAGCTGTGAAAACATATGCCGGACTGAGGTGCGGAAATTACCGTTCTTGACTGCAGGCAAATTAGCAGTTTAAACTAGATTGGAATTCAGATTACTGTCTCATTATTCAAACTACCATGGCAGTAATGAAGTGATCAAAGAGAAATGACGGAAGAAACTGTCGTGCGACAAATCTTACGCAAACATGCATTTTCGGAGACTAAACTAGTTACAACGTATGGAAAGATTCAGCATAATCTACATTTCCCTCGTAAGGCAAAGGTCCCGAGTTCGAAGCTCGGTACGGCACACAGTTTTAATCTACCAGGAAGTTTCATATCAGGGCACACTCCGCTGCAGAGTTAAAATCTCATTCCCTATTGTGTACAGTTTTCTGACTGTACAGTACTGTGTATACTAGGACACCTTTAATGCTTCATTTGAACTGCCAGCGTGTACGTAGAACCTGTGCCACTTTCTATCGAAGATCATATGGAGTATCTCAACAATTATCTGACGGGCTTGACGAATTGTTCAGTAATTGCATCCATTGTATTACACTGGATGACGAATGCTCAGAAGCAAAGAATCTTCGTTTTTACCGCTTGAAAGTGCGACAGATCACAACACATAACCGAGTTGTGAGACGTGGTAAAGAGCCCATGGTCTATTGCTTCTGGATCATCATGTACGAGCCCTCTATGTTCAGCAACTGACACAGAACGCAAATGTATATTTGGAGTCATGCATTCCTCACGTAGAACAGACATCTCCAACTTCTCCATAGATGTCCAGCTGAATGCTGCTAGCAGCATTGGGTTCCTACGTTTGCCACGGCTTGCTCTTCAAGACACGGTACGAAACCTCACCCTCCTGCAGTGCAGGGTTAGTTTTTCCTTGCCACCGCACTTGACGTTCACAAAGTCCATAAGGGCAATCTGTGGCTGTCTCCAGCAGAACAGGACACAGAATGTCGTTGAGGGGAAGCCTCCCCACGTCGAGTGGTGTGCCGTCTGGCTATCGGTGTGCGCTCCTTATTTTGCCACAGATGTACAGTCTGCATAGCACCTTACAGTCAATGGGAAGTAAGTATGCCGATCACGCTTGCGCGGGAATCACCCTGCAGACAGCGCATTCTGTGTCGCCTGTGATGTTCTGGATGCGAACAGGCAGCGCGGGGTGTGCGGATCGGCGAGGGGTTACTGGCTTTTGGTGCGAGAGATGCTGTCCTTTATTACCCATGCGACTCCTCACCACCTGTTCTTTACGGACTCGGGATACTTTCCACAAATGAATGTGAACTGTGTGCAGTGTATTGTAGACACGGAGTTCACAGCATGTTTACTGACGCCGAGGACAATGTCCTTGATTCTTGGCACTTCCTTAACGAACGACATAGTCCAGTTGTATGTAATCTCACAATTTTGTTCTAGATCTTCCCTTCTTATTGTCGCTTTTGGTTCCTGTACACATCGTATATTACTCGTCTTCCTATATAGCTTATGCCTCCTTTCATTAGAAATTCGGACATATTGAGTCATTTAACATTGTGGAACGCTTTTTCTAGGTCTACAAATCCAATGAACGTGTCATGACTTTTCTTAAGTGCCTTCGCCATTAGAATCGCAGCATCAGAAATATGTCTGTCGTGCTTTTACTTATCGTAAAACAAAAGAATGATCACCTAAGAGAGAAACTTTACGCATCCCGTGAAAGGACACTTACAATGTTTCAAGAACCGGTATTGAAGAATCGAGGAATTTTGTACAGACACCTACGTACCTATTGCTCCTTTATCACGAACACTTGTGTGCAGGTGGTCATAGATATAATAACGGATATTTCTGTTGCTGACTGAGGACTGTGTACCGAACAACATTACATCAGTATTTACATTATCTGCAGACTATTAGTTACAGCTATTACAAGTCGTATAATTTTAGGTTGGTAAGTACCTCCAAGCACATGCGGCAAGAGCAAGTCATTAATGTCTTTGTTCGACTGGACAGCAGTTCAGGTGCTGAATTGTAGAAGCAAGGAAGCAAAACGGTTTGTCTATATTGACAGGCATGGTCCAATTAGTAGTACCGTTACGACCTTGCAAAAAACATCAGGTCGTAAATTTTGTGACTTATCTGTGGTAAGACTGTTAAACATAGAGAAAAAAATAAGCAACACGTGGATGCATGTGCATATCAAATTACCACATATGAAAGAATCTCTTATTATACCCGTTATACCCTGTGTACAGGATGTATCATGCATGATTAATAGCTAAAAGTGACGCAGGTGAAAATGCAGGAAATGGAAGTAAGAACGTGTCAGTAAACATGGGTCGCAAACTAATATACGTGTTCTTACGAGGCGCCGCTGACTTCATACTGAAATTTTTGTTATTTGGTATAAATGTATGTGAAATATCAGATCAGAGTAGTTAAGAGATTGAAACCGGACTGAAAGCATACTGTTATTCAGAATGTAATATATATATTTTCTCATCCACGAAATGAAAACACAAATAATTGGTTGCTATTTTCAAAGGGTTCTACGATAACGTCCCGAATCAAGAGTCAACTTACAACATCAGCTATTAGGAAAATTACTGAGACATTGTGTTTCAAATATACAGAATGAAATGTCCAGTTGGAGAAACGGTGATTATGCAGACCGTAGATGCAAGAGGACTTCAAAAAGTAATTTACACATCATTATGAGAGGCCAAGTAACTTCAAAGTGATGCAGATACTTGACATATTTCAACATAGCCACTGCAAACAAAGCTCGGAACGTTCCACCAGTCGTTCATTCCTCGACTATAGAAATCCGGAAATCGTAGACTTATTCGAGAACCGTCGTGTGAACTTCATTGAAGGAAAATATATGTCGACCAAACGATTTTCCTCGATAGCCTGGTCATCGTTGCATGTGGTCGATCTCTACTGCCTTCCTTCGCGAGCAGTGCCACCAACGTTAGTTCGGTCTTGTTCAGAGTTTTGGACACCATCTTACTACGACTGGATGGGACATTGCATTTGGTGTATTTATCGCCAGTCTTTCATGGTGAATCTGTGTGTAATTTAGACATTTAGCCCACAAATATTGTACTGTCCCGCTTACTTCAAATCTGGAGTACGTTATCGACTGACACGCAATCTCACTCGCGCACGTCAATGCATCTGTTATCCGAAACGCAGCAGAACTGCGTCTGCAGTAAACACGGAGCATCTACTGTCTTCTGACAATGCGACACTCTTGTTGCGCAGTGGTATAATTGTGGGACTATATATGTAACGTACGTACTGAAGTTCCTGTATGCCTTTCCAGGATCGGATTAGCAAAGAAATTAATTCACATTTGCCAATTTCATAGTTTCTGGATGGGTATTTTTAAGCATCAGATGTAAGCGAGTATTTGTGCCATTCAGACTGCCGCGAGTGGAAGCAGTGCTGTGGTGAAATTATAGCCGACATGATAATGTTAGTGGACAGACAAAAAGAAAACCTGCTCTCCCCAAGGAACGTCTTACGTAAGTTATGAACATCCAGCTGTGTGGTACGACGAACGTGTGGCTTATGATCTGTAAACTGTAAAGATTCATCTTCATGTTCGGGATGTTATGACGTGGTCAAATGAATGTCTGGGAGGAAGCCAATGTCTCGTCTTCATCCGCGGAGGACATCTTCAAGTGGTGTCGTAGATTCTACCAAATGCTGTGATTGTATGGTATTGATGGCCTTGAGTCCCCACCTGGGTAAGTTCGGTCACAGAGTTGCAAATCTTTTCTGTTGACTCCACATTGGGCGACTTGCATGTTGATGATGACGAAATGATGAGAACAACGCAACACCCACTCCCCAATCGAATAAAATCTCCGACATAACCGGGAATCGAATCCGTATAACTAGCAGTCTTAGAGGCGGGTACAGTGTCATCACTGATAATGTTATTACGTCCCTCCCACTTGCAATTGTACTTTACAGGACAAATTTGACTCTTTATGGATCAATGGGAAAGAAAGTAATGTCATCTATCTTTATGAAAAACAGTGAGGTTACTTGGGTGCCCTATGTCTCGAAAAAGAATCGTGCTATGTTTCTGCTTATCACTGAGCATCATGCCACGATTGTAGGTGGTGATACTGAAAGTCACAAACCATACATCATTTTGCATTAAAACACCACCAAAGGGGGTGTCGATAGAATGGACAAGATGGTCAATGAATATTCTGTGAAAAGAACCACAAGAAGATGCTCTCATTCCTCAGCATTGTCGGCATAAAGTGCCTGAATGCTAATTTATTATGGAAGACAAAAAAACAGCATCTACCGTCAAGCTACACGCACTTGAGGAGAAATTTTCTGCTGATTCTTGCCAAGGAGTTAATTGTACCAGAAGTTAAACTACTACTTAAACGACTCATAGTACTTCCGAAGATGGTAACAACAGCAATGAAAAATCTTGTTCCAGAACGAAGGGCTACGGGAAGAGAGGATGGTGAACCTCCAACTAAGTCCAGCTTCCAAAAAGAAGTCAGTGTCAGTTGCATCCAAGAAAGTTTGACAGAAAGTGTCCTTTGAGATGCTCAAAAAATGTAAATACATAAAAAATTTGAAGAAAACCACAAAAACTGAGTGTGTTCCATGCAGTGACAACATGAAGTGGACACATACTAGGAAACCAGATAGCTTCTCCTTTTTGTTCAGTTTTGTGGTCATTTTCTCATTTTTGTTCCGTCAGATTCGGCAAACAACTAGCATAATATTTTCTAAAGAAGTTATTCAATGTGTGTTTGAGATTGAAGAAAAATATGAAAACAGGTATTACCTTAAACTTTGTTTTTACAGCCTTAGCATTGTAGTCATAATTAGTTGTTTAAATTTTGTATGTTAACGAAGTAAGTGTATTTGTCATTCATATAAAATATATTAATGCATATTACATCAATTTCTAATCAAAGCTAACTGTCCTTGCTTCGGGTCCCATTTGATCCCCCTTGGTAAACGCTCTTGACGCTGCAACTTGGTCCTTCGGGGCTCTGAGTGCTTCTCTGACGACTGCTAGGTCCCCACGTTCTTCCGTCTCTTTTGTCGAGCGCTTCCTTCTTGACGCTGTGTTCCGCCGTGGTTCATCCATTTCTGCCAAAACCGTCGAATAATGGCATCGCTCCTACTCAAATGCCGAACGATTCGCCGATTACTCCAACCGGCTTATTCGAACCCATCTACACGTCACTTCTCAGACGCTTACATTTGCGTATGTTGTTCAAGCGACGGTCTGCGAGGCATAGTTACAGTCAAAGTGAGTATGCGGAATGGAATTCACAAAGACCTTATGTCCTGGTATCGACATTTCCCCTGTTTACTATCTATGCCGGTTGAACGGTGAAATAGCGCTGCAGCATCACACATTCAACCATCGGCCGCCAAACTTTACAATTTAGCAGTGTCTACCAGTATCTGTTTGAATATCAATTTTTGACCAATTTTCGTATCTTCTTTGTTGTGTGTCGTATTTTATTCCCTTAGAGAGCAGTTTAACCCTCTATTGTATGGTGTTGCCATTTGGCAACAAACCATAAATTTATCTGTAATATTAAGGAAACTACTCCTATATCCAAGCTGTCGCCCTATGGCAATACGCATGGCCCAGCTGAATCCAGCTTTACGTGTTTATCATCATTATATCGGCAGAAACGGTCGAAAATTGGTAATCTTTGAACGAGATAGAGTGTACGTAAACATATGCAAAAGCAGTTGAAAGAGTGAATTATTTCTGTCACTTATATCAAATCTGTTTAGACTTTTAAGATACGTGAAATGTTAGTACACATTGATAATTAATATTATCGGTTTGTTACCGTATGCCAACGAACATGAAATATTGAATAAATCAGTATGTGTGGACTCAAGTATGGTTGCTACCACATTAATATGCATTCGAAGAGATTACACAAGCAACAGAAAATTGCTGTGAATTTAATTTAAGATAAAACAAGAAAGAGCTAGCCCTAAAGCAAGGTATTTCTGATCCTTTGTACATTTTTACACATCGTATCGAGACATTATATTTCTTAAACTGCTAGGGAGAGCGGCTTTTCTTCCAAATATATTTTGTGTGGTCGCCATACTTCAGTTCAGAGTGAGTTGACCTTGTGATGAATAACGTAGCTCTACTTTGCTTTTATTATTGTGAAATACAACCAAAGTTAGGTTCTCAGATGTGTGTTAACATGCCGGACGAAACCGCATAACCGATCGTATTGCCAAAGGCACATTCTAAAGCAGCCCAGGCAGAGTTCAGGTGTATTCCTCCGCCGAGGCGTTTTGGAATAATAATCGGTCCAGGTATGATGATATCGGTTCTGGTAAATGTTGATTCATTGCTAAAGAGTACTGTTAATAATAATCGCACAATTGTAATGGTCTGGAACAAAAACAATCTACAAAATCCTCTCCGTTGAGCAAAATCTGCTGCTCATAATCCTTGCACTCGTTGCATGTGAGAGGGGTAGTAGCAGTTGTCATACAGGATACATATAATCCTGCATTGGATTACACAATGTTGGCATGCCACTCTCCTGGAGCTTGTACTAGGGTTCATCTCATTATCCTGTAAAACCCGGTCCTTCAAATCTGTTCTACGTACAGTCGGCCGCCTCCCTGCACGTTCGTTTGCCGGAAAGGACCCACGATCACACAAACGCCGATGGTTCAAATGGTTCAAATTGGTTCAAATGGCTCTGAGCACTATGGGACTTACCATCTGAGGTCATCAGTCCCCTTGAACTTAGAACTACTGAAACATAACTAACCTAAGGACATCACACACATCCATGCCCGAGGCAGGATTCGAACCTGCGACCGTAACGGTCGCGCGGCTCCAGACTGTAGCGCCTAGAACCGCTCGTCCACTCCGGCCGGCGCACAAACGCCGAATAAGGGCTTAAAATGTTTTGTGAGGGTACTTGTTTTTGTCCGTGGTGCCCGTCGACCGCTTCCATCTTCTTGGTTGCACACGAACACCATCTCGGCTTGTTACCGAGATGAATACAGGACCATTCCGCTGCTCACACAGTCTACAACACACAAGAAACACACGGACGTGATGAGAGGAACTGTCATTCGTCTGCGCTATCTACCGTGACAACGGTGCATTTCCATAATCATGTTCATAGGATCTGTTTTCCACCATCTTCAGTCAGGAATCCACCGCTGCAGTTTGTCGTTTTTTTAACGTTCGCCCTGTATAAGGGGAGTTTAAGTGACGTGACGTCACAAAAAGCAAATACGTACTTCAGCGTTGAATTAAGGTAACTGACGGACAGAACTATTTTAATGTGCGTTAGTCTCTACATAAAAGAGTTTGCCCTTTGTATATTATATTAATTGAAATGTAGATAATGTGGTGGCAACAATATCTGAGCCTCCTAAACCTTTCACAAATCGCTACGCCATCTTAGCAAAATAACATAAATGTAATTTTTACGAGATTTAAAACAACTGTAAGAAGATGATTATTATGTATTTTCTTAATGAAAATATTGCGTTGATTTTTGAACTTATTTTAACAGTTGTAAGTAATATTTTCGGAGTTATGGAGGGTTTATATTATGATCAACATTTTATTTAAAATTGATTCACCTGATACATGTGGTTTACAGTTGTATTTGTAAAACATTATATGTGTTATTGTACCCTAGTATCAGTAGAACGAACTCTATTTTTGGAAAAACCAGTCCTTTAACTTAATTTCAACACTGCATCACTAATTGTGTTATCGATACGTGACACGGTTTTGGAATTAACAAAATAAATAGGTACCCTAAGAAACCTATCTTTAGTCATTGTAGATACTCAATTAATGTAAAAAAATACAGGGAATGAATTTGACTAGTTTCATCATCCGAAATATAGACTTCTTCATCAATCGTAAAATACAATTACAGAAAGACTTTATGGCATCTACTGAATCATCAAGCAATCAGTAATGTCGTGCTGTTATTATAAACATGTCCTTTGTATAACATGCAGATTTTGCGTAATATCAATTTATTTTAGGGCTCAAGAATCTATCGAAATTAGTCGTCATCTATTTTGCTTAAGTAATCGACAGTCAACTATGAAATTATCTCATAGCTAAGGAGACATATTTTGTCAGTATTTGAGCTGCACATTGCTGTCATATCTGACAGTTCCGTTCGGAACCAGCGACCTGGAATCAGCTGCTGCCATAAAATTCGTCACGCTACACCGATGAAATCAACAATTCGTATTTTAGTACTGGTCTACTAAGAATCAAACTTATTAATGGAGCCCAAGTATAGCTAACGCAACAACGTCTTTAATACGACCAAACTGCATTTCTGTCTGTATGTTCTCTTTTGTACACTGTTACGAAATCCAAGCTATTCTGAGAAAGCACTAGCAAAACTACAGAAAAAAACTTGAACTCAGAATGCAGTCTACAAAATAACTTTTGGCAGGGTGGTGAAAGTATGTTTTTACTGTTACAGGTACTTTCAACCTCTGACATCTCACACGCGCGATCACACGCACTTCGCTTTAGAAAGCGGTCACAGTCGTCCTTTTCTTAAGCATCTGAAAACGGTAAGTTACTTTTTTATGATGTAAAATATCCAATATGTGTTTCAGGGATAATAGAGAAATAAATACCATAGACGAAATTGTCATTTATGTCGTACAGAAAAAAATTACATTTTTGATGTAACACCTCTCTATAAGGTTACTGCATTTACATTCGACTTCATTTCTTAAAACATGCGATAGTTAGCTGGAATATGTTACGTCTGCTATGTACTGTGAACAAATCCACCTCTGTAGCGATCTAGACGTCAAGTCCATATGAAGCATTTGTTTACACTGTGTTGTCCAAGATTCTGTGCGGACGACAATTAACACTTTACATCGTTTTAAATTATCCAGCACCATACGATAAGGTCACAATGGTGCTTAATATATATGCTTATGCAACAGCGTGTTTTACATCTCTTTCAATAGGTCCTCTGTAATTGTCTCCATGATCCGTAGAACCATATATTTCTTTCCAATCGACCAGGGTAGAATTTTAGCTGCTATGGAAATGACGTCCTATGCTTCCTCACAGAGCGCAGAGGAACGATGTGGGAGACCCGCCCCGCCTTACTAGGCAAGGTCCTAGCGGAGGTGGTTTGCCGTTGCCCTCCTTCGACCGTAATGGGAATGAATGATTCCGTGCTCGGGAAACGAGAACGCTACCACGAGACCACGAGCTGCAGAATTAGCTGAAGAAATTCTAGTTTGTAGCAAAAAATTCTTTCCATAGCTGTTAGCCTGTCAGAGAAGTTTTTAGAAACACTATCACTAAAATGATACTCAACTCACACCGGGAACAGTCACTGAAAAGTATGTGAGTTTTGAAGCAAATGTTAAGACTTTGTCCGATAATGTTTGTCATTTGTAATGTCGATAATCACATAAAATAAATTACTGTCGTTGGACAGGGCTAAGAGGAGTCAAAGCAGGCTTATAAATATTTGATTATTCCATAATGATCATTCGTTAACAAAAGTGAAACCAAGTTCGAAAGAGCAATTTTGAAACTGAATCCATTATGTAAGAATCGCAATGCAAGAAACAAAAGCCATGGCTATCGAAGGGATGCATAAAAATATGTTACAAGACTATAAAACTACGACAAAAAAGGTAAAAATATACAAATGTCGTTAAACACATAGGAAATCAAAGACTAAGACCAGAAATGACACATTGCTAAAATTTTGCAAGTTGATGCTTGTGCCTAAAGCAGTAGATGGATGTGAAACGTAAGTCCGCTCTCACGAGAATATAAAATGTACAGGCAGCTGAAGCGGAGTTTTTGCGAAGGGGAAGGCTGTGAACTTGAAAGACTAGCTGGGGAGTGAAGGTAAATCATTTATCTGCCGTAAATGATAAAGTACAGAAATGTAGAGGTAACTGAAATAAACATTTGTAGCGAATCTATGACGAAAAACTACATAACAAGTAATGTAGTACCATCCAGTGATGACGAGGAAGGTTGGGAAACCCCAAAAAAAGATGAACTAAAGAGTGACATCGGAACGCGGAAGTGCTTACATCTTGTAGTGTAGAGGACGAAGCTTTGTTACTATTCCAGCGCAGTCATTGTCTTATGACCATCTATATCAAAATTAGCAATCTGCAGTGTAATCTGACACAAGGTTACAAATTATCAAAAAGAAGCGAATGTAACTGCCACTCTTCAGTTGCAACATTGATACGAGGCCATCTGATAAAGAAAGCAATTGTCTGAAGCCCTGAAAGCCAGTTAGTGATAAGCAAAATGTAGCGATCGATGCGCAGCAGCCATTTGTCATACGTTAACGAACTTAGTTTCTTTATTCGTTTATTTGGGACGGTTTCGGGCCATACAGTCAAGTACAAATGCAAGAACTTGAGATACTGTTACTTTATACATATGATATGAGCATAAATTTATGATTTGTTCACCTTGTCTGCATAAATAGAAATAAATTAACACTGTAGCTATCAGACTAATGAATTAAGGAGCCAAACAAGTGACAGGTACTCTACAAGAATTACAGGTGTTGACACCTTCAGGAAAAAGTAGACAAACGTAAAGCAGTCATTGTACACTGCCCATTCACTTTCACTGGCATATTTTCGAACATTCGAACATACTGCAATATATATGATCTGAAAGAAACACAGAAGAGTAGGACTTATTCGCATTATTAAACACGACGTTGGATTTTCTTAAACGTTATTAAGTTTTCTGTTTCCGTAGTTTACAGAATGTAGTATTTCGAAAAGTACAAATTATTTACAAACAAAAAAATAGGTTGTTATGGCGTCAGAAACACAGAAGAGTAGGACTTATTCGCATTATTAAACACGACGTTGGATTTTCTTAAATGTTATTAAGTTCTCTGTTTCCGTAGTTTACAGAATGTAGTATTTCGAAAAGTACAAATTATTTACAAACAAAAAAATAGGTTGTTATGGCGTCCTATACCTACGAGGCCGTAATATCACTGAGAGTGAAATCGAGCGTAATGCTGCAAAATGCCACAGCACATAAATAAACAAAAATCGTTATATATAGCAAGTGAGGATGGCCTCGGCCTAATACTCAAACTCGCTGTAGGGAGTTGTTTCGGAAAATTCTAAAGGGTTTGTTTTTAATTACTTTTCCACTTTCATGTGTACATGTGTGACCTATAGCCACACGCTCAAGAACCTACTTACGAGTATAAAGCTCTTGATTTCTGCTTGGATTATGAATTGTACTGTCGCAACTATCACATCTGTGCAGTACTTGGAATTCTCTGACATCATCCATTACGCAGTTTGGAAAGAAATTTGTAGGTCTGATGCTCAGTAAGGAAAATGCCTGTCTGGTACGTCGTCATGAAGCGTTAGCGTTGACAATAAGTCACTGAGGAAATTAATAGTAGTTAAAATTTATACATTTCACTTTTTAGGAAGAAAATGAAGACTTTATGGAATACAACTTTGTGACATCAAATTTAAACTGAAATCAGCATTGAAATGAACAATAATAAACTGAAAAATATTGTGCCGAATCTGTAGCTTTATAGCTTTCTGTTTCACGAACATAGCTGTGTTAGCTGTGTTGCCCAAAAGCGCCTATCAGACGGAAGGTACGTTTCATTTCGTACCAGTGTGTTGCTTTTCATGAAGCGCCAAGACTCAGCTGTACAATTCGTTGTACGAAATGCAGTGATGGAAACGTCATAGCAGTGGAGGGTTGCCGTATAGTGCGTATAGTGGTTTGTTCCATGGTGAGATTCGCTTTCCAGTGAAATGCACACTGGAATGAATCCGACAAAAACTCGATGCAGTATTTCGTACAGTGCAATTCAAATGTACACTGCTGGCCACCGTAAATGCAACACCAAGAAAGACAAGAGGTAGCACAACAAAATTTATTTTGTAGATAACATGTTGACCAAGTGTCAAATGATTGCGTTTACAGACGTCTGTGACATGTGGTTCCTGCCAGAATCAGTAGCCAGAGTAGCCGCCATTGTTGGAGATCACCGCTGCCACACGTCTCGGCATTGAGTCAAAGAGACGTTGGATGTGTTCCTGGGGTACAGCAGCCCAAGCAGCTTCCACACGTTGCCAAAGATCATCTGGTGTGGCAGCTGGGGATGTAATCTGGGTCACTCGTTGAGCAACCATGGACCACATGTTTTCTATCGGCGAAAGATCGGGAGAGCGAGCCGGCCAGGGAAGCAATTCAATCTGGTTATTGACGAAGAACCTTGCGTGACACGTGACACGTGTGGTCGCGCATTATCCTGTTGAAATATGGCTGTGGCCGAGCCCTGAAGGTAAGGAAGGACAACTGGCTCCAGCACCTCGGATATGTAGCGCCGGCTATTTAAAGTACCGGCAATCCGTACTACAGGCGTGCGAGAGCAATATCCAATACCCGGTGCAAGACCAGTGTGGCGGTGCATAATGCAGCTGTCCAGCATCCTCTCTCCACGGTGTCTCCACACTAGAATCCGACCATCGTGGTGCTGCAGACAGAAGCGTGCCTCGTCAGTAAAGACAACGTCATTCCATTCTGCCGTCCACATCCGTCTGTCATCACACCATTGGCGACGGAGACGTCTGTGGATCTGCGTCAATGGTAGACGAAGCAATGGACGTCTTGCGGACAGCCACTCTGCTGTAAACGGCGTCGAGTGGTACGCACAGACACTGGATGATGCGTTACAGACGCAATGTGCTGTGCTATGGTTCGGGATGTCACTGAGCGATCCGTCACTGCCATGAGCGCAATTTGCCTATCAGCACGTGCAGTGGTGCACCGAGGTGAATGCGATCGACCACGTCGGTCCGTCGTACCCTCCTGCATCCAACGGTCACATATCCACATTACTGTTGTTTGGTTTCGTCCAACATGACTAGCGATTTCTCTGTATGATAATCCACAATCTCGGTAAGCCACTATCCTTCCTCTGTCGAACTCGGATACCTGATCAAACGATGTTCGCTGTTGTCTACGAGGCATAACTGATCGTCTTGTGAAACAACCACAAGGTAAACACACGTGCCGAACGTACACTCGTCGAAATCGCCCAGCGTTAAATGGCGCTATGAGGTGGCGCCACAGGCGCGCATGATGTGCATCTGCGCTGAAATTCTAATCAGTCGCATATCTCATCGCTGCAAACCCATGGTGTAATTTTCACTTGATTCGGATGCTTCCTTCAGGGTGTTGCATTTACGGTGGCCAGCAGTGTATCTGTCAGTGGTGGAAGTTCCCTGCACGGATGCTAAATAAGTCTGTATCAAGTGAC
Organism: Schistocerca piceifrons; assembly: GCF_021461385.2. Taxonomy (NCBI): domain Eukaryota; kingdom Metazoa; phylum Arthropoda; class Insecta; order Orthoptera; family Acrididae; genus Schistocerca; species Schistocerca piceifrons. The sequence continues at coordinate 363,715,149 of NC_060144.1, read as the reverse complement.
GATGCCGCAGAAACTGAATGATGTTTTCTAGAGGACGTTATCTGTCACAAAATATTCCAAATAAATTCGCATGGCTGGGGAAGTGAATTTTCCTATATCCATCCACTGCAGCTTTATGGACTACTGTCAAGGCAGATTAGTGCAGTGGGAAACAAACACATAGTTACAGGGAGAATTACGGAAGGATACCCAAAGGGCTAGGTGTGTGTCCCGTTTTCTGGATTATCGTAATCTAAACACTGTTAAAGTTACTCCAAGAGAGGCCGTTCACTGGCGGTACCGTAGCATATTCCGATGACATTTTGGTGATTGTATTCCATGACTCAAGAGAAAAGATGGAGACGCACTTAAGTCATTTAAAACATTTTGTTCGCAACAAAAACTTACAGTAGCTCCAAACAGTATATACCACTTTAAAGGCAAGATAGTGATAAACCTACCTTAAAACTGGACCGTGCATCCATTCGAAGAACTAAAACACGCAAATATTTGGGTGTCATCCGTGACGAAAAACAGACTTTCATTACTCATATTAGGGATATAAGTCAGAGAATTACAAAAGTTCTGCGGATAACTGTGACACTGTTTACATACGAATGTCCGTTATCCACTTGCGTCTGAAATACTCGTATATCACGATTCCTTTTTGACAGCACTGATGAGCTCCGTCGCAAGTGTATTGCAATCGACATTACGAAGGAGAATATGTCGTAATCTAATTGCATCGAATTTACTAGGCTATTACTCAGGGTGACGGCACTTTTAGTACAACGTCTATTATAGCTTCCCAGATATTGTTAAGGAATTATCCAGTAGACATAAAAGTACGGTATCTTGAAGCTAGTGATTGGTAGCGCACAGAGAACAAAAGTTGGTCAGTACCTCTATAAACAGTTAAATGAATGGATACTTGCCTAATGGCAACGTGATTGGGATGCATGAAGTACAACATGAAGTATGCATGGATTATTTCCAAACATCCCTGATGATCTTCAACTAAATTATATAAAAATTTCCAAATGGATAATACATTTTCTTGACAGTTTTTTGCCCATATATTGTGTATTTATGTAAAATTGAGGAAATTATAATACAGACATGCTACTGTGGATTGGTAGCGCACCTGAACATACTTAGTTTAAGTAGATTAATGTACCGTATGCAAACAGTGAGTGGACGTAAGGTCAAAAACTACGTATGGCATATTCTGCAATGAAGAGAAGTGGCAGCTGATTAGTCTAGCGAATAAAACATTCACAGTTAAGGTAGATATACATTAAAATACCTGAGGTCTCGAGCAAGAAAGTGAAGTTAGTAGCATTCAAAAAAGGTCATAAGGAATTAAGAATTAGAAATTTCTAACGACCGCTGTGGATGGAGAAACATCAGCAGGAGTTATGGCAAGATCAAGATGAAGCTTTCCAACTATCAGAGTAGGCAATGCCCAAGGAACTACATATAGAAGACAATTTTGGTGAGTATAAACGACAGGGACAGGTTTGTTTCCTCCCGGGGCTCTCAACGAGAAAATGTGGATGATGAGTCCGCTGGTGATGCACTGTAGGATGCTGCCACAGCGCCACTCTGAGAGAATGTCTTGAAGATGTCGATGTAGCTGTACTTTGATGCACATGCTACCTATTGTTCCTCAGATTATGCATTTGCATAATTTTGTAATACAGTCACCATCCGATAGATCATTTAAAGTTGTCATAACCATGGCGAAATCCAAACACAAAATAGTTACATCGATAGAGGACAATCTGAATTCAAAGTCTTACCGATGAAATGCTGTTCATTAAAATTAAAGAATAGACGCCTTTGACTAGCAACATTCGTGAAACCCTGATAACAGAATTAGAGATGATAAGGACGAATTTTCGAAAAAAATTAATAAAATAATTACGTGGTAGTTGCTCACAAGAGTTTGTAGTCAATCAAAAAATAAAACTTTAAAAAATTTTTAATATTAAAATGGGAACGGCTGAAAGCTTACACAAAAACACAAGCAGAATAGAAACATTTGGCCAACTAACAGCACAACTAATAAGTTAGTCATAATGGATAAAGTAAAACAAGCAATCACCATATTATAATGAGACATAGAAACTTACTTAGCTGGCCAGATACACAAATCAATGAACAATTGTACGCCCTGATCTATGCCTTGAGGCACATCAAAGTGGCTCCTGAACATGAATACAACTAACTGGATATACACGGGTTACGATATTATACACGTTCAATCATCACATGGAAATAATTCTAACAAGGAACTCTTCAATGCTATTTCGACGAGTAGCTCGCAACAGATCTACAGTGCTTGTAGTCTTGATACAAAGTAGAGCAGTGACAAAGATAAACAAAGCCAACAATGCATTATACCTACAACAACAGTGACCGAAGTTGACATTTCGTCAGAATGAAACCCAATAAATTTCACAGAATGAGAAAGAAGTGACACATGAAATATTTGCGTTTCTGCAAGTTGAGTCAGTGTCATGTGTGTGTGACGTACGACAGACTGTGCGGACAGTGAATATGAGGAGTACAAAGATGACGATACGTGCTCAAAATTATTTTGTACAGTTAGTTCATGAGCCCACTCGAAGTGTAAATGGTTGCGAAAGCACACCTGACCTCTTAGCAACAAATAATCCTGGACAAATAATAAGTATCGTGACGAATAAGGGGTTAGCGACCGCAAGACGGTTGCTGCTAGGCTGAATACCGTAACACAGACAACAATCAAAAAGAAACGCGAAGTATA